>NC_040910.2:7578748-7933063 GCF_004126475.2 Phyllostomus discolor | reverse complement strand
TGGAACTTGTATTATAAGAGTGAACACAAAGAAATAACCTCATAAATCAGTGCTGAATGTATGCAAAAGTGAAAAATGCTTTACAGACAAATGAGGCAAAAGTGAGTGGGCATGTATTTGTGTGTGCGCGCGGAGGTTATTGTTGTATATAAGGACGTCAGGGGAGGCCCCCCTAAAAAGTCATATTTGAGCTGTAAACTGAAAGAAAGAACATAAGGAGGCACATGGCTCTGTTTTAAGACTGTGCTCCAGGCAAAGAAAAGAACAAACAACAAGGCCTTCTGATGGGAAGATGCTTGACACACTAGTGGTACAGCAAGGAGGCCGCTGCAGGAGGACGCGACTGAACAAGAAAAAGGGACCTGAGAGGAGATGGAAGGGCCTCCTTTGCATCTGCAGGACACTAAAAGCAGAGCTAGGCCGTAGTGGGAACTCGGAGCGGGACACGACAACACGGGAAGCGATGCTGCCCATGTGTAATGCAAGGTATGTGTGAAACGTAGAAAACAGAGGGCTCTCTCTGTGCCTGGCCTTTACAGCCACACAGGTAACCTCTGGATTCTGAAATCTCTGTAAAAGAACTGTTGGTAAATGAATATTTAGTGGGCACATTGTTTTTATACTCTTACTATTTGGAGCATAAAAATAAAACTAATATTTGCATGCATGTGCCTTGTTATATGTATCTTCATATGGAAACAATAGCATGATAGAGAGAAGTAAGTTAGGAGTAAATAAAGCTTTACCTGAGATATTATAAAAATGAGAAATCAATGAATCGTTTAGACAGGGGATAAGGAAAATCTTGGGACTGAGACAATCACACAGAGTCTTGATGAAACAATTTCATTACTTGCAAACCACAAAAGTTTTTTTTCTTTAAAAATAAATCCTTTGGGAAGATTCTAATGATTAATTATACAAATAAATTGTCTCTTTGGTAACAGTGCTTGCCAATAGAATTTCAAATACAAAATAAAGTTAATTTTATCAGCTTTGTATGCATGCTTTTTGCATACAAATTTCATTAGAAGATCTTGAAATAAATTTATTTAACAAGAGTATTCTAGACACTATTCTTCGGTTTGTGTAATAGTGCGTGTATACTAGTAGCATAATATAACTTTTCTGTTGTATCACTGTTCGGGAACTATCTAAAAAGATAAAGATAAACATAGGATAATCACCAAACCAAGATATATCTATTGTCCAATCAATTAGGAGATAGGAGCACTTAAACCTTAAATAGCAGAAAGAATAGTGTTTTTTAAGATAGCTTAATTGATTCAAGTACATAGCTAATGAACATATGAGGATAATTTTTCTCCATACTCTAACTGCAGAGATCAGTAACTGCCAGTCATTTAACAAACGTGTACTCCTTAATTCAGTGATTGTCATCTGCCCTGTGTTTATGTAATCATTTATCCATCAAAGTATTTATTGACTACAAGATGTCAGTCACCGAGGTTGCATTGGCAAGTATAAGCAGGTATCAGTTGCCATTATGGAATTTATAATCTAGTGGGGTAGATCATCAAATGACTGGATTATAATTTACAACTCAATAGAGTAACTAGTAATTGCTATGTTAAAAAATTGTGTGATGAAGAGGCTGGTCAAATTTGATCCTAAAAAGGAAGAGTAACTAAGAAATAATAAACATATATAGAGATAGATTTAGATTTAGATATGGACATAGGTATAGATAATATACTGACAAACATGCATGTGCACACACACTATGTATATAATGGAAATCATTTATATTTAAATGTAAATTCCATCCATTTAAGTGTATGATGAAAATCAAGCTATTTGTACACATCTAGATTGTGCTGCTCTAGAAGGAATCCAGCCATAAAATATGAAAAATAGAGACATTTACTGAAGAAGATACAAGAAACATTGTGCATAGGACAATGACACCTCAGTCCCCTTCAAAGTAGGCACCTTGGGACCTCACACAGTTCTCCCAATTGCCATCAGCTGCCCCATTGTATTTCCCTGAATCTCATCAACAGTCTGAAAATCTCTTCCCTTTCAAAGGTGATTTTAGTTTTGGGAAAAGCTAGAAGTCACAACAGAAAGCCAGAAATCTAGGCTTTAGGAGGGCTGACTTATCTGGGTAATTTTATGTTTTACCAAAAAACTTTGCCTCAGATGTGATGCATGAGCAGGCACATTGTCTGATGAAGTTGCCAATCATTCATTGCCCATAGCTGTGGCCTTCTGAATAATCCAGATAGCTTTTGTGCTTAACACAAAATCTGATGCAGATTTGTTGCTCTACTAATTCAGTCATTTTGAATGTGATGAACACACAGTTCACATGCACACTCAACAGCATCTATCATCCCCACTGTTTAGTACAGTGAAGTCGTCATTGTTCGCACATGCACATTCCAGTCCACTCTCCTTGGCTGCCAGGTTACATTGATGTCATGCAAACCGCTCTAGTTATATTAACAATGGCTGGACTTTTTCTGGAGAGACCCAGATAATAAATGACCACAGACTTGGTGACTGAAACAACAAATATCTATTTCTCACAGTTCTGGAGACTGCAAGTGTGAGATCACAGTGCCCATGTGGCCCGTTCTTGCTGTGTGGTGGAGGGGGAACCAGCCAACTCGCTGGCCCCTTCTCATTAGCCCGCTAATCCCATTCATGGTGCTCCATCCTCATGACCTACTTACCTCCCGAAAGCCCTGCCTTCTGCTACCATCACATTGGGATTAGGGCTTTCACTTAGGCATTTTAGGAGGGACACAAAGATTCAGTCTGAAACAACACACGATATGCAATATGTATTGAATACAAACATATACCTTGCTCTTTCTCCATGTTCTGCCATCACAGCGGCATAAGACAAACTTGCAAATTTTGAAGTATCTTAAAAAGAAAACATTTGGCAAACAGCATTTTACTTTGCTTTTCAATTATTGAGGTGACATTGATTCAAATGATTATATAGGTTTCAAGTGTGCATTTCTATGATATTTGGAAAATAGCATTAAATGTTCATATATGTATATATTTAAATTAAAAATTTGCACTTATATAAATTTTATATAATGTTATCTGTATTCTACATAAATATAAATAAACTTATTGGAGGACTAAATGGACAAAAGCCTGTACGGCATAAGAGAAAATTATGCATTCAAGAAGTCAAGGAAGAGGATGCATTGGTAAGCATGATTTCATTGCATGTCTAAGTCACCTAAGAAACTCAGTCTCCAACAAAAGGACAATGAGAAAGTGTTGGAGTGTTCGGCAGGGAGTTATTCTACCAGTTGCAATATTTACAAAAGAATACTTATGCTGAGATTTAGAGGAAGAATCGGATTAGATCAAAAGAAGATGAGAAGAAAAGAGATGATTGTAAATTGATCTTGAAAAGTGGCAGTAGATTTGGCCTTGACCTGTGTATTGTAGGAAACCAGAATGTTCTTATTGATTAAATATGGAGATGGGAGGGACAAAGACTTGTCAAAAATACCTTACTTCCAGCCTCATAATCTCCAATGTTACCATCTTAGTAAAAGTACTTCATTTTCCTATGCAACAATATAAATATGTGGTCCAAATTCTTCACTCTTAAAATTAAGAGATAATAAAAGATTATATTTTTATCTTGAAATATTTTATTACTTAGTGGTAGCATAGGTTAAAACAATAATGGTGATTGTGTATGGAGCCTCATTACAGAGGGAGGGATCAATAGACATAAATTCCCTTTTATACATAAAATGTACAAATTCAAATAAATTTTCTAGACAACTCGAAGCCTGTAAAGTTTCCAGAACAGTCCTTACAACACCTGCATGGGAAAGAGTGTCCTGTCGGACCCCAACAACTGCAGCATCATGACTGCCTCTGCTCCCACTTCAGATGCAGGGGGGACGAGTCGTCATCTACGCTTGGAGGGGCCAGCAGAGCCCTCTGCAGAGCCTGACGCAGACTCCCGCATGGAGGGGCGAACTGGAGAACTATCGCCTTCAACCCTGGACAGTTTGTCCAATTGTAAATGTCCAGACCTCACTGCTTTCCTTTAGCAGAAAAATATGCAAATGGGGCTGGAATGTTCTCCTTTCTCTACTTTAATCTCAGACATGAAAGACGCTAGCCCTTAACTTTCCATTATAAATGTTGCTGTGTCCTAGAGAAACAAAAAGCTAGTGAGATGGTAATTCATTTGAGGTTAATGAGGTGGTAAATGGAAATGACTTTATATATTAGGATTTGGCATGTGAAATGTGGGAACATTTTTGCTTTCTATAAGTTATATTTCACTTGAGTTATAGGAAAATCCGTTGACATTGTGGAAAGGGGGTCAATACATTTGATTTGAAACTAAAGAAATGTGATTGGAATGTGTGAGGGCAATTACTGAGTTACTAGTATAAATAATAGTGAGTATAAACCACTATTGCTTGGGAGAGAAGTATGAATGTGCATAATGCAAAATGAATCTATTGTGACATCAACTCTGAAACATAAATTATATCAGTTATAATATTTATAGTAGAATAACTTTGTGACATAATCTCAAGCAATTAGGAGAATAAAAAAGATAATATGCTTGAGTGGCTTTAAGTTTTCTTTTATGGAGGTAAGAATGATAAGAATGTATAAAATATTCTTCTTTTTATGGCTGAGCAATGTTCCATTACCCTTTGCGACAGCATGGAGAGACCTGGAGAACATTATACTAAGCTAAATAAGCCAGTCAGAAGACAAATACCATTTGATTTCACTCATATGTGGAGTCTAATGAATGAACTGAACTAACTAGAAAAATAGAGACAGACGTACAGAGAGAAAGCAGATTGTCACTGCTGAGGGAGAGGGCATTTAGGGGGTGGAGGGATCAAGCAGAAAGGAGAAAGGACTCATGGACATGGACAACAGTGTGGGGCTGGGTGGGGCAGGAGGGTGAAGAAAGTATACAATGGAGATCAATGGTAATGGAAAACATACAATACATATAAATTAATTTTAGAAAAGGAAGAAAAGAATGCATAAAATGTATAATGCAATGCGTAAAACTTTGCAAGTGAACATAGGTAAAAAGCCATTGCTTGTGAGTACGTTAGATGAGCTCATCCTTAATATGTCGGGGTTGAAGCTCAATTATATTGAGGTTGAAGCTCAATTGTATTTTTATGCATCTAGACAACACAAAACCTTCACATCAATAATGCCCTTACTGTTCAGTTTAGGGAAAGATGGCTTCCTTTTGTGGAGGGGGCAATATGCTCTTTAGCTAATAGCTAATTTTCCTGTTGGAATATACATTTCCATAACATGGCTTTGATAATCTAAGAATACACCATAGACTCTTAAGAATAACAGGGCAGTCCTCTTCTCCATGGTGACAGTGTAATGGAAATACAACATTGCTTTCTCTTACGATTAAAGTTAAATTCTTTTCCAATGGAAAATTAAAGTGTGTGATGTATCCGAAAGAAGGGATGTTGGCTTTGGACAGAGTTTCTCACATGTCTTACTCCAAACTGCCACAGCAGTGTTTGGTGACTTCCAAATCTGATGCTACTGCGGCCAAAGGACATTCTTTCTACAGTTCCCCAATTTTCCGGTAAAACAAAATTACACAGTGTGACACCATATATGCCCTCGTCAGGATTCCTAAACTGGCTTGTTACCAAAGGATGAAATTCCCCCCTGGAAAAGGTCAGATATAGTTTTAATTAATTTCTACTAAATCCAAGCATGTAAATTCGTGTTTAGTAAAACATGTGAATTTATATTGATTTTTCAATTTAAGGATTAGAAAGATATCCCTACTAATTGTCATACTGCCCTGTGTGGAAGTTTTCTACCTTCACAAAACCCAGATTGGAACTGTATTAATCCATATGCACATAGTTTTAACCAGTCTGTTAGTTTACACTGTCAAGGCAAACTTCTTTTTTTTTTTTTTTTCTGTTTCATTAGACTGTGTGGAGCACCATCTGTTACTGGAAATCCATATCCTGAAAATTAGATGGATAGTCCAAGTGTAGAATCCTAGGTTTTATTCTGTTTTGTGTAAACTTGACATCTGCTGCACCAAAGTGATAGGCTGCCACAGTGTTAAGTTATGAAATATCGGTGACGATACGCATTGTTTAATGCTGTCATCATGTGTGAGGGTTTCTTTCTTAGTAGTTATGATCAGAAAAATAAACAACCTGTGGCATATTCGATGCCATCCAAAGTAAGGTGTGGCATTTCATTAGCTGTGGAATATTCCTAATCACTCATTTATCAAACTCGGAAAAGTGAGAGACCACAGTTGCCCTAAGACCACAGTTATCCTAAAAGCACAAGTGTCTTCGTTTATGATGGGACCAATTGGTAGAACAGGTAAGCAGACTCACTTAAATAGGGGTTGGGTCATTAATCTCACATTAAGATAATTTTAAGGAATTAATGTTATGAAAAATCAAGTCATAGTATAATGACTTGTTAATTTGCTATTTGTTAATACAACTTACTATTTGTTAATTTGCTATTTGTTAATACAACTTGCTATTTGTTAACTTGCTATTTGTTAATACAACTAACAAATTCATGGTGTCCTTTAATGTATTGTTTTGTGGTAAGTTCTGCCAAAGCACTTAGTTTGAAAACGCTCTTCAGTGAAAAGCAGGTGTTCAGTACAGAATCCCTTTTCGGAAAATATGTTTAGTATCATGCAAAGAGTGACATTTTTAAAGCACTTTTACACAGAAAACCATGGCCACCTGCATATGCTTACCTCTGAGTGGCCATTTCACTGACAATTCTAACACAAATATTCATTTCCAATGTCACAACCAATATTTTTTTTGAGTTTGTAACTTTCTGCTATTTATAAACCCTACACTATAACCACCCTTCACCCTGGCCTCAGGGAAAAGATGGACAAATGTTAGGAGAATGCTGTGAAAATTGTGTAATCATTAATTGATCGAGTGCTATTCATAAAGTGTGCTAATTAGTGAATTGGTGTTACAAGTTATATGTTTCTAGCATTGTTTCATAAGGGGTTTTCCTTAGCCATTTCCATTTAACAATTTTTACAGATGGTTAATAAAAAGAAAAAGTATGCTCCCAAACCTGTGAGTGGGAGGGGTAGCGGACACATTGGAAGACAAACCAAGATGTAATCTAAGGAGATTGTTGATTGTCTAACCAATATTTACTTTCTTTTTCTCTCTTTAAATAAAAAAAAAGATTTTTTTGGAGTAACCATGACAGTATTTTATATTTTTACACCCTACTTAAAAATATTTAGGAATTTGTTAAATGGATTTCATTCATTAGATATTGGAATTCAGATATGTGTTTGAGGAAGTCTGCAGTTTTTTGGTTTGTGTGTGTGTGTGTGTGTGTGTGTGTGTGTGTGACAACATCAGAGAAAGCTAGATTAAATGCTTGTTTAATTCTTTCTATTTCTCTTTAATGACCGAATCAAAATTGAAGAACTAGCTTTGGCAGAACTGATACATTAAATTGAATTAAAGTCACTGCTGTTATGATCCTTCGTGCTTTCTGGATTAATGTCGGTTTCACAGATGAGAGAGAAAAACAGGAGTTGTAAACTGGTTTAGCAGTTGTCTTTATGTAACTGAACAGTAATACTCCACATGCTAAATTTGGTCAAGTGTCTTTTTTAATACAGACATGGATCGCATGTATTAAGAACAAGACAATGTAATCCAAAGGCACATTAAAGTGTAACTAAACCCTAAAAAGCTCAACAATATTCCAGACAGCTGCTCCATATTTGCAAATTAATTTTGCTTATTATCGAAGAGTTTTATCAAAGAAGAGAAAGGGGTAAAAAAAATGGCAGAAAAAAATCAGTAAGATTATGGTGTTAAGATTAATTTCTGTTTTTAAATATTTTTATTAGGTTTCCGGCCTGGCTGGCGTAGCTCAGTGGATTGAGAGCGGGCTGGGAACCAAAGTGTCACAGGTTCAATTCCCAGTCAGGGCACATGCCTGGGTTGCAAGCCATGACCCCCAGCAACCGCACATTGATGTTTCTTTCTCTCTCTCTTTCTCCGTCCCTTCCCTCTCTAAAAATAAATAAATACAATCTTTTAAAAAATAAAATAAATAAAGAAATATTTTTATTAGGTTTCCCTCATCGATAGAACGCTATGTGGAAGACGAAGTAATGAGGATGAATATGCATTCACTTGGTATAATAATATAACTAAAGTCCTGTTGCATATTCATTCTCATCTCTACAACACTGTTAGGAGAGGAACACTGGTATACATAATAAAAATAATTACCCCAAGAAGGGTTGGATCATTGGCTTTATGCCACAGTATTTAAGTTACAGGATATCAAAGGAGGAGAGTGCATGTCACCCAAGGGCTTTCTGTCCTCAGCTCCGGAAAGTCTTACAATGTTTCCTGCTGACTGTGTTGTGTGGTGGGATGTAGAAGTCCCACGCTGTTACTGTCTTCGCCTGGCGATGAAGCTCGGTCTATGGAGACATGTGTGGGGCCCGTATGTGGAACGGTCATTTCCATCTCTAAAAATATATTTCTGGGCAGAAGAAAGATTTGAAAAGTACCCAAATATTAGTTTGTATCATAAAACCATTGTTTGCTATTAAATGTAATCAATATAAAATGACAAAGTTTATCACTTATCATTTAGAAATGTCTCGATTTTAAGTAAATCTAGTTAGCAGTGACAGCAGTAATATTTGATTTGTCCTTACTTTCAGGAAATTCACCAGCATTACCCCTGCATTGTGTCCTTCCTCTTCGTTTTCTCTCTCTAATCTAATTGTCGCCCTCTGTCACTAAGAATACACCCAGCAGGTCCTTTCTCTTTGGTTTCTTTTTTTTTAAGATTTTATTTATTTATTTTTAGAGAGGAAAGGGAAGGAGAAAGAGTAAGAGAGAGAAGCATCAATGTGCGGTTGCTGGGGGTCATGGCCTGCAACCCAGACACGTGCCCTGACTAGGAATCGAACCTGCGATGCTTTGGTTCACAGCCCCCACTCAATCCACTGAGCTATGCCAGCCAGGGCTCCCTTCGGTTTCTTAAACTGTATGTCACATGTTTCATCTCTTTTTAACGTGTGCCAGATTTCAGGTTCTTTATTCAGATTTAAATCAGTGTTGTAGTTCCACAAATTGATCACTTTCTCTTATAATCTATACCCTAGAATGCACGTGAGTGTTCTGGTTCCTTTATTCTTTTTCTCTCTTCTAGAACAAAAGAAGCCAGAACTTGCAAAAGAGTAAGGTGAGTGATGGACGTTAAGTTTCTGTTTCTCACTTTTCTGAGAAGCCCCTTTTAGATCTTCTACCAAAGGGAATTAAACTAAAAAGTCAACTAATTCTGTATAAATAGCCCACTCGTTCTCCCTGATTGAACAATTAAATATTTTATTTTTAGATATTATACTTGGATTTTTCAAATAGGATTGTCATTATCTATCTTTGTTTCTAGTTTATATTTTTTAACTTCTGAATCTACAGTATATATAATCAATTCTTTATATTGTGTTTCTGATAAACCTAATTAATCAAATCATTGTGGACCCAAATCATATATCTGCTTTCTTCATAGTTCTTTCACAGCTCATTGCTATGAGAATTGTGATGGTGAAGCTCTGTTCTTGATATTTTTTCTTTGGGAAATGTTGAAGTTGTAGATAGAGGCTGTGTTTCTCTGACAGGATTTGCATTTGCTTCTTCCAATCACTGGGACAACTCTTCATCTCAGATCACTGTGGTTTGAACACCATGACTTATTTAATTTTGTAACAGGGTGCAGCCGAGAGGGGAACCCCAAATAGCAATTTGTAATAGGGTCCAGAAGAGCTTGGAGATAATTGGCCCCACACCACAGGGCACATCTGCCCAGAATGCTGGCAGCTGTGGCCAATTGTGGGAGGAGCCGGAAATGGGGCTGCAGAGGAAGATTGGCGCTGGGATTTAAATGGAGGCACAGCAGCCATTGGGCATCTCTCTTTTGGGGACCATGCATCTGTTTAGGACCATGCGGCTTGGGTGACAGGACCACGAGGCTTTGGAAGTGCTCCCTTTTGCCACATGGAGGGTGCTGGTAGGACTGTGCGCATTTGTGGGGAACTTTAGTTTGTGTTATTTCAAATGAATAATAAATTCCTTTCCTTTTCACTGAATCTCTGGCATTGAGAGAAGTCTTTCCTCTGGCAGCGGACATAATGAACCTGGGGGGGGGTTCCTTTCAGGTAATAGTATATCATTCCAGAGCCTCCTCCCCCAACGCCCTGTTGTTCTGTAACAATTTCACATGATGCCTGGTGATGAATACTCAAGTGTGTGTGTGTTACACTAGCCACACACCCGAGGCAGGCACACCTCCTGGAGGCCCCTCCTGTGGGTCAGGATTGTGTCTTCTTGTTCAGCGTTATGCTGCCATGTTGTCATTTCAGGTCCCCGTAGCTGCAGAAGGGACTTCCGTATTAGCTCCTACTTCTACTTGTTTCCAATCATCAAAACAATGACTCAAGTTAAGAACGCCTTCCCTCGTACCATAGGGGGAGATGCTTAGGGTGCAGGGTTACTAATAATAGAGCTGTCTCTTCCACTTTGATTTTGGCCTCTGGGATTCCGTATTCCTAGGTCGGTCATTAACTTCAACATTTTCTTTGTTTCTTTCCAATTTTTAGTTTATTTTCATCTCAGCGGAGTGGTTCTTTAATGGGTCAATCCTCCGAGATGCTACATATCAGAGTCCCAAAATCTTTGAAAATGATTTTGTGATTACAGTCATTAGTCAGTGTTATAGTATTTTTGGAGTGCATATGCATGTCTCCCTTACTATTTGTGTTTTCTGGACTATAAGGAACTCCATAGAGAGACAATCCTTGTAAATAGACAAAGTGTAGGGTTGGTCCAAATTTCAGCTAATAGCCAATTCTAGCAAGCATTCAATATCATGTGTTAGGTTTAAGGATTTATATATTTTCCTACTTTCTAACTTATATGTTTTCCTACCTTTTCCTACAGGATAAACTGGAACATTAACCATCCTAATATGCATTAAATTTTTTTTTCATAGAAGCATATAAGGTATAAAGGACTTTTTAAAAATATATTTTATTGATTATGCTATTAGTTATCCCATTCCCCCCCCCTTTATTCCCCTACACCCTGCACAGCCCCTCCCACCCACATTTCCCCCCTTAGTTCATGTCCATGGGTTGTACATAAAAGTTCTTTGGCTTCTACACTTTCTATACTATTCTTAACCTCCCCCTATTTTCTACCTACCATTTATGCTACTTATTCTCTGTACCTCCCACCCCCACTCCCCTGTTGCTAACCCTCCATGTGATCTCCATTTCTGTGATTTTGTTCCTGTTTTAGTCATTTGCTTAGTTTTTTTTTTTTTTAGGTTCAGTTGTTAATAGCTGTGAGTTTGTTGTCATTTTATTGTTCATATTTTTTATCCTCTTTTTTTTTCTTAGATAAGTCCTTTTAACATTTCATATAATAAGGGCTGGGTGATGATGAACTCCTTTAACTTGACCTTATCTGGGAAGCACTTTAGCTGCCCTTGTGTTCTAAATGATAGCTTTGCTGGATAGAGTGATCTTGGATGTAGGTCCTTGCCTTTCATGACTTGGAATACCTCTTTCCAGCCCCTTCTTACCTGCAAGGTTTCTTTTGAAAAATAAGGTGATAGTCTAATGGGAACTCCTTTGGAGGTAACTGTTCCCTTTTCTCTTACTGCTTTTAAGATGTTCTCCTTGTCTTTCATCTTGGGTAATGTAATTATGATGTGCCTTGATGTGTGCTTCCTTGGGTCCAACTTCTTCGGGACTCTCTGATTTTCCTGGAAGTCTATTTCCTTTGCCAGATTGGGGAAGTTATCCTTCATTATTCTTTCAAATAAGTTTTCAATTTCTTGCTTTTTTTTTTCTTCTCCTTCTGGCACCCCTATGATTCAGATGTTGGAACATTTAAAGATGTCCTGGAGGTTCCTAAGCCTATCCTCATTTTTTTGAATTCTTGTTTCTTCATTCTGTTTTGGCTGAGTGTTTCTTTCTTTCTTCCTTCTGATCCACACTGTTGATTTGAGTCCTGATCTCCTTCCCATCACTGTTGGTTCCCTGTACATTTTCCTTTATTTCACATAATGCAACCTTCATTGCTGCCTGGGTCTTTTTTATGCTGTTGAGGTACCCAGTGAGTTCTTGGAGCATCCTGATCACCAGTGTTTTGAACTGTGAATCTGACAAGTTGGCTATCTCTTCATTGCTTAGTTGTATTTTTTCTGAAGCTTTGATCTGTTCTTTTATTTGGGCCATTTTTTTTGTCTCCTTGAGGCTGTTACATAGTAAGGGGTGGAGCTTATGTATTCACCAGGGTGGGGTCACCCCTATGGCTGCGTTGTGATGCTCTTTGTGGGGAAGGGGTGCCAGCAGGAACAGTGGTGCTTGTTCAGTTTCCCCCCACTTTCCCCACTACCCACAAGCAAACTGGGCCCTTCTGGTGCTGATTCCTGGGTGGTGGGCTTGTGTACATCTAGGACCTTGTGGATCTCTCCAGTGGTCTCTCCTGTGAGGCTGGGAGTTTCTCCCACAGGTGTTTTCAGTCAGAGGTTTTGGGGCTTTATTTCGCTGCTGGAACCGCAGGTCGCAAGATCTGTCTCAGTCCCCAGTTGTTCCTCCTGGTTTATCTGCACGTGAATGTGGGACTGTCCAGTCCACTGACTGCCACCTCATCCGGTGCAGGTTCTCCAGCTGCCACCTTGCCGAGAGTCCTGTCTACCCCGTCCCCACCCCTCCTGCCGGTCTGGGTGAGTATTTCTTCTTTAACTCCTTGGTTGTCGGACTTTGATACAGTTTGACTTTCTGGCAGTTCTGGTTATTTTTTGTGTTTAAATTTGTTGTCCTTGTTTTTGTTGTGCGAGGAGGCATAGTGTATCTACTTATGCCTCTACCTTGGCTTGAAGTCTCAAGTATAGAGGATTTTTAAGAGTTGTGTGAGCTTCTATGATAAAGAAAGGCATTAATGTATCAATGGGATGTTTACACAACCTGGCTTTCTGTCCTGGGTGGGAGAGAAGGCAGCCAATGGTTACTAGTTTAAAAATAATCACATATTTCATAATTAGTCCAATGATTTATTTACTTTAAGGCTGCCAAATAATTTTTGGTTGTTTATGATTTTAAAAATGCCATCATAGACATGACTACAGATAGGTGGGTATTAATAATTTTTTGCATTGCAAAAATTTTTGTTTTTATTTTCTTTATTGGAACTTGAGTGGGAAGACATAAAAAACTCAGACATGCATGAATAGCTAAATTCTGTCAGAAGTTATAATTACTTATTTCATAGAGGGCAAAGATAGCACCCCACTAATTGCTTTGATCTTCAAAATGATATATTCTAATGTCAAATCTTTATAAAGGAGTTCAGGAAACAACCCTGAAATATTTCTACTTTTCTTTTATTTTTCCCTCCACTGTCTCAACTAGTCTCCAGTTTTTCACTTCCATTTTTTCCTCCCTAATATCAAAGCATGTGCTGTATAATAATATTTGAAGCTTTGAGATGATAGAATTAAAAAAAAAAACATGAAAAAATAATCATGCATTATTAATTAGATCCTTTTAAGGAAAAGAAAATGAACTCAGGGGACACTTACCTAAAGTAGCATTGTATCAAATAAAAGTGAGATGTTTTCTTGCCCTTCCACACATGGTGAATTAGCCCCAGACCACTGATGAATCAAAGCTCCTTTTGATCTGCAAGACAGTAACAAAGGCGCAAGGGTAAGAGTGCATTTGAACAAACATGTACGTGTCAAAAGTTCATTCTGGTGATTACACCAGACTGACGAGAAGTTCTTTGAGATTCTGCTCTGTCTTTTGTAAGTGCAGAGCACTTTGGGTTGTGGCAAATGGCTAGTGCATAGATAAACTGATAGGTGAGGGCAGGATGTTATTGACAGGTGAGGACAGTTATTCTGTAACATAACCTCCCTAGGAGTAACTATTACATTATAGAGCCGATGCTCATAGTGGTCCAGCCAGGTTCATTTCAAGCTTGATCCACTCATGGTCAAACTATTTCAGCTAACTGAATCATGAAACAAAAGTAATAATACAAATCACTTAAAAAGTATAATGAAATAAATTATTATGGTTGGGGCCATTTTTTTCTAAAAAAAAACTGGAATCCTTCTAAAATATGTACGTGATCACAATACTGGTGAAATTGTGCTATAGATGAGGGACTGTGTATGGTATATTCACCTTGCCCCATTCTCTTATTGGAAATGATCTTTCATTTTTGCTTCCTTCTCCCTTATATTTTTTCCTGTAACAACTGCTAACAAACTATCAAAACCAAATCAAAACCTACCTTTCAACAATGCATTATCTGAGTGCACTTTTTTTTTGTCTTTGGCTTCCCAAATCCCAGTATAACTCAAGTCTCTAAAATACAAGAGCTGCACTCCCAAGACACTTTTGCTTTTTTTTTTTCTCAGCCCCATATTTTATTCTCCTGAATTCAGTTGGTTTAACCTACTCAGTTCCACACACAGGCATTCTTAAATGTATTAATTTAGAAATCATCCAATAACCAACATTCTCTCCACACAAGAAAATAAACTGGATCTCCCTTATAGCTCACCCTAACACTCATCTTAAGAAGTTCATTTTCTATTTCTTCCAAATGACCATTTGTAGTATCAAGGTTAGGCACTGCTTTCTCATACCCAACCCATTTGGAGAAATATTATCCATTCTCCCTGCTGACGAAACTGACCAAGTAGTACCTGATCTCTCTGCATTATTTGGTCGCCCTGAACCACAGATGATTGGTCCAGGAGTGGGGTGTGCCACCAATAAAGGCCACACACCAAATACATTTTTTCTCCAGTAAATTTGGTATGAGCATGAAAACCGAGTCCATTAGGTAGCACTCGGTACTTTGATATTAGAAACCTTAGTGACTATGAGTTCATGTTGGCTCATATGCAAAGTAAAGCAATAGCCTTCAGTAGATGAGGCAGGAATAAGGAGAAATGAATGAATCACATGAATCATAAGAAAAAACGGTGACTGAGACAGTAGCTATAGGGCCACAGCCCAGCCCTCGTGAAGTCTAACTCTCCAGCTTGTTTTGTTTGTTTTGAGCTGATTTTAATACACTTCCAAGCAGTTCAACATTCACTGGATAAAATCCTCCTGTAGCTATTCTTACTCACATTTTCTCATCTTCATTTTTCAGCTTCTGAATTTTTTACTACTTAAGTAAATGGCTGATTAAAAAATTCATTTTGTTTTTGCAGTTGTCTCAATTTCGTTGCTTTAAATTCCGAACGTGTTTACTCTCCTCCTTTCAATGTGTGTTCCGTAAGAACAAGAAATGTACATGTTCTTGTTCTCTGTTTACTTTGTAATTTCACCAGTATTGAAGGGTATTCTGAATATGCTGATTTTATATATTTATATAATAAGATTACAAGACATGAGTAACAGTGTGCTTTTAAGAACAAAAGAGAAAGCTTTTCTTTATAGCTGTCATTTGCACATATATTGTCATATTTTAAGGTTTGCATGAAAGCGCTGTTTCCAGTTTCATCAGTTACGTTGCTAAGACAAGAAGGAGGCATTTTTCTTCTCAGCCATGCGCCTAAAATGCATTTTAAAAATGCAACCTCATAGAGAAGAAACCTCCATTTTTCACCTGAATGCATTAGAAAATATATTTAGCCATATGTGAGCATAGTTTGTGGTTAACTACGTATTTTTACTTCAGACGGCAGTGTCTGTCCTCATAGGGCATGATTCAGTTTGCAAGAGACACGTGAAATGAGATTGCAGAATCCCAAATGTGCAGGCAGTACTTAGTGAGAAAGGAGCGGGGTGATACTTTCCATGCTTCCCTCTGAGGAGGCATCCCTGCAATGGGCCAGGACAAGCGTTTAATAGAACAGCACACCAGGTGAGCCATTAGCAGGAATGCTATTTAGCATGCTGAAATCTCATTTTGACTTGACTGTCCTTACAATTTGTTAGGCAAGCTATCATAAAGCCCCCAAATGGCATATGTCACCTTTGACGCATGCTGTTTTTACATAATCTAGTGGTAACTTACGACCCTACAGGGTAATAGATGGCTCAAAAAGAGAATTTGGATACACATGAAGCTCTTGAAATGGACTTATCTGTCCTCCTGTTAGGAAGTGTTGAGTCAGACATTCTTATCTCGAATAATACTGAGGCAGATGTCAAACCGCACAATGTTAAATTAACAGTGTCATGTTGACCGAAACTGCATGAGAGCTTGAACTGAAACTAATGAATGAGATTTCCAAAAATTGGGGTGGAAGGGTGAAAAAAAAATTACCCTTTTTACGTACTTTTCTATTTTGATTACCCAAAAGAGAAAGGTAAGTGAGAACTAATATTTTATTCTTGAAAGAATATCAGTGACATTCATGTAAATAGCTAAGTATAAACTAGAAGTGTAAAGGAAGTATATAAATCCTGGGAAAATCAATGCTGAGAGCACACGATGATTTGCTACAGTATACAATTTGTAAAAATATATATTTCATTCTTTTTCCTGGAAGTTTTTTAGTATCATCACACTTTTTAAAATATGGCACTTTTTTTTCCATTTGTAAAGGTAGTATATCTTTCAGCCAAAAATTGGATTGAGAAAAAACAACCCTGATAACTATCTGTAAATTAGAAACGTAGAGGAAGTCTCTTAAACAAAGATCAAGACTTTCTGTAGTATTGGGGAAGATCCTTTGACTCTGAAAATATTTAATCTCTGATTTCACTAATACTGAATACTTTGTAAAAACCACAAAATTTAGTCTCTGAAAATGTTATACTAATACTGGATGTTTGGTAAAAATGCAAATATCTTTGCACTTCCTTCCCAGAGGTCAATTTATTTGTTCCTAGTGGGTTCGTGTCCAATCCACTTAGCTTTTCTTACTGCTAGGTCTTCCATCACGCTACAGCTGCAGCAGCCCAGGAAGATCCCGCCGCTGAGTCCATGATGAGATTCACCCAGACATCGTGGGGCGCTTGCCAGCAGCAGCCTGAGGCACTCAAGGGTCCCTTGAATCCTTCAGGCATTATTTGACTGGGGAAGCGACTTTAGGGAGAACATTGCGACTTTAGGGAGAACAATCCTTTCCTTGTAACAAATGAACAGTGAAGATTGTTATGTTTTAACTGTCAAAGGGAGATTGATTGAGGTGCATTTACTCTCTAGTCTAAGACAAAATAGACTTTATTTCTAGAACTCTTCCAGACATGAAGGGAAGAATTGAGATGTCTGTGCTCCATTCTGATATTAAAGAGGAGAGGTGAGGAGGAGACCAGATTGAAAACAAGGTTGGAAGTATCTGAGGTGTCGTACCTGCCAGTGAAGATAGACAAGCCGTGTCCTGAGAAAAGTGGACAACACACAGGGAGCCGAGCCCACTTCACACACAACTGCTGATAAGTGGGCATCATTTTAAGGTGTAAACTCCATGGTGCTTGTTATGCTGCAGTAGCAGGTTAACACACTAATGAATCTCAGTCACTGGAAACTTAAGGACCAATCTATTTCCATTATGAGGCAGCCATCAAAAACATCTTTTTTTTCCCCTTTGATCTTTGCAAACAATGACCATGTCAAGATGTCCTTAGGATCTTGGCAGACATCTGAAAACTGGCACTAGAAACAGTAATCTAGAATGAGTGCAAATGCCCAGGCTTCGAGGGCTGTGCATGGAGTGAGGCAGATTGTGTCCTTTGCTGAGCTCATCTTGGAGTGCCAGCAAAGCAGTCACTAAATTAGCCACCAGCAATACCTCCCATAGACAGCCACCTACGAACTCCTAGCTGCACTCAGTCCAGAGAAGAGTGTCTGATGTCCTAGGATGGCAGGAGGGTGAGGTGGGGCTGCAGAGAGAGCAACTGGAGCAAAAGGACTTCAACTTTCAGCCACACACAAAAGGGATGCTATCTATAAATAGCAATCCATGTTTTAGTTTTCCTTGAATCTAACATAATCCAAGTGAAAAGACTGATAAGCTCTCTCTCCATTTCACTTAAAAGGGCGGGGAGTGGGGGGCATAAGAAAGCATGTAAATGTTTATAATGTTTGTACTGTAGTGTACTATTTATCTGTCATACACTAAATGAATGTGTGTTATATGATAAAATCTCATAACATTTACTTTGACTTTCAGTTACTTTGTAGAACCTATAGGAACCAAGTGGATATGCGTGATTGTTTCTCTGCCGATATACAATGTAAAATGATAAGCCGTAAATGGTTAACAGTGACAATAAAGACAACTAGCTTGGCTTCCTCTGTTAATCAGACAACAACAGGTAAACCAAAAAGCTGTGCCCTTTCCGATTTAGGCATGATGTTCCCTAGACAGTGAGAGTGACTTTGAAGCATAAAAAGTAGTTAACCTTCCTGGCGTGATGCTATAAAATGTGTCTTCTTATATCTGTCTGCTCGCAGAATCGTTCGGATCAAAGAAAGGTGCCACTGGTCTAGATTTCTCTTGCAACTCAGACTTCCTTTCAGGGGAAGTAGCGATGTGCTGCTTATTTTGAATCAATTAATCATTTTGCCTGTTACCATAGAGTCATGCACTCGGACTCCGAGGAGAGAAACTTGGACAAGTAGTTTCAGAAAACTGTAACTTTTTTTTTTTTACCTTAAAGCAGCTGTAGCCATATTCTTTCACTCATTAGCACTTGTTAGCTTCTCTCCCTATTAAAATGACAGCACCTCAAAAATATTAGAGAATAGATGTTGTAGTATGATCAGTGTGTTCATACTATGTTCAGTGTGATACCAATAAGGCTGAGAAGGTGGCAGTGGTTGATGAGATGACCAAGAGCAAAATTAACATTTACACAAACACATTGAAAAGTGACATGTAAAAATGGAAGAAGACATTTTTACTGATGTTTAGGCATTATTTATTGGACTGGATGATGGAATTTCTGCACCAGATTCTGTCCTCAGTAACAATATGCATTTAAGGAACAGATACTTACCAGTTGGGATGCCAGAGATAAGGGAGAAAAAAATAATACTAAAATTATGAAGTAGCTTGAAATGGCCTTAGCTGAGCTCTTCTCGTTAACTGAGGTCTGTTTAACTTGTCCTCCTGATGATTAAAAATTATAATTTTATGAAAGAAAATCACTATGATGTCCTCGAGAAGGTGTATTGGCTATAGCTCTAGTCTGATGTAGAGTTTTTAGGGTTTTAAGTATACAATTACTATTTCAGCAGTTGAGCTATCCATAGATTTGGGCTCTGGTAAGAAGTGTATACCTAGATTGTGTACCTGCTGGTAAGATTAAATGTAGCGCTGACACAGGGTGTGCAGGAAGGGATAATACATTACATAAACATATTTTCCAACACCTCCACATATATTTTATTAGTCAAATGGTTGAGATTATACAGAAACACATGTACTCTAGTAAGACTCTAAAAAAAAAAGCTAAATCTAGTCAATGGGAGACACTGTAGCATAATTTTGTTGCAGGCCTGCATCTCGCTGCCAGACAAGCGATTCCCCCCGACCAGCGGTTAGAGGAAGGCACTGATGTTCACCTAGGTGAAGTAGGGGAGCACCAGAAATAACTCCAGGAGAGGGGGGCAGCCCATGTAGCGCCAACCACACCACGTGAGCGAAAAGTGGATTTATTTAAAACCCTCTCAATAAATAAAGGACACATGGATAAAAAACTACGGGCGAGTGGAATGGGAGGGGGGAGGGGAGGGCTGGGTGGGTGGGCTTTTACTCCCAAGTAAAAGATAGAAAATTGTACTTCAACAACAATTAAAATAAAATTAAAAAAATAAATAAATAAAACCCTCTCAGTAACAAGAAGTCTGCCATCAGTAGCAGGAACACAGAGACAGTGTCATTGGCCCTTGGATGTAATTCTGCTCTTCAAGCCTAAAAATACTTCAGGAGTAAAACTAGCAATACTAAATGTTATGCCGCATGGTGCAAAATAAGACTTCAGCCTCTAGCAGGAAAACCATCCATAACGCTGTTTCATGGCCACTGATCCAACCCAGGCTTCCACATTTGTATCCTGAACTAGGGGGCAGCCGGAACTTTCGAGTCAGACTGTGGCTGGAGGAGTCCCCCGACCCCTCTCACGGGAGGAGAGGAATAGAAAACAGGCGTGACTCTTCTACGGAGAAAACGGTCACTCATCGTCATCAGCTTTGTTAGACACCAGCATTGTCAGACGTCAGCGACGCAGGACAGCAGGTAAGACGAGAACGGGACAGATGTCACTTCCTGGTAAAGCAGTGGGGCGGGTACCAGGAGGTGGGTGTGTGTGTTCTCGAGTTTGGGGGGTACGAGCAGAGTGAGGAGCGGGCCGAGAAGGCACTGCGGGCCAGTTGCACGGTGCTCCATCAGGGCAAGGGGGCTGATGGAGCAGCCACAAATATCTGAGAGATGGCCCAAGCACAATGGCTTCATAATAAAATAAAATAAAAAGATTAAAATAATTAGAACTGCTAAAAGTGAATATCTACTATTGGAATTACTGAAATTCTCCGATTTCACTCAAATTCCTCAGGACACTGAGCAAGTTAGCTAAAACAAAAAGTTATATAAATAATTATTGCAGCTATTGAGCTATAAGAGCTGTAAGGGACATGTGAAAAGTATCCCAAAGAACAGTAAGGACATAGAAGAACACTATTTCACAGCATTGGCATAATAAACAAATAAGAAGCATTGCTCAAGCATCAGTAAATAGTATAAAAAATACCAGAAACAACATCAAAAAATAGGACCTTTGGAAAATTTCTGCACCTCCACTGAGGAGAACTGACTTCATTAAATCATGAGCATCATCTAAAATAGATATTAGATATATAAAGCCTGAACAGTATTACTGTTAATATAATGGTTTTTAAATTAATGAAAGCAAAGGCTTTATAAAATGAAAAGGTGAAAGATGAAATAAGTTGACTAGCAGGTAATCTTGATGTACAACACTGATATAAATTGAGTGTATAATATTAATCATGTTTTCCACTTTTCTTCATTACTTTAATAATGGTTTTCCTAATTGATGTGTTAGGGAAGGAGGGAAGCAGATTGTGTCAACACTAATATATACTCTCAAATTTCCTTTGTGTGTGCAAACGGGTGCAACATTACCGACTTAACAAAAGCGGATGATTACAAAGATGATATCTTTGAATTAGATGCTGAAAGTATGTGTTAGCCTTATCTGTTTATGCTTCCCCGAATTTTCCATGTGTTTATGAATTTAGTAATTTAAAAAACATGTAAACACATGGGGGTTTTTCAAAAATGAACAAAGTTGATTTGGACCACTGAAGGGAAAGATCCATTAAGGCAAAACCCAGTAATTCATTAATACCAAGTGTGATGAATACACTATGTAATACTAAATAAATTCCCTCACATGTGAGACAAGGACATTATTAGAGTGGACTAGAATGGATGATGATGAGGTAATAGGAGGTCCAGTCAATAGAATTTCCACAAAGTGAAAATGGAGTCAGAAAAGCAGAGAAATGAGGACCACGCATGTGAAAGTGTTCAGACAAAAAACGGGAGATGGAGGGGTGTGTGAATGTTGGAAACAAACAGGTTTATTGCAGATACGTGTAAATCTTAAGGAGATATTGGTGGTCACTTTCACTTAAAATATTAAATGGAAAAATCTGTCCAAAGCTGTCAGTGGCAGAAATGTCATTTTATTTGAAAATAGTAGAGATAATTATTATAATCTTGTACTAACTATTCCCATCTATGTGCACAAGAGAGGGATATTAATTAAAACATTGAAATGAAACCCTTTTAAGTGTCTTCTTCAACTGATGATTGCACTATAACGTTAAAAATGTGTTTATTGGAGATTAATAACAATCTTGGTTTTACATTATTTATGATATCAATTTTCATCTCCTTTCATATGCACATGTATTAATTTAGTTAATATGCATAATGAGAAAAATCACATTTTCTTTTATTCTGCATATGCTGATCATTTAAAAAAATAATGTCAAGGTATCTAATAAGAACTAGTTAAGTACTATGCTTATTTTTTTCTAGAAAATAGATATTGGCGATTTTCTAATTTCTGTTATCTGGTTTTCTTGATATGTATCTACTTGTTATGAATCAACAATTTGGTGCAATTGTCCATGAATTATTTTACATGTGTATAAATACAATTCAATGAAAAAAATTGAATGATGTAAATTATATTACTAATACAATAATGAAAAATCAGTAGTTACTGCATACCAGGCAGTGTTCTTGTTGTTTTACATGGGGTAACTCATTTAATCTTTCTCAGCAACCCAGTGTGTTGGCATTATAATACCCACATTTGCAGAAGCTCAGTCTTGTGTGGGTGATACACGTTTCCAAGAATCATCCAGCCAGCCAGTGTTTGGGTAGAACTGAAATTCTAACCTAGGATGTGGGCTCCAGCACTGGTGCTTTTGGCCATCACGTTTTATTACCTGTAAACTGGTGAAAAGTATTGCATCGATGTTAATATATGAAATCCATTTTTATGTTCCCAGTGACTTCAAGCAGCTTTAATACAAATATGAATTGTATCTGTTTTAGTAGACCCCAACTACAAAGCACTTTCTTGTACCGTTAGTATCTTTTTCCAATAAAGAACACTTTTATTTAAAAAAAATTCAAAATATATTTCTTCAGTGGAATTATCACAGAGTTCTTTGGAGCACGGTTTTGTGCAACAGTGAACAAAACCATCTCATCTCCATCTTCTGAGCGGTTAATTGCATGCAGCACATTAAATCAAGTCCACTTGGGGAAAGACTACTTAATTAATTAATTTAATTAGCAGTAAGGCAGAAGAGAGGATATGGTTATCATATGATAATCACTCCTTTGGGATTTTTTTTTTTCTGGCACAGTGTGTTACATATTTGAATGGTTAAAGAATAGCCAGTCTTTATTAGTTTTATTAAGTTGCACCTAGATGAGCTCCTAAATGCAGAACAGAGGATAATACTTTCGTACTTCAAATGCAGACAAAGGAATTTTTAGGAGCTTCAAGATATTTAAGAGCCTTTGGATTTTCATGCAATGATATATTTTTTTGTATTTGTAACTAAGGATTAATGAGAAATAAAGTTTCTTTTATGGCTTACATATTGGCTTTCAGGAAACCTTTATGCAAGGTGAACTCTACATCTTCATTACTCAAGTTCCAATTTAGAGTTAATATTACCTGGAAAGAATGTGAGAATCTAGAACAAAATATTTTGGTTTTATTTTCATTGGTTTGCTACAAATTAAACTAAAAAAGAACTCCTTATTTCTTAGAAAATGTACACTATATGTGTGACCTTTTAAAACTGAATGTAGCCATGGAGATAGGCTGGTAAACTAGAGGCATATAGCTATTTGAACATATAAAGAAATCTTCCAATTAATCCTTCAAAACAGAGTTCAAATGTTACATTTTCTACATTGCATGAGCACATTTTATATCAAGGCAGCATCAAACATTACTCTTTAAAATAGTTTTCTTTCTTTTCCTGTTTTACAATAAACTGGCAATTTAAAGATATGTTAACTCCTAAATAAAGTGTCTGAAATAAGCTTTCATACCTATTTGTTGAATTAAGTAAGTAAATAACATTACTAACCAGAATTATTTTTTCCAAACTTTTATGTTTCCTTTTTTTAATTTAAACTTCTATTTGAACATTCTTATTGTATGTTATATATTTAAGCCCATGTTACTGGCTTGGTATAATTAAAGCACCTTATGGGGGTGAGCAGTATCTTAACTTTTTACATCTCTAACATCTTATGCATAAATAGTTGACTATTGTAGAAAACTATACTTTTTCAGCTTATTATTTAATCATGAAACACGCTTCTAACCATAAGCAAATGAGAAACTTACACATTTCCCCAACATAAAAGTTTAAACATAATTTCTTCTTAAAAAGTATCATTTATACCTTTCAAAATAGTAGCAGGTATGTAAGACCTCTCTTTTTTGACATACTGGATGAAGGCAGGCAAAGGGATTAAGCAAAATGTGTATTCAGATGGCAGTGTGGTGATAGCCAGAGAGAAAGAGGGGTGTGGTGAGGTGGAGGCGGGCAGAGGGGGGACTGGAAGAGACTTCGCTTGGGGCCATGGGTGCATGAGGTGAAGTGCAGATGACGTTACATTGAGCTGTGCCCTTGAAATTGTACCCCCCAAAACATTCGATAAAAAAAAGAAATGTTTGACTCTGTTGATAATTTGTATGAGTCATTTAAGCGAAACTGAGGACAATGGCCTGGGAGCAAACTCTCAGCACAGGAAATGCTCTGCCGAATGGCAGTTTTACGGTGTATTTTATACCTTACATACAATCCAAGGAGGAGACTTAACGGGGAGTTGCATGAAATCCACGGGTGGTAGATTAGAAAGGCAGGAAAAAGCAAAGCAAGGGAATTTCTGAGGTTAGATACAAACATAAAATGAAAAGACTAATGCTTTTTTTGCCTCTGCGGGTACAGGATGGTTAACAATGAACATTCACAGCACATTCCGGTGGCATCTGGGAAGAGGTTACAACAGTGCAGGGTTCTGGTGAGAGTTTGTGCCCTGAGGGCCTGGGGAAAAGGAGATTACCCCGACATTCTGAAAGTGGGTAGATGCAAAAGGACAATAGAGGGCTCAGTCAGGTAAGGATGGACTGTATCCAGGAAGATACAGACCTTGGACGTGACTACCTGCCATGACTCACTTTCAGTTAAGAACGTTTAGGTTCAGACCATCCTAGGGGGTTACTTTCAGTTACTGAGTTCCTGCGGCTACCATGCAGGCCGAGGCCCCTGAGCATATAAGGTTTAGTATGTGGTCCCTTATTCGTCCATACTTTTCAGTCAAAAGTGACTTTGTACAATTTTAGCAACAAAATATAATAGGGATAAGGAAGAACATATGATATAGCTGAAACTATATATAAAAACTCAGGTAACAACTAACTGCTGAGTTTGATATGATCTGAAAAATACCATTAGAACACTTGGAATCGAGGGTCAAAGGGTTTCATTTTTAGTGTAATTGAAATCTTCACAATATGCATTTATACATAATAATGGATTTTTTAAACCCCAAGTAGTTCTTACTGTGAAAGTCTTTAATATGTACAGTCTAATATAATTCAGCAGTTTAATCAAATGAATAAATAATTGATAAATTAACATGTTCAGCATTTATGATTATAGTGAAATGTCTGTAACTCAGTATTCAATCTGCCTGATTCTTTTTCCCAATAATTCTGTTGGTGTTCTGTATTTTTGAATATCTATTTGACCAATAGTGTAATTTCAGGTTAAGTATATGCCTTATTATGTACTTAAAATTATAATCCACAAACCAAATGTAATCTCTTATAATGACTGTTGAAATGTGTTTATAGCTTGTGCTATGACCATAGTAGAAATTCTATCAAAATCTCTTAAAGGAATAAATGAATAAAGGAATGAATAAATATGAAAATAGAATAATTTTTAGGATGAAGAGTTATATTAAATTGCTAATTAAAAATACAGAATTTGTAGATAGATCTGTGACATTGTAAATTAATCTTATCTATTTTTTTTCCAAACCAGCAGTTGGAGCCTAGAGAGATTAACATAAGTATCCAGATCACAGCCAGACTAGGGTTTTCAGTTATTGAAATTTAAATCCAGTATTTTTTGATGCATGTGTACTTGTGAACTTAAAAAAATTAAAGACTTTCTTTGTCCATACATCAAGTAAAATTCATTAGCTTTTATTGAAAGTAAATATCTATTTGTACTCTACTGAGTTGAATGAAGACAATAAAATGATTATTATCTGAGATGCTAACCCTGCCCCCTAAACCTTGACCGGGAAGTATGAATGGAAGGCTGACATATTTCTGCAAAATTCACTAAATTCAAATTTTAAATATAAGACTTAATTTACTGTATTGTTGAAAATTAGAGAGACTAAAATTTGAATGGTGCTTATTGAAATAAAAGAAACTGAAGGCCCTGGCTGGTGTAGCTCAGTGGATTGAGCGTGGGCTGTGAACCAAAGTGTAGTAGGTTCGATTCCCAGTCAGGACACATGCCTGGGTTGCAGGCCATGGCCCCCAGCAACCGCACATTGATGTTTCTCTCTCTCTCTTTCTCCCTCCCTTCCCTCTCTAAAAATAAATAAAGTCTTTAAAAAAAAAGAAAGTGAAGGCTTAATATACATATTCATATTTCATGACATAATCAGAAACATATACCAATTTTCACCAATTGCTCTCTGAATTGTTTTATTTTTTGCTCTCGATTATTTGAGCAGCTAAACAAATGCAAGGCTATTTTTTAAAAAAAAATCAAACATTAGGAATTCATTTAAGTTGCCTTGATACAATTTTAATTTAATAATATGTCATATTAAAATATGAATTCATTCTGTAAAATTAACACATTAAGAGTCTACATCAATCATATTGAAAAGTTAGTGAAACTGAAATATAACACTAATTTCACATCAGTTCCTAAAGTGCAGCATGCTCTTAGAATCAAAAACTTTCAGATTTATATAAATTCTGAATTCAGTTAGGTCATTGTAACAAACTAGTATGCAACGGCAATTTCCAAAAATCGCGCCTTTTTCACATTTCATGGAAGTGTTTCTAAAGGGAGACATACTACAGTAAGATAAAGTAACAGAATACTGTCAACCACTGTCTGCCATTGCTTTTCAAACTTTTGTTTTATTTTGCTTTGTTTACTCAGAACATAGCAGAGTGCATCGGTGTGCAGGTAAATGTTTGCTGGATGTCCAGTGGAAAAAAGCACCACTTTGTAGAAACTGCATTTTTACGATGTAATTTCTCCCACGGCGGTGTGATTTCTTCTACCAACACAACGCCACTGACTGCGGAGCTGAGAAAAACAGGCAGCGCCCCTGTGAATAGTGGGCAGGCACCAGATCCAGCAAACGCCACTGGGGAACATTCGTCACTTCTGGTCTTCACAGTGGTTTTCAGACGGATGCCCTTCTGGAAAGTGTCAGAGCACAGGCTGAGAGTAGCGAGGCCACTGCGTAGCTGATTCTATCCTGCGCTGTACACATAATGTATTTAGCTTCATGGATGTCGTCATTGTTTATCATCAGATCTGCATTCATCTTAAAGTATTTGTAATGTTTTAATTTATGGTCTCATAACAATTTTCAGTTTATAAGAGAATGTTTTTGGCTGGTGACATTTATGAAGCTGAGCTCTTATGAGGCTGGAGGAAGAGCTTACAGTGTTTTAGCTAGCCTCCATCGGACCAGGGATACCATGGAGGTCCTTCAAAATGTCCTTTTTTCTTGACTTTTTCTAAGCCTTTGTTCAGACAAAATCATCATTATCATTATCATCATCTATTGTTTAAAAGCTGAAAGCAACCAGCGTGATAGGGCACAGAATTTGAAATCAAATGGATAAAATTTCAAGTCCCCGCTGTAAATTCCGATGACTGCAGTCAATTTGCCCTCTTTGGTTAGTAGCTGTGAAGATTATAGAGATGGTTAGCAAAACACCCACCACTTGTTCAACAGATTGAGTAGCCTACCATATTTTGCTGCTTATAATGTGCACGCATGATTTTCTACGCATTATACATGGGATTATTTTACCCATTAGGATTCCCATGGCATGTAATCATTATACACATGTATAATGTGCATTCTTATTTTTCCCTCAGAAATTTGGGCAAAAAGAATTGTGCATTATACATGGGAAAAAATGGGTCGTTTTACTAGGTGTGAAAACTTTTAAGTGATCACTAAACTATCAGGAGTTTCACTGTCATGCTAAGGTATGAAAACTGATAAAATGCTCCCATTTGAATTTTTTAAACTCTAGAGCAATAATTAAAAGTTTCTGTAAATGTGTTTAGTTGTCTGGAACAACTGTACTACACTTCTAGTCCTCTTCTCCAGTGGGAAACTGCTTTTCCTTGGCCAATTCTACAGCCCCATACAAACTAAAACAAAATAAACACCTCCTTATCCTCAACCCCATTGTTTACTTTAAGTTGGATTTCCTATTTTAACAATGAGTTTCAACGATGTTTTTGCTTTCTGGTCTCCTCTGTTCATCTTCTTCAACCTCAACATGTCCATTGCCTTTTGCCAAATAATTATGTTCTCAACCTATTTCATAAATTGGAAAGTGTGTGAAATCCTTCATCTATCTTTCTTTCTTTTCATTAATTTAGCAACAAACTCATAGGGTTTTATGAATGTTGAATAAATTTATATATGTAAAACAGACCAGCGCCTGACCTACAGAAAAGGCTTAGATGTTAGCTATTACTAATACATGCTTGTTGCATTTCTCCTATGTTCTGTGCTTTGTGAAAAGTGCTAGGGAAAAAGCAGCTAACAAACTCATGCATATTGCTCATAAAAAAACACTGGTATTTTAATGTAAGATAAAGAGAAGTAAATAGAAAATTGCTTAGAGGATACTGTCACCGAAACCAAGCTCTGAAGGCTAAGAAACTTTCCTGGGAAGAAGGGAAATCTTGAGCTGATGTTGATGAATATCAAGACTTTCAACCATATTCCTCATAAAAATATGTCCTACAAGGAAATGTGCCAGATTTTTAAAGTATTATATTATTTAGTTCTATGTAAGATAAATATAAATTGAAAGAACAACTAGTTATAAATGTTATTATATCAGGAAGAAAAAAATCGGATTCAAAGAGGCTAGATAATGTGTCTGTGGTTTTGGCTAACATTTAAGAGTTTATTGTTGAAATGCAAGTACACTTCAAACATTGAAAATCAGAGGATGTCAATGAAACACATTTTTTGTCCAATATAACTTGTTAGTAGTCATACACAGGCCTACCACTCTGAGTAAAAAACTGCTAATTAGTATAATGGAAGTCTCAGCCCATTTGAGACAGGTTTTAAAACAGGGCAAGTGGAATCTCAGGCCATTTGAGACAGGCTGTAAAACGGAAGAAGTGGGACAGGGAAGCCGAGGAGAGGCACATTGCTAAAGGCCAAGCAGTTTACAGCCGTTTTGTAAATGGTAAACTCCTATCTTCCCTGACCAAAGACACTTAAAATAAATGGTTTACACTTCTCTTCCCCAGCCAGAGAGTAAAATAGCTTAAATAACCCTACTTAGGGAGGAAAATAACATAAGTCCAGTTCGTGCCTTTTGGGCCAACCACACTCAAGGACAGATGAAGTCAGTGGAATAAATCTCATTTTGATGCATCCAGGTGAAACTTATGAGTATTCTATTGAGCTCCTCCCCTAGAATGCCCACCTTTGAAGAACGTATAAAAACCTTAAGACAAAGGACCCAGAATGCCTTCCCCCTTTGGATCACACCCACACCTTCCGCTCCCCCCTCGATTTTCCACCAGGAACATTACCTGTGCCTTTTACTCTCCTAACTCCAAGGGCCCTACTTTTTCCTCTGTAACTTATTTCCTTAGCTCACACAGCCCAGCTGGCTCACTCTTCTACCCCTGTGACTTTTTATATAAAATTTATCTTATAATTTGGGGCTTTGTTACAGTAAGTGGGGTACCCCTGCCTGCTGCCACCCGCTAGGCAAAATTCCAGAGATAAAGGTTGGGTGACAAAGAGGAGTCTTCATTCAAAGCTACACAATTTTGGAATGTCAGCTTTCCCTGAGCATCTGTCATGTAAACCTATTAATTAAAGCTAAACTCTCTAACTCTTTAGTCATAAGTTTAATGCCTTAAACCTATCAATTAAGGCTATAATCTTTAACTCCTGAGTTCCCCTATCACTCTCTCTGTTAGTTTTAATTATCTTATTTCTATGGGATTAGTTTACAAACTAAAACAACATAAGATACAAAAGCTACGTGGTTTTGGAAGAACGGCAGGTTTCTGCTGCAGAGCCTGTTGCCTCTAGAGCACCCAGAGAAGAATAACTCTGCCACCCTCTACCAGGCGAGTCTGACCCTAGGCTACACCCAGGGTCCATCTACCACTCAAAATTCTATCCTTTGGGAGACACAGGCAGATCACAGCACACTCATCCAGACATTCTCAAGGAAAGAGCCAGAGAACCAGTCTCTAACCTCCTTTTCTTTTATTTTAATTTTATTTAAATTGTTGTTGCAGTACAATTTTCTATCTTTTACTCCCATCCCAACCCACCCACCCAACCCTCCCCTCCTCCCTCCCATTTCCACCCACCCCTAGTTTTTATCCATGTGTCCTTATACTCATTCCTGTAAACCCTTCCCCCTTTCCCCTGAAATTCCCCTGAAATTCCCTCTCCTCTCCCCTCTGAACTCTGTCAGTCTGTTCTTTATTTCAGTGTCTTTGGTTATATTTTGCTTGTTTCTTTGTTTTGTTGCTATGGTACATTTACACAGTGGAATTCTATGCAGCAGTAAGAAAGAAGGAGCTCCTACCCTTTGCAACAGCTTGGATGGAGCTGGAGAGCATTATGCTAAGCGAAACAAGCCAGGCAGTAAAAGACAAATACCATATAATCTCACCTTTGACAGGAACCTAAACAACATAACCTCCTTTTCTTTTAAATCTCCTGGCCCATAATTCCATGCACAGGGGAGGCATTCGGCTTCTCAGCCCATCTCGTCCTACACCGTTTACTATTGCCTCAGTCAAACTCCTCCCAGCCCCCTCCCTTCCCCTCCACCATGATCTGGTTAGATCTCTCTGTATCAGCTTGGCTCAGAATTATTTTCCAGACAAATGCAAGAGCTGAGGTTGCTGAACCAAGGTCTAACCTCTGGTGTTGTTTTGCAATTAATACATTCAACACATATTTTTTAAGGGCACATGTTGTGTTACAGTTCAAGTAGAAAAAAAACGTACAATCTGCTTTGCTTCTGGCAGCTTTCATTCACATAGAAGAGGACAAGTAATAAACATAAAACATGAAGAATAAATAAATTGTAAGCCAGATAGTGGTAAAGGCTCTGGAGAAAAATAAGGTAGAAGAGGACACATGGAACACATGAGTTTGTTTAAAAAATCACCATATAGACCTCACTTTTAAAGGTGGCATGATCAGAGATCTGAATGGGATGAGTGAACAAATCAGGGAATAGGTTTACAGGAAGAAGGAAGATCAAGGGTCTGCACACGTTTTGTGAAGGTTTCTGGCTTATTTGAATTACAATCAGACTGTATTTCTGTTGTGAAGGGAAAAAATAGAAGACAGGACAGGGGAAAAAGGAAAAGAGCAGAAAACCTCGTGGAGCTGTAGGTGAAAGTACAGAGTTTAGCAGTGTGTGTTGGGAATTAACATTTCTGATGGACCCTAAAATATAAACTTTAAAGAAGCTAAGTAAGAACATCTTAGATAATGAAAAAGGCTAATTACACATCAGAACATGACACTTCAATATGAGGTACAATGATCTATAGGAGTACGTATGGTGAGTCACAGTCCATGAAGCAACTATATTATAATATGAGATTCCAAAACAAAAAAGTATCAGAATTTATCTTCTACTAAATAAAGAAACAGCATATTAAATATATGATCATTATCATGAATGTTTTCTAACAGATGTACCCATACCAGTTGGGGTATATAAAATTAAAATAAAGCCCCACTGTATCAACATTATTCCATCCTAAGAGAAACACCCATGTAATAAATTATTTAAAAACACCTGAAGCCCTGGCTGGCATAGCTCAGTGGATTGAGTGCAGGCTGCGAACCAAAGCATCTCAGGTTTGATTCCCAGTCAGGCCACATGACTGGGTTGCAGGCCACGGCCCCCAGCAACCACACATTGATGTTTCTCTCTCTCTCTCTTTCTCCCTCCCTTCCCTCTCTAAAAATAAATAAATAAAATCTTAAAGAAAAACACTTGAGTGGCTGAAATTCAGATTACAACCTTCAATTGTGATTGAATAAACATCAAGAGTAAGAAAAACATTAATCAAAGGACAATGCAAATAAACAGGAAATTATACTGAGTTAATATGTGAATTAATTAGAACAAAAATATTTTCTAGCCTAGAAGATTGATTTTCATGCAGATTCTTAGAGTAAATTTAGTGTTGGTATTATATGTTGCTGATGAATTATTCTAAAATATTTTGGTGTTAATGTAGAATAACAAAAACCTTTTCAGGAGCTTTAAAAGGTTTTATTTTAATTTTGTGTGTATAGATAGGTCTGATATATACATACTAGATGGTGAACTTTGAGTTACTAAATATCTTGAAGGAAATTAAAACAAATTATTTCACTCCCTTGGTATATTTGATTCTAAGTAAATTTTCTTCAAGGATTGAATAAATTGAGTTCTAAAAATTTATAAGAAAATTTCATTTCTCCAATGTGTAGTATGATATTGTTTATTCTAATAAAAGAAACTGTCATTAATTAACATTTTAATCACTGTAGGTATTTCTGGTAATTGCGTGTTTTCAACGCTGTCATATTCTCTTCTCAAAAGATTCCAATTCATAAATATTCAATCACTTGGGTTCATTTTCATCATAAAAGCATCAATCCCTATGTTATTTATAGGAAAAGTAATATAATTACAGCTATTGCTTCAAAACCTAAATGCCTCATTTGCTATTATTAGTGCGTGGAAGTGTGACTAGATAGTTAATTTGGGGGGGAAAAGACAAAGAGAGCAAAGAAGTATCAAAATGAAGGATAGATCACTCTATCAAGCTCAAAGGAAATTGCCATTTACATTGTTTACTCATACAGAAATGTAAAATAAAAAGCTGAATAATTTGGTGTATGAATTTAATCAATATAGTCCATCAAACATGCTATTTTTTTTACAACATATTCGTATCTCAAGGTTACCTCTGTGTTCCATTAATGTGGAATTAGTGGCATTATTTTTTCAGGTTACAATTTCAGTGCCTTTTAAAAGGTGGTTATTAACCCAGCTGCACAGGAAATTCCCTTGGCCCGTCTGAGTCCATTGACTCTGGTGAAGTCCAGAAATTCTCCTTTTCAGTGACTATTCTAGGTGACTGAAATTCAAATGTCAATGACTCTTCTTTGAAAACACTGTTTTAGAAGAATTACCTGTGTCATTTTTTTGGCTCCAAGGACTTCTTACCAGGTACGCCTTCAAGTTTGGTATAAAATTGCTTTTAATACCAAGATTTTATTTTCAAGGCCTTCATGTTTTGCTTCAGCAAGGCGAGTTCCGCCATCTGGGTCTGTATTTCACATCCTCAACGACAGCCGAGGAGGCAAAACCTCAGGGCTTCTTGGCTTTCTCAGATTGTGCTTTGGCTTAGCTCTTCTGATGAAACGGGAGCTTTCATATGTGTTTACACACATTTTATGTCAGTTTTCTTTTTATTGCGGTATTGGAGGGAAACCGTATCTCAACAGTAATTAAAGTAGTAAAACGGACTCTTTATCCAGAACTATTGCTATAGGAAAAGAGACATCAGCATAGGAAAACACTTAATTTCACACCCAGCCTGAGTAAGTGGGCTTTTATGGCCAAGGAGAGGGCCGGTGAAGGTAAGGAGGGGTTCAGGCTACAGAGAGCAGACAGGTTTTATTTCTAAGGCAGGTCAGCCTGATCAGCTACCCAAGGTAGAGAATGAATAATTTGATCAGATATCAAAAGTGAGAATTCTTGGTATGCGGGCAGTAGGAGTTTTGTTAAAATGGAGCTGTGCGGAGATGAATGCAGAGTTCAAAGTCAGGGGCCTTGCCCAGGAAGCTCAAAGGTGTTTTGTCGGCAACACATGGTTTCCCGTCAGCATTTTAATAAAAACTTTGAAATTTTAGTTCATATACCAAAAATCTGATTCTTGCAGGACTTTGTTCCATTTCTCAATTCTTTTTCCAAGTCATCAGTTTCTTTTTTCTGATTGTGGAGTTTTATGTAGTTCAAATTATTTCAGTTGTCCTGCATGTTCTAAGACAATAAATACATCATCTTTTTATGATTCGTTTCAAATAACTACTGTTTGATTTTTTAACACAAACTTATTTATTACAATTAAATAAATGCTATGCCAGGCACTGTGTATAAAACAAAAACTATCAAAAAGACTAACACCTTATGCCACTGAAGTTTTCAAATTCATGATCGCACATTCCGTTCCTTGTCTTCAGTAAAACACTAAATGTCCTTTTGTATTTTGTCTTCTCTGTCCTTCTTGTTTAGAGTGGCTAGAGCTTCTGTGAATTTTACTCTTTTGATTTCAAGGAACCAACTGTGTGCTTCAGTGATCATCAACACTGTTTTCCTTTTTCAATTTCATTGTTTTATATTCTAATTTTTCTTCTGCAGTTCAGGCACACATTGCTTTTCTTTCTCTAGTTTTCTAGGTGGATATTTAATATTTTAAAATGTCATAACAAAACTATTTTTTCAAATTATGTAAACCCCTTGACAAAATTTTTCAAAATGTATACCATATTTTCTCTTTACTATCAAGGGGAAATTTCCTGTTGAAGCAGCTATCGTGAATGTTCATAATAAAATTTTTAGCTCAAAAACATGTTTATTTATGGTTTGATATATGTCAACAATTTGTCTCAGTTGTTCAATGGATTTTGGAAGAAGAAAATGCCAAAATCCACATTATTAAATTATGAACAGCACAACCAAGCAATTATCATCTTAAGTGGACAGACACTAATGAAGATACATATCATAGAATTTTTCATAAATCCTCACGTGTTGAATTTCAGTTAAAGGCATAAATGATCATATGCTTATCCAATGGTATTTAAGAGAGCATTATGTTCAATCCACTCCAACTTTTGGATCTGAAGTAGAATAGTTATTATCAAATATAAGTCCTAGACATAAATAATTAATATTATATTCATCATATTACTGAAGTAGTATATTTTATTTTTAAAGACTTTATTTATTTATTTTTAGAGAGGGAAAGGGAGTGGAAAGAAAGGGAGAGAAACATCAATGTGCGGTTGCCTCTCGAGCACCCCCTACTAGAGATCTAGCCCACAACCCAGCTATGTGCCCTGATTGGGAATGAAACCAGCAACCCTTTCATTTATAGCCGGGGCCTAAATCCACTGGACTACACCAGCCAGAGCTGAAACAGTATATTTTAAACAAAAATTTTATTCCATTAATGACATCACTGAATTTTATTGTTTGCTACATTATCTTTACTAATCCTACCACAAAGCTGTGTTGAAGATTTGTATTTTGGGGTTTTTTTTTGACAACAGAAACTAATGTAACCATAATATTAAAAGATTTTTTTAACACTAATATAGTTCTTCTATATTACAAATCTTATGTATGGTTTATAATTCAAGTAGTATCTCAAATATTTCATATTTAAAATGGTATTTCAATGATTGATTTAAACATACAAATATTCAACAAAGAAATTATTGGAATACCCATAAATATGTTTCAGAACTTCACTTTTCTTTTCTTATGAGATACTTATCATAGATATTTGAATGATAGCAAAATATTTTTGACTGAGACTCTAAAATATTTGAGTCTCACTCACTAATTTGAGTCTCAATCCTGCAATCCATAGGCCAGACTACTTAATTAAAAATATAATATATATGCATTTATATTGATAATTTTAAAAACCTACATTGTCCAGTGTGATAAATAGAAGAACAGACTCACTTTCCCAAATGGAAAACTCAGTCATATAGAAATATTCATTCTCCCCAAATTAGCCTCTACAGTTAAGGCAATTTTTATCAAAAGATCACTTAATTTTGCAATTTAATACTTTTTAAACATTTTGTTTACCAAAGGGAATGGAACACTGAGGGGCCTCCTAATGCAGAATATAATATGAACCAACTTCCTTTGAGAAAAACTGTTAAGTTGTATGGAGAAGGTGGATCGACTTCTGCTATTTCTGTTTTATGCTGCTAGAGAGCAAAAGTATGTAAGATAAAGGAAATTCATGAAGGTAAGCCTGAAAAATGGGGCTTTTCCTTTTGTTTTTTAGTGTTGTCAGATGAGATGAATCTTTGGTAAGCTTGCACATTTTGAGTTTACCATCCAGCAATAGGGTGGAACAGAAAATAGTTCAATTCAAATAGGGATGGAACCCATTTCAAATGACCTCATTCCCAGAAAACTCTATTGGGTTGACCTGAGGTTGCCCATGCCCACGGCCACCTATCTACCACCAATCTAAGGCTCCTGAAGAAAGATAACATCATTTTTTTTCCCTAATGTTACTATATAGGTTTTCACTTTCAATGCAAGCTGATAATTTTTAAAAAATACAACAAAACCCCCCAAAACATGTAATTGTTGGTAATATAAATAAGGTAGAAATTACTAAAAAGCAAAAGAATCATTGGGCAAACACCCTTCCATTAATGAAGTTTTCAGACACAGACATTAAAACAATGTCCTTGAAAAGGTTCAGGGAATATAAACAAATATTAAGAAAATATGGCCAATACCTGGGAACCACAATGTATGAACTTAACTTTTGGGTACTTGCTAGTTAATAAATGTTTAAAACCGGAATATTTGTAATCAAGTGAAATATGTTGCTACTTCAAATGCATGTAAATGTTGAATATATTTAAAATGAACATTAATGGACTCATTTAATATAGTGAATTATCTAACATGATGCCCCTAATAATAAAACAATCTAAGCAAATTTTGTATTGTGTTGTCTGATATCCAATGTGCAATGAGAAGCACTATAATTTTTTCATTAAATATATGTATTGGGGATCTACTGTATCTAAAGGTTAGAATTTAGCCAAGTACTAAGCAATTGGTTCGTTCTTACTCTCAGTAATGTAAGTAAATGACCTTTGAAACTTCAGATCACTTTTAACACGATGCAACGTTAGAAAGTTAATTTCCTTCCGGGAGTTCATGTGGATTTTCAAACTTGAGTGGAAGGAAGAGGTCTAGACAGGGTGAGAAGTTGGTTTCCTTATTATAATTTTTAATTTCCTGATGTCATCCACAATTTAGCTTTTCAGGCACCTATTTAATCCCTTCAGAACTTTTTTCTGATTATCTAGCTGCCCCCAAATCTGGCCTGGAAACTTTTGTTTGAATCATTATGTAAATTGCTTCATGAAAGAATATAATCTTATACCCTACTTATGGAAAAAGAAATTAAAAGAGGCAATCCCAAATGAATGCTTCCATCCTAAGGGTCTCGAGTGTAAAAAGCTCACAAGGTAGGGTGTGAGTTTCATTCCTTTCACGTCCACTTTTGACTCTCAACTCGTGCAGCATGAGGATTATAGAAGAGTAATTTTATTCTTTGTTCCTGCCAGTTAAACCCTAGCCATCGTTCTTTTCTCTGGGAAGATGCATTTTGGTTATAAAGATGGACCCATTAATAAGAATTATTAATGACAGGAAGAGGAAATATGAATTTTGCGAGATCTCCAAATATTTTATTAAAATAATATATTGTTGCCATGGCCTACAAAAGGTGAAAACATTATTTGTTAGGCAAACCTGTGCCCTGCAACACCCAGTTGTATGATAATGAGACACAGTAACATACATACGTATGTTATGTTACTGTTGTGTTCGGAGAAATTCTGTAAAAAGTATTTAAAATGATATAGAGGATTCTCAAAATAATTGCTGGATACTAATGGTAAAAGTTGTGTCTGCTAGATAAAGATCATATGCCTTATTATGAAGAAACCTGGTGGATACTATTAGGTGTGCTAATGGTTTCCTTTTTTCTGTCTTCCTGACCCTGTGGCCATTTCCTGAGGGCTCACCTAAGTGGCCCAACAGAGGAACTACCCACCGAGAAGTTAATGGGGTGGTTAACTAAGTCATCATCGCGTTTTCTGCATCTACTCTTCCTAAGTCTTTAAGTGCATATGTCTCTGGGGTGCAGAAAAATAGTCTTTGGCCCCATACCAAAGAAAGGAAGTCATATTGTCTGTTTTCTGGTTTTAACCATTGGAAATATGTGTTATATTTTCCTAGTTGAAGTTAAAAAAGATTATAGTAGATAAGCAAATCTATAATTGAGCCACTATCTAAGTATCTACATGTCCCTTCTTTCAGTTTAATTTATTTTGTTGTATTTTTTCATTACCATTTAACCCCTTTATACCCTCTTCCACTCCCACCCACCCCTCCCCCCACAGTCACCACATTGTTGTCCATGTCCATGAGTCCTTTTTCATTGATGTGGACAAAAGAATGCTTGTTTCTTGAGGGAAGATTCTTGTGCTCTGTGATTTCAGACCACCCCTATTTTATCTAGAAGTGTTCTGTTGCAATGACACGTTCATAGTGCTTCTTGACAGTATAAACTATTGCGATTTTTCAGTTCAATAACTCTCAGTCATTAACACTATATGTATGTTTTACTTTTAACCCATTCTTTCTCATACCTTTTTATAGGCCTCAAATTACCCACACATTAGAACTCTGGGCTCTACAGTCTGTCATCTGTCATAGATGTATAATGTTCTTTTATGCAATTACTATCTATTTTAATGTCTATGCTTACTTGTGACATATTTTCATACCACTTTTCAGTTGTGTTGATCTGTTCTTAAACACATATTTTTAGTTCACAATTTCAGCTGTATTTGTCAGAAAAGGAAATTTTATTTACTTTTTAAATATTCCTCAAGTATGTGTTGAAAAATCTCAATCTCATTTCAATGTCTTACTGATTACAATCTTTTTAAAATGTCTCCGCTCAAAACTGCAATACTTGATTCTAGTTTATTCTACCTTCGTCTGTTTCCAGTGCTTATTTTTCTTGGTTTCCAGTCATTTCAAATTGTCTACTAATATGTCTGATTATTTAATTTGATATATTATAATAACATTCTCTTGAGTACAGAAAAAATAGACATAATTGAGACTAGGGATAATGTTATTTTTTTACTCTGATGGCATTTGGACTTGCTTCTGGGAAGGGAGCTAAAAAGGTAGGAGAGATCTCATTAGACTGTTAACATATTCAAAACCAGACTCTGATTTCAATGATAACTATATTTTCCCAGTTACTTCCATAACAACAACTTTTCTCATGTCCCAAGTAAAAATTTAGAGTATATATTAGGGTCCTCACTTCTTTGTAAGTTCTGAACTCCAATATTTACATACTCAAGCCTAAAATACTGACATAAATTCTCTTCATTTCCTCAGTTTCTCAGAAGCAGTTTCCAATTTACCAGATCTTTTCTTTCTTCTTTCCTTTTTTTCCTTCCCTTCCTTTCCCTTCCCTTCCCTTCCCTTCCCTTCCCTTCCCTTCCCTTCCCTTCCCTTCCCTTCCCTTCCCTTCCCTTCCCTTCCCTTCCTTCTTTCATTTGATCTCTCAAGACATTGGCACATTGGTACATTTTCAATTTCATCAAACACATTTTCAGACATCAATAGCATTAGAGAGAGAGAGAGAAAAACTAACTTTCTACTTTCATCTTTGCAAGTTAATTAGTCAGCAATAAAGTAACATTACATCATTGGAAAGGGAAATGAAATGCATTCTTCAAAACATAAAAGCCTCAATTCTAGACTTGTAAGGAATTTAAAATCTAAACTTTCCAGTATAAATACCGTAAAATAGAATAGATATTAAGTATCTGTATATCTTAATGTCATTTTCCCTCTCTAAGTAATGCCCAGTGAAGGAATAGACCTTGAGAAATCAGCTATTTCTATCATCAATTTATTTAGCCAATATTTATTGGACAACTGCAATGAGCTAGCCTTTGTACAGTATTCACTAGCTCTGTGCACCCTCAACTCGCAAGTGGCTGCCTGTTTTGCATGCTGCTGGAACAGGTGTGGGCAGATCACAGTCCTTGGATGATATTTAAACTACCACTCATTTTCATATGGGTCTTGAGTTAAAAATGGCCTTAATACTTTTAAGTGTTTGAAAAATCTCAAAAAAAGGAGAACTGGGACTTGTAAAAATCACATGAAATTCGAATTTCAGTGACTATAATTAAAACTTTATTGGAACATAGCCACATTCATTTGTACACACATTTTCTGTGGCTGCTCTTACACTACAGTGGCAGAGTTGAATGCCAGAAACCATATGACCCTGAACACCTAAAACATTTACTATCCGGCCATTACAGAAAGTGTTTGCGCACCCCTTACTGGACTATTGATTTTATTTTTTGACCCAAAACAACACGGATTATGTTTTGAAACTTGATTTTCTGTTTAACATACAAAAGTAAAGCTTTTGTTTTGAGGAAGTGTCCTATATTTTGATTTCACTTCCCACCAGTAAAAACTTGGAGAACATGTCCTCAGCTTGGTTTTCTTTGCCTGCACATGGGCAGTGTGGCTTTGCATGTTTGCATTTAGTAAATGAAGTCCTTTAAGGCTCACCTGTAAAAATTCCAGTTTCTAATTTGTAGGAAAAGTTATCCTTAAAAACTGTATAGATGTGTCTAGCTCATTGATTCTCTCAGATTCTTAGCTTGCATTTATCTAATTTTCCTAGGTTAGAGTAAAGATCTTTAAAATACTTTAGCAGTTATATGTTTTCAATATAAAAATTTCACATTTATTTGAACATGTACACTTGTTTTGCAGTTATTTAGAAATTATTATTCTTTATTCCTTAAAAAATGCATAGAAAAATGGGTTGATAGCAACTTCCAGAAACAGCTGAAAATAAGAATAGCTTAATACAGTGTGAAAGGTAAAAAACTTGATAGAAAACTTTATTTTTAAGTTTCTTTTTAAGTGTCTATAGCGTGGTATTAAGTTTTAAAAAGTGAATTTACTAGGTATGTTAGATGTTTCCAAGCCAATGATTTGTGGATCTGGTCCAAATGTTAACCTAAGCTTTAATATTTTTAATGAATTAACCTTAGCTATAGCAGCTATAAACTGCAAAGCAAGGGATTAGTGGGTGTCTTACCTGAAAATAAAACAAATCCATTACCTGAACAAAATGTCTTTAAAATGGTCACCTGAAACCTACCAATGCTTTGAAACATGTTAATATAAAAATCACTCTCAAAAAACCATTTAATTACTTTGTGACACTAAAACCCACTCGGCTTGAAACTACTACAAACTCAAACTTTAAATACTTGGAGATTAATCTGGTTGTCCTTAAACTTAAATCCAACCATTCCAGTGTTTGAATAGCAATTCAAGTAGAATGCTAATGTAAACCAGTAAGATACATTACTTTTCAGAGGAAAAGTGTGTTGTTTGGGTGAAGACACCTATTTTTTATCTACCTCTCAACAAAAAAACTCTCAAATTAGGCCATGAAATAACTTTATATGTAAAGAAAAGCAAATTAATGCAAAATTGAGAGAATCGGCTTATTGCACTTAGCATAATGCTCTCCTAGTCCATCCATGCTGTTGCAAAGGGTGAGATTTCCTTTTTTCTATGTCTGAGTAGTATTTCATTCTGTAAATGTATCACAGCCTTTTTTATCCACTCCTATGATTTTTATATTGACTTGAAATGCAATTTTATATACTGACTGCAAATAAAATGACTGCAACAAAAATTAAAATAAATGGGTAAAATTTTCAATTCTCTCTTTCTGTATATATACATATACAAATACATATACATATATATGTATTATATATACACACATACATACACACATATGTATAATGTGGCATCTACAGATTTTCTTCTGTTTTCATATTTGTGGGGATATATATTGCTAATATATGTAATGTGGTTTTAAGAACTGTCTTACCTTGTTCAAACATCATCTACTCTACAAAGAATAAATCCAACAATTGTGTTATACACACACACACACACACACACAGACCAGTAATTGTTACCTATGGAAAATCAGTAATAATTTCATGATTAATTATAAAACATGTTTTTCAATAAACTTTTTATTATGACTGACATTTTTGTATGCCGTTTGTCATTTTCCAAAGCTATGGAGGAAAATTTAGTACAAAATGAAGAGCACATTACCAGAAATGGTAATAGTTTACACATTTACAGTTTTATATTGATTTAACCTATGTTGTTAACTTCTAATTTCTTCAGCATGGGCTGAGGTGGGCTTTTACACCTAACATCATCTTTAGAAGTCTTAATTAAATAAAGTTTAGGGCAAACAGAGATTCTCTATTTTCATTAATTTCAAAAGATGTGATTAAAATAGAGGGCAATTTTACAGCATTGTTGATTCAATCGATAAAATATTTAAACGTATACTAATGTCCACAGCTTACTTAATGTTTTGCTCAATTGAACTGAACTTATTTTAGGGAGTTCAGTTTCCATAGTGCTCCTTGTTAACACAGAACCAAAAATGGTATCACTTCTTTGCTGGAACCTGGTGCTACAGCGGGATCTGTGCGTATCTGTCAGCTTGTCTTCCCCTCGCCGGAGAGCCTGTCAGAAATAATCATCGCATGGTCTCACATTCACAAAGGTGCAAACCACAGAAACTCGAGCCTTTTGTGTGTCATAAATTGTGTGGACATGAAATGTTTAAATAGGAGTGCTGTGGACATGCACAGAAGCCCCCACCCACACACACAGTTTTCTTGTCAGGGTTTTGTTCTGTTTATTCAAGGGTAGGTCCTGCAACTTAGGTGATCTGCAAGTTTTAAAAGATACAGCCAGAATAATTCATTAGTTCACTAAAAATACACTTATGAAATACGAAGTTAAATAGAAATACTTTTACTACATCCATGGATATTTTTTAAGTAGAGCCCTTAATAGAAATTTATTGAAAATGTTTATTTACAAGAGCCAAAACACTGAAGCTTTTTGTTTCAAAATCTAGCATAAGTTTATCATCTCCATGCATGTCATTAAAGAGGAAATAACAATAACACACTTATGATTTAATAAGAAAACACTAAAACATGCATTTACTAGAGAAGACAGCTCTGTATGGAATATTGCAGGCCATACATAATTAACTATTTAAAGCTGATAGAGATTTTAGAGATTAAACACCATTTTATAGTATCTAAATTCCAGGTATCCTATAAAACTCCTTTATTACAAAGAACATTTGCAAGAATGTTTCAATTATGTAGAACAACCTAAATAAATATGTTTAAGCCATTGCAGAATCTTTATATATTTAATTGCTTCCTAATTTTACATGAAAAGATGCATTAATGACTGCCCTTCTGCTTTTTATTTATGGATTCCATGTGCTTTTGTCATTCGATGTTGCATCAAGTGTTTTGGATTTTTTTCTGGAATAGAGGACATTCCTTCTTTTCTAAACTCTGTTACATACTTCAGATATATGCTCCTATTGAATTTCTTCCACCGTTACTTTATATTCTATTTTATTTACTAATGCAATCATCCATTTCCTTCTCTACACTTAATGTTCTTGAAGGTACACCCTATGAATGCCTTATTCATTATTGTTGGTCTTCACTATGTCTAGTAATCTTACTTAATGATGGGTAATTATTTGATTGAATGAATGTTTTAAGTAACAAGAAATTTAAAATTTTACTTCTAAAACAAAATCTAGTGACGTCAAAAATTGAATGCTTTCGTGTGAGACTTTCTATACTCATTTGTTCATTTAAAAGCTGAATGAAATGTCAATGACTAAATACCTGGATCTCTCCAAGATCCAATACTCCTTGAAGATAAATGACTTTTACTGGACACTAAGCATTAAAAACATTGATCAATAAAATGTATCTTTATCATACCCATCTACACATTGACTGGAAATGATGAAGTTAGCTGAGAGTATGGAGACTTCAACAGAAATGCTGTTGAGAAGATTTAAATAAAAATATATTAAACTTGAAGTTTTCTCTAACTTCACTGAGAATTGCTTTGCATTATGACTTTATTTCTGAAGGGGTGTGTGTGTGTGTGTGTGTGTGTGTGTGTGAATTCTGTGTGAATTAAAATCCATTATACTATCTTTTCTCATTTTTGGACAAAAATTTATAAAAGTTCTGTAGTTTTGTAATTAAAGGTATAGACATTGGTTATAAACAAACTGGAATTAAATCATGATGCTAAGATTTATTAATTAGGTGACCTTGAATCTTTCATCCTTTAATTATATCATCTGTAAAATGAGAATGATATTAACCAACTAATCTTTTGGTATTATTTTAAAAATCAAATAATTTAGTGTACATATAGATACTTGATATATTAACTAAGATGTTACTATCTGTATATAAGCATTCATTTTTCATTTCATGTTTAATTATAATTGTATTATGGTATTAAACTGATATATTTAGCAATATGTCAAAAATAAGTATAAAATAAAAATAACTGGGGTTATAGAAAGTAAAATATGTAGGTATCTTTGCCTATGTTAAATCCTAAATACATATTTAAAGAAAATATGGAATCCTGATTAAAAAATAGCAAACTTTTCTCATAGGCAATTATTTTCCTTAAGAATAAGACCACCTTTGAAATATATATTGCTAGGAATTTGAAGTAAAAGATTTTGCAAAAATATTGCAGCATATACTTAACTTTACCCATATAATGAGTCACAGGGGGAAATAATGTAAAACAAACCACTTTATGAGCAAATAAAGTGTACATTTCTGCATTAGGATATTTCTCCTTGGTCTCAAAAGACTAAAGACAACCCAAATTATAAGTGCTTCTATGCGCAAGATGCAGAGAAAGATAGGTAGGTGGGTAGGGAAATCACTACTCTTTGGAGAATATACTATCAGATGTTTAGAAGGCTGTCCCTGAATACCAGTCGTTTCATTTGTAATGTTTATGGTTTTTCTCTTATTTCTTTGGATGCTACTTGCCCAGATTCTTCTACAAAGAATCTCCCCATGCATTAACATTTGGATGGATCGTCCACACAGCCTTAAGGTGCTCCCAGAGGTGGATGGGGAGTACTGACAGCCACCATCTCTCACCTGTACTGGTAACGTGTCCTGTGTCGACAGGCCAGCTCCCTCACTGCGTGCCCGGTCAGGCGCGATATGCGCGATTTGCGTTCCTGGAACTGTGCCAAGGAAGGAAACTTCTTAAAGCTGGAAAAATATTTACTCCTCACAAGTGTAACGAAATATAATTATTTCATCTTTGACAAAGGGAGTAAAAAAATCTGGCGTAATATTTTGACTCCTCGTGTCTCATTTTTTTGAAAATTTTCTTTTTAGTTCTTATACTTAGTTCTATTATGAAAATATGAATTTGGAAATTACTACTGTGAAAACAGAACAAACCTAAAATGTATGAACAATGTGAACATTTTAAATTCTGATTTTAAAGTCAGAATTCTGCCCTGGCTGGCATAGCTCAGTGGATTGAGCGCAGGCTGCAAACCAAAGTATCTCAGGTTCGATTCCCAGTCAGGGCACATGCCTGGGTTGCAAGCCATGACCCCTAGCAACCACACATTGATGTTTCTCTCTCTCTCTCTCTTTCTCCCTCCCCTTCCCTCTCTAAAAATAAATAAATAATTTTTTTTAAAAAGCCAGACATTTTAAAAAAACAAAAGTCAGAATTCATGACCTTAAATGGCTTATATTCACTTTTGGTTTCACCTCAGGAATACAGAGTTAAAAAAAAAAAAAGCATCACTCCGCACTCAGCACCCCCTCCCACCAAAAAATCTGGACAAAATGCAAGTCCTTGACTTTGCTGGGAGCAGTCACAGAGCTGACATTCCAGAGGAACCAAACAAGCCCTAAACTAGAGAGGCACAGACCTACAGAAAGGTATAGGAAACAAAGACCCTATCAGAAGGACAAAGGGCACAGGATGCTGGTAGGAAGAATCCTGCTGACAAGTTGCTGAGGGCCAGTGGCCAAGGACAGGCTGCCGGAAGAATTCCGGCGCCCTGGACGCCCCTGGAGGCTATAGCTACAGATACACCATCTTGCCCCGACAGAGGCTCGCAGAAAAAAGGAGGGGTTGCTGAGAAAATGTCCTGAGATAGGAAACAGCTGCTGTTGTGGGCGGGGCAGAAGCTACAAGAACCACTGTCCAGCATCAACCGTGAGGAAAGAAAGCTTGATTTTGAGGATTCCCTCTTGCAGATGGAACTGGAAAGCATAATGCTAAATGAAATAAGGCAGGTGGTGAAAGACAAATACCATATGATCTCACCTATAAGTGGAACCTAATAAACAAAACAAAGAAACAAGCAAAATATAACCAACGACATTGAAATAGAGAACAGGCTGACAGTGTCCAGAGGGAAGAGGGGAGGGAATTTCAGGGGAAAAGGGGACGGGTTTATAGGAACAAGTATAAAGGACACATGGACAAAAACCAGGGGCAGGTGGAGATGGGAGGGAGGTGGGGAGGGCTGGGTGGGTGGGCTGGGATGGGAGTAAAAGAAAATTGTACTTGAGCAACAATTAAAATAAAATTTTAAAAAAGAAAGCTTGCCTGTGTGGGGAGACAAGTAACAAAATCTCTCACCCCTGAGGCACCGTTTGAGACACTGGGAACAATCATTACAGACAGGAAAAGGGGAGGCTGCCTGTCTCTGAGGGTATGCATTTATTTGAAAAATACCCATAAGAGTTCGGAAATCTACCGTGTCAACAGGAGGATTAATTAAGAATGCCACAGTAACTATTATTAATTAATTAAGAAAATTATGTAGTTATATATAACTACAGAGCTATATATATACTATATAGAGCTATATAGGAGATGACAGATGATTGATAGATTAAATGATCGATAGATAAATAGAAAAGTAGATAGATAGAATTTTAGGATTCTGTAATAAACCTCCAGTTTCTCATCACTTAAGTAAAGTCAAAATGCTTACTGTGGTTAATATGTAGCCTTGGAGAAAAATTTGTTTTAGTTTATTAAAGAACTATGTTTTCCTTATTTATACTTTCCAAATCTGAAGTATTCTCAATTAATTAATTAATGGTCACTCTATACCGATGCCAACTGGCCTTGTCAACAACTTGGGTCAGAACCTTTATTGCATATTGAGGTAAAGCTTAATTTAGCTTGCAATTTAACTTATGGCAAGAGTTCCTTTAAATTCAGTGCCTTCTCTTTAACTCTCTTACCACGAAAGAGGTTTCTCTCCAATGGGCACTATAAAACACTACCTTCTCATTTATTAACTGAGAAATATTTTTCTCAGTTTTTACGAGGTATTGCCGCTCACTCACAGTCTTTGTGCTGAAAGATCTTTCAGTCTGCCGCAGCCAGTGTCCTCGCTTGCATCTCCAGTGGAGAGGATAATTTACGCTTCCTTCCATGAGAGAGACTCAGTTAGCAGAATTATGGACCTTATGCCATTTCTCTGTGGCACCGTGAAATACCAAACGTTCCCACAGACATTTAGCAGATGACCCCTTTTAACTTCTTAGCACGCATTCTCAAATTAATTATGGGATCGGATTTCCATGACATCACTCCTACTTATTCCAAGTATATCTGTTAATTCTTTCAATAAAAGTTATCCATGTGCCCCACTAAAATTTGTCCTTTCATCTAAATTTATAACAGCATGGAGGGCATGAAAACATGCTCATCTCAATTCAGTATGGGGTTGAACACGCAAGCACCTTTCATGTAGAGAACAGACAGGTGGAAAAATGATTCCCGTTCTCACAGTTCTTCCCTGAACTCTGTGGAGACATAGTGTGGCCACCTTTGACCCAGACGTCTCATTTTCTGGATCAATAGCTGCGTAGGACACTGACTGTCTAAGACCTGGTTTTAGGGAAGAACATTTATGTAAACAGGTTAATATGGGAGGACTGGTTTCCTTTCCTGACTCGTGGATTTAACCTGAAATGAGAGAATTAAGTCAAAGCACAGCCCACGCGTGTACCCACCAGGGGCTCATGTTCTCAAAATGTGTGGGATCTTAACTGAAGTCATTTCCCAACTATTTCACAAATTTCTATAACAACATACTTCTTAACAACAACCAAAGTTCATAAAGTTGTGCCAATAGATAAAATATTGTGAATACTTATTTTTTTAAAAAGTCTACTTATTTTTCTAAATCTGTGTACATGAACTAATTATGCTTTAATTTTGTATGGGTATAAAGGTAATATTACAATAATACATTTAATTTTTATAATGTAATTATGATTCAGGGTCAGGAGATTCTCACTGAATCTCTGAGGAGTTGTCTTCAAGAGGAATAGAATGTGATGTTTTTAAATTACTGTTTTTCTCATTTAGCTTTTTCATGGAATGCATACATCACTTCTCTAGATTCTGTTAGTAAGAAATCTGACATTTGTTGGCTATAAAGAGCATAATGTAGTTCATTATTGACCTGTTATCTCTATCAAGTAATTTTCTACCTTGGAGCAGTCAAACCCCACCTTTTCCACAATTACATTCAGCTGAGTCAAAAACAAGACTTTCGCCATTACTTCTACCAATACCATATCTGGTAAGGGTAATTAAATGTTCCAAGTGTCATGCATGGTTCATGTATATAACAATAATAATAACATATTTTTCATATGTCTTTAAATATTCTTTTAGTTTTCATTTCAGGCTAGTTTATTTCCACTGGAAAAAGAAAAAAAAAAACAACTGATGAGTTCAGAATTAGCCAATGCGATATTGTACTGACCCCCTCTTGGTTCATAAAATATTTACCATGTCTCAAAATGTCAAAATATTTTAGCCTTGTGTTTTCAAGAACTATGATTTAACATGCTGCCAGACGTAAAGCATTAGTTCCCTTCTTGAGACAGATTAAAAAAAACCCAAACTGATAGTTTTAAATTTATGTATTTTAAAATGCATGAAATCAAACTTCGCTCACATTTTCTGCTATATTATGTAATGTTTTTCGTATTAATAAAAATTATATCTGACACACTTCTTATTCACGAGAAGCAAACTTAGTCAAAATGGTAAGCTTTGCTAAAGAGATGCCATTCTAATTTGTAACGATTCCACATCTTGCATTCAATAACAGTTCCCTCCACATCCAGAAGGCCATGTGCAATGATTACATGCTACAGTAGGGAATAAACTTTCCTTTCACTCCGCTAGCATTTTATATATATTTCTACCTTTAACCCACTTAGTTATAATAGGCTTAAAGGAAGAATGGCTTCTCCCATATCAAAAGTCAGTGAGGCGGCTAACATAGAATTTCATGAGGTTTGTGCTGGGTGGCAGAGCGGCGGCAGTTGGCGTAAGTGGAGGCACTGGTGGGTGCACTTGGCCTTATCGCGGATTCCAGGGCACAGTTCTCCCTGGTGCGTGGCCGGTTTTGTAATCAGGAGACGACAGAGAAGCTGCATAATGACGATTTTAATGATCATTTGAGGAGAGTGAAGAATCTCTGGTTACTATTTTCATCTTTAATGAGGAAGCATAAATGATAGTGTACACCTCTAGAAAGATATTTTAAGTGTTGGTTTCAGGGCTCTTTAATGAGGAAATTAAGCAATATTTTGGTGCTACAGAAGACATGTGCGGAACACTTTTACAGAGATGTTTTCAGAGTTGAGAAGAGTATTTTGCAGAAGATAAATCATAGATTATTTTAATACTAGGAACACAATCAAATGTGTATGATTTCAAGTGTATTTTTGAATATTATACTTGTTGTACCTTATGCATTTTTGTGGTTCATAAAAACAGTTCTTACATACATCAAATATCTTAACTTTAAAAATAATTAAATTCAATAATATGCTCATAATACATATTTATAAGTTTCTAATTATTAAAGTTATGATTTAAGAAAATGATTTATTCCAACATAAGTGCCACCATAATGAATTTCTGAAAAGATTTAGTTCAGCAATGAAAATAGATATTGATTTTAGATTACACATTTAAAGTCATTATAAAACTTGAACACACATGTTGGAGTGAGAATATGATATTTCTTAAACTACCTTTCTATACCTTTCTAGTTTGAATGAATAATTCATCTTCTTTCAACTAACATTTTCATGAGTGAGTTTTTGAAGTTATTTTCACTGAGTCAGTATATGTGTGACAGTTAGCTTGTCAATCGATACCTCATTGAAATTCCATCCACTGGTCTCATAATTCTCGCTCATAGTTAGACTCGTGGGTATTGCTTACAGATCCATCAAAAATTAGCCAAATGACTGGAGCACGGTGTGTAATTTTAGTCTCAGTTCCTCACTCCTAAATCGATGGTGTTGGGGTGTATGAAACACAAACACCTTTCATGATCTCCAGGGTTCTGCTTGTGTAATTCTGCATGTCTGTGAACACCCTGTTGTAATAAAATGGAAAAGAATTATGATTCCAAAAGCATATCTATATTGTCCAGTTTGTCATTTTCTTTGGAAATTTCTTATTAGTGTTTAAAGACTTGAAACAGGCAATGCATCTAGCACAAAGAGGGAGTTAGTTCATAATAATAGCTTATTTTCAAAAACAAAAGACAGACCTCAACTTATGCTATTTAAAAGAGGTCCCATGCCCTCTCTTCCTCCAACTACTTGAACTCACACATGTACACACATGCCACAGGCATGGACTCATGTCCTCCCACGTAACACAACTTCTGACTGTAAATTTTACTTTGTGACCAGGGATATAATGTTTAATTGCAAAGATATTTTCATTTTATTTTGTGCTTTGTTTTTTAAATTTATCTCGTAGTTCCTCAAGAGTTAAAAATGTTAAGTGGCCATGCTGTAGAGGCTGGAGAAAAGAAAGCACATTTGTCTTATTAACCTCAGGAAACTTAGAACCTCTACACAACTTCCTGCAAACACAACACAAAGTCCCAAGTGCCAACTTTTGGTGTCAGAAACTCCTACAACACTATATATTTGCAAGCATGCGTGTTTTTTTTCCCTTACTCTATTACGTTGCTCATTCTCCTATGATTTTTGCTTCACATTTCTCATCACGACATACTATTTGTTCTGTTTAATTTAATAACATAATCAAAATAGTACATGCAACATGATTTTTAAATAAAAAATACCAAAGAAAGTTTAATTATGAAAATTGAGAAGTTTCATTACAAACATTATAATATTAAAATTAATGGGAAATAAGCTCATAATTTCATAAAAATAATACAAATGAATGAATACGTGCAAAGACACACATACACATGCTTATGGACAGCCGTTTATCTGCTGAAAAGCCATTAAAAGCAAAAAACACTTCTAGTAGCAATGATTATTCTAGTTCTTTGATTGTAATTATTAAATGATGCCCAAGAAAAAGAACGCAAAACTAAATCAGCCAGCCAGAACTCCTGGGAGGAATTGCAGGTTCCAAGTTAGGGACAGGATACATACAGTTAGGAGCCTAAGACTTTGTTGTGACAAAACATAAAGAAGCTTTTCAAAATAATTTGGTTTTTAAGAAAGGTATAAGAAACAATATAAAAGGGATACAATTGAACCTCCTCTCAATTGAAATTCCTCCCTAATTAAACTGATGAAAACTCAATATATTTATAAAAATGAGTTACTAATGTTATGATAGAGAAACAGAAAAATGAATTTGATACATTTTCATGCAATTATTTTTCTTTGAAAAATAATTAGAAATGTACCCCATGATGTCTATGTAAATTATATTTCAAATTAATTGCACACCCATCTAGTTACCAGAGAAAAATATTTCATTACAGTATCATTTTAATTAATGATTTTGCAAGTAAATATTGTATTAGAATATCTATCCAAGACAAGATCATCCATGGATGAAGTCGCTGGACGTGCAGCAGTTGAACAGTGGCACAGGCATGAGGTGACATTGCATAAGCTCTCACCTGGTCATCACCCAACACTATTTGTGCTCCTAGAGCTGATGTAATATGAAGTTCACAAACTATGAATAATCTGGGGAAAAAAACACAATTAGAGCTCATTCAACTTCTGGAATGAATGTCCTGTCCATTGGAAAGGCAAAAGCAGGAGAGCAAATGCCAACCCAAGGAGAAGGAGCAGATGGGCCCGGAATGAGGTATTCAGCGAGACCCAGGATGAGGTTTTTTTTTTTTTTCAGGAAGTAAAGGGCATTATGAAACTACAAATAGAGACTGTTTCTGTTTAGGAGAGACTTGCAAGATATAACACATCAATGAAACATAATGTAAACTAGACACTATAAATTATTATAAGGTATTGTTAATTGGGGTACATCGGTGGCATTGTATTTTGAAATGGCAAATTCCAAGTTGTTCATGGATGCCTGCTGGCTGGAATGACATAATGCCTAGGACTTGATTTAAAATACGGACACAAAGAGATGATAAGGTTTGTGAGTGAGCACACAAAAATATATAAGAATGACAGGAATACATTATTATAATAGATTTGAAAATGTATAGAATAAGGTTTTAAAAAATACAATTTCCCAAATAGGATACACAAATAAATAGAAAACTGGTATGTCCCCTACAAGCACCAACACACCTGCGTTACAGGTAAGAATCTTCCCACAGAGAAAACACCAGGCTTAGGCTGTTTTCCTGTTGAGTTCCATAAACATTAAAGCAACACATCACTTCAGTTTTATATGAAGTCTTCCACAGAACAAATGAAAGATGCTACTGGAGAATAAATAAGAATACATATCATTTTATTTATTCTTATGCCATACTCAGTAATTGGAGAGTAAATTTAGAAACATTCTCTTTTAAAGAAAAATGATTGGCAGTGCTACCTGCCAAGTAAAGGCAGTTATACAGCTGCAGACCTGCACTCAATTGGTTCGGCTATTTAATACCAATGTAAAATTGGACTGAATCAAAGCCTCCCTAAGCCATCTGGAAAAACCCGCCACTCATGTGAAATTAAGTTAATAAACTTTCTACTCCGAGGAAGAAGACCAACTTGACAAATGGAGGAGAGTGGTTTACAGAGAGCACTCATAGGGTCTTAGGCACTAGAATGGGTGGTTTTAAGGCAGATCTTGCCAGGCAAGAAACTAGTTGCTTGGGGGATGAGCTCACTTAAAAGCCAGAGCATCGACGGGAAGGCAGGGTGAGAGGAGACTGTTGAGGACAGTATGGTTGACTAACAAATGTGTCAGAAAAGTACAGACAGGGAAACTCTTGCTTTGGGTAGGTGAGTTATTTACACTATTTTAACACTAATCTTGCTGGAGCAAATATTAGTTGAAACAACCAGCAAAATTATTATTACTGTATCTCATCATTATTTAATAGGGGAGGACAAGAAATTTGTTTTAGGTCTTATCTTAAATTTGAATTTTCTTCACTGTAATGAATGTATAAATGATTGATGTTACTTGTCAAGTTCTTTTTGTCTTTTAAAATCCTATAGAATATGCATGTGATTGTTGAAGGTTTTAACAAATTAGTTTTTATTTTATTTTTAAATTAAGAGTCTCTTCAGTCACTTACTTTGGGGTGGAAGGTCATTTTCTCTTTTCTATAAATACATGGGACGACCTAGCCTAAATCTGATTTTCAGACAAAGGTCATAATATGCTTCTCAGCCCAGCACAGTTGATTTATAATCTTTTTAAGTACTGCTTTTTCTAAGACTCATAAATTTCCTGACTAAAACTTTGATAATAAATATCTTCAATCACATTTTTAATAAATGGTGAATAACAGCTATTTATATGATTGTAAAATATACCTACCTACAAAACAGTAGAGCTTGTAAGTTATATATTCTAAACAAACCAAAAAAATTTTTCTGGCTAATGAAAATCACTTTTTAAATTTTTATCTTATTTTTTGTTTGAGAGTAATATAGACTGAGTTACACTTTTGTAAAACATAAATAATTTTTACTTGGAATGTATGCATCCTTCATGAAAACAGCGTATTTTCAGTTAACCAACTGCCAGAACACAACAGTTTTAGGAGATGATTATCTTCACGTACTTATAGGGAGCAGCTTCTATTTAGAAATAAAAAGTTGTAATTTAATAAAAGAGACTCTGTCCTGGTACGTGTAAGACCTGACCTTCTATCTCCTTTATAATCTTATGCTACATTTCAGGAGGTAATTAACCTCAGTGATCTGTGAAGTAAATATGCCGTGTTATAAATAGCAGTAGTACGTGGTGACCAAAGGAGCAGCTGACCTATGAGCGATAAGTTGCCTTTTCATGTGAAAATCTAGGGCATCTGAGGCGAATTATAATGCAGTAAGTTTTGCTCTCCCAAATGTACTGTGTTATTCATTTTGATATGAATAATAAACCTTTTCTTAGTTTCAAGCAATGCCTCCTGGGGTACAGTCTATGATGCTTATGTAAAACAGCTTGCAGATGCCTCATTCCTTTAACATTTGCAAGATTTGTGTTTCGTCCTCATGAGCCTTCAGTTTTGTTTAAGGCCGGATAGGGTAAATGTTGGTGCAAACTAATTAACATCAAAAAATACCAAGTTGATCAGAGAGTAATCCAAAAGCAAATACACATGGTCTCGTTAGAGTTACCTAGATTTCACTTTAATGCTCAATAGATGAAAAACATATTCCACAAGTATGTGTTCATCTTGGTTTTCTTAAAGTTATACAATTATTTTACTTGCGAAAAATTCTCATATTTGATCCATTTATTTGACATATTGCCTTTCGCAGTTTGAAAATGTTCTCCAGGTTTTGCTTTTTGGGTAAAGAATGTTTTATTACTGAAATGTTTGAAATACAAGTAACTATTTGGAGTTATGCACTTTCATTGCATACATTTTATTAATACCATCTTGATAAAAAGACAAGGTAAAATTATCTTTGTCTGTAAATATCAATGCTAGAACATCATTCCCTTGGTCTTTTGCATACTTTGAGTGTTTTATTTGGCACTAACAAAATTAAATATTTTAAATTCCACCTGTCACCAAGAAGCGATGTCATTTAAATATCAAGCTGCCTGGCTGGTGAGGCTCAGTTGATTGAGTGCCTGCCTGCAAACCAAAAGGTCAGGTTGTGGGCCAGGCCCCCAGCTCGGGGTGTGCGAGAAGCAACAGGTAAATGTAGGATGTCTCACACAGCAATATTTCTCTCCCTCTCTTTCTCCGTCCTTTCCCCTATCTCTAAAAATAAATAAATAAAATCTTTAAAAATCAAGTTAAACTGTATTAAGTTTTTAAAGCCCATATTTTCACTTATATCTATAATTATAATTATGGGTGGTAGTTAGGTAATTTTGAATGGCGCCTTGTTTTATCGAATGGTAAAAAGCTGTGAAGTCTTGGAATTCTGAATTCAAATGCTTATTCCATCAATTACTATCTGCATAAAGTTTTGATATCATTTAATATTCCTAAATCTCAGTGACCTCATCCAAAAAAGTAGATAATTTCTACTTTAATGAATTTGTTATCTTTAATTATAAAATTGAGGTAAAATGATAAATGCATTACTTAGTAAATTATAAGTAGTCAATATTATTAAAGAATAGCAATAACATATTTCATTTGTTCACACTTCAGTTTTTATAGAAAAATCAGCAAATAATATCAAGGAAGTTTGTAAAAAAATACAAGAAGCATTTTATTATTTTAAGCAGCACTGGGAACATATGATTCTATCTTCTTCCCCTCACCACAGGCATATTGGAGTCAGTTTAAATACGGTATGTATAAATTTATAGACTTCAAAATTTTAATTTATATCAGAGACACTTCTCCATGCTTAGGCATATTGTACTTTTCACACTTTCATAGCATTATTTAGATAGGGGAATGACAATGCCACGTCTATAATTTGAAAAGAGAGCAGTTTGTACACAGATGTTTGACACCACTCACCTCAAAAACACTCAAATGCACACACACACAAATGACCCAAAGATTATACAGGGGTTGAGAATTCTATCAGACGAAACCTGAATACACAGCATAATCTGAAAAACTCCTAGACATACTAAAGATATACTATTGATGAAGTTGTGATATATCAAGAAGTAACACAGAAGTAAACATTAAGATCCCGTAACTCCTTAATTTTGAGGGCCAAGAGTTACGGAAGAAGGAGCACGCTGGAGAGGCAGCAGCAGCGCTGTTGGGAGTGCTGTCAATGAGATGAAGCTGCAGGTTTCCCAAGGACACCTGTCAGTTGAATGTCCGCGGCCAAGTACAGACACACTGGACAGAAAAAGCCTTTTGATGCCAGAAAGCTCCCTTGACCTGAATTGCCCCAAGTGCTTTCCACTCATCTTGAACTAACAAAGCACACTCCTGACGGACGGTAGTTTCCAAAGACATGGTAGGATCTTCTTTTTAAATATTTTGTTTATTTATTTTTTAGAGAGGGAAGGGAGGGACATACATATATATAGAGAGAGAAACATCAATGTGGGTTGCTGGGGGTTATGGCCTGCAACCCAGGAATGTACCCTGGCTGGGAATCGAACCTGGGACACTTTGGTTCCCAGCCCGCACTCAATCCACTGAGCTACGCCAGCCAGGGCTACATGGTAGGATCTTGACACACTGGTGCACATCTTCCCAAAATGACAAAGAAACACCATGGCACTGGGGCTGGCCTGCCACACCGTATACCTGCCTGGCCGGAAGACTGAATTTAGATATGCAGTCCTTGGCAACATACATTCAGCAAACCCAAAAGTAATCAGGCAGAAATAAAGTTTCAAGCCACCTCCTACATCACCTAATATGCTGAATCACTGAAATGATTGTATTTGTATCATTTGTGCTTCAGCTGAAAATATGAGTTTATTTGTCACAAATTAATGATGGGAGCAAGAAAAAAATCATGTATAATTTACATATAAACACCTGACAAAGAAATACTTCTGCATTCGGGGATAAATATGGGGAAACAACAACAAGGACCCTAAAAAAATATGGACTGCATTGAGCAGTTTCTATTTTGAAGCACAGTTGTATTATATTGATGCAAAAACATAATTGCATTATCTTTTTCATAAGGTATTTGTGATTATTAAATTGTAGATTTCTCCAATTATTTTAGTATTTTTGATATAATATCTTTTAAAAATAACTTAGAATATTCAAGCTAAATATATGTGTATAAGTGTAAGTGTGCTTATCACATTTAATCTGGTCCAGAAGTCCTTATGTAGTAAAAAGCAATCTCTGCTAACTTTTCATATCCATTATATGCTCAAATGCACTTATACACAATGCTTCACTTAATATACCTTTCTGAGTGGAAGTAATGTGTAGTTCAAGATGCCTTCTGAGTTTTCTAGGATAAAAGTCCAGAACTTGGAAGGTAATATTATTTTTCTCAGATAAAAAAATTGTAACATGAGGATACCTATTTGAGATATATTTTTTAAAGATTTTATTTATTTATTTTTAGAGGGGGAAGGGAGGGAGAAAGAGAGAGAGAGAGAGAAACATCAATGTGCAGTTGCTGGGGGTCATGGCCTGCAACCCAGGCATGTACCCTGACTGGGAATTGAACCTGCAACACTTTGGTTCCCAGCCCATGCTCAATCCACTGAGCTACGCCAGCCAGGGCTGTATTTAAGATATTTTTAAGAAGTTGGTGTACCCCACACCCCCCTATAAGTCATCCACGTTCAACCATCACAATCTGCACCTTTAGTAATGGTTAGTTTGCTGGGGTTGCCTGATGCGGCATCATTAACTGGTGGCTTAACACGTAAGAGTGTTAAGAGTGAGAAGTGTGTTCTCTCCCCGTTAGAAGGCTGGAAATGTGAAGCCAGGTAGGAGCAGGGTTCGTTCCTTCTGAGTGGTCTGACGAATCAAACACAATGTCATATTTAACCAGACACACAAATAGGAGTAAACCCAAATATTACAAAAGGGTTATCAATCTGGGAATTGTAACAAAAGCCTAAAGGGTAAAAATACTTGTTGTTTACATGTGCTTTAATTAGAATGGAAAAGATTGTGGATTTGTCATTGCAAATTATCAGGATGTAACACTCACATTTTTGCAGATTCTGTTAGAGTCGCTGACTTACAATTCAGTTGAAGAAACAAACTATTTCATTATGATCATGTGGACTGAGTTTGACATTGAACATTTTTGTTTTAGCAAATTCAAAAAAGATGTATTTAATGAAGTTTCTATCATTTCCTGTACATAAGCAAACATCACCTAGCAGGAAGTTGCTTTTAACTGCCTTGCAAGTTCTTTCCATAAAAGTTCTAAAGACTGCATTTCATGGAAATGTCTTGTTTCGTTTATTTTAGTATATTTGTTAGCATTAATTAAACTTCAAAAATTTAGATATAACTAAATAAATTTGGTGATACTTTGAATGCAACATTGTAAAAATGTATATTTTATAGAGAAAAGGCTTACCAACCATCTACTTGAATTTATTGATTATATATTATTGTTGAGTATACTTGATAACTTTGTTGACATAATTCCAAACCTTAATGGACATTAAAAATAATGGTTGAGCTACTAAAAACCCTATTAGAGTAATTTGGTCTAAAAAGCACTTTATTGGAGTTCATGACCAAATGAACCACAAAATTATTGAAAGCACTTGTCAATTACCAAAATAGAGTAATCTTTATAAATATCAAAATAATGAGTGTGGCCTTCAAGTACATGGCATCTAGGGGACACCTGACAATGGAAAGTGAAGTAAACAAATTAAACAATGTGTTTGCTCATCAAGACCTTGAGCCTTTTTCCGTGAAGGAGTTCATCATCACATCGGCTCTCAGGGCCAGCTAGCTGATTCGCTGGGTTTGAGACTAACCTCTGTTTCACCACACAGGAGAGAAAAGATCACATTTTGATGGAGTTAGAGGCAGGCTCTTACAGAAATAGTAACATAAGTTCAGTATATTAGTTATAGTAATTTATATTAAAAGTATCTTAGTTTATCATATGGTTATTGGACAGTTTCAGGTTTTTTTCTCTTCTTTTGAACAATTATAGTGAATTAGTCCTTCTTTGGAAAACATCCATTTTATTGTATTTGAATATTTTAATACCATAGAATTCTGAAAAGCTTTGTTTTATGTATCACTTCCCTCACATTTTCCACTTCTTCGTGATTTATATTTTGTGTAGTCTTATTCCTACTTACTTTTGTAATTAATAACAGCAAATAATTAACTGTTTACTCCTTCTCTGAAGACAGCTTCTAGATTAATCAATTTTTATTTTACTTTAGTTTTCCAACTTGTTAATTCTGCCTTTGTTATTATTTATTTTTTCTCTCTGTTTTGTTTTTTTTGTAACTTTTCATAGTTCATAAATTACCAGCAAGTGCTTATTTACATTTTTTCTTGACTAAAAGTGAAAGTATTTAAAGGATACTCTATGTCTGGTGACTCCTTTTGCCACAGCCAGTTTCAATGAGACCTGTAAAACTGACACCACCTGGGGCAATATTATAATTTAGGAAACAGTCTTAACCTGTGTCATGTAACAATAAAAGATGAATGATAAATAACACTAATCATTATCCCTGGCACAATTTTAATATATGGGATACACCCATAGGAAAATTACTGTTCCGTACTTCATTTATTGACGATGTATCTAAGGCATAGGTAGTGTTAATATTCTGCTCAAGATCACATGTTATGAAACAGCAAACTACACTTGCTGCCCAGTGTGACGGTTAGTCTCATGTGTCAGCATGACTACGCCGCAGTGCCTCGTTGTCTGGTCAAACGCAAGACATTGCCATCAGTCATTAGGAGGAGCTCCCCCTCCTACCCCCCAGCCACGCTCACACTGTTCCAAGGTCAGAGGACAGCGTACAGGGGAATCCCTGTGGTCACACAAAGATGGAAACTGCCGGGGTGGGTGCTTTGTTAGAGAAAGGGGCCTGTGGGGTCTGATGTCTGGTATCACCCCGTTCTCTGTTTAAGCAAAGGAACCTTGAGGGCTCTCCAATTTGTCACCAATCAGCGTTCAAGTGGAAAATTTGTTTCCAAGAGGCAGTATGGCGTAGCTGGGTAACATTGTGATTTAATGCTTTATAAAATCAGACAGATACTTCTTCAAACTCTAGATGTGCAGTTTATGAATTGTATTATTTAAACTCCCTTGATAAAAAGTTTTAAAATTGAGTTCATAATGGTATTAGAGCCATTAATTTCTAGATGTACTATCTAAAAATTACATATATTAGTGCAATGGTTGCATACAGTAAAAACTAAATAATATATGTAGAAAATCTTCTATATATAGTCATATTTAACTTTTCAAGAGCCCCTCCCTATTTTTAAAATTAAGTTTAAGAAATAGACTTTCCATATTCTCCTAAAAGAACAAAAAATGTAGGATTTTATATTTTTATTTATTTTATATGTGTTGTTTTATTTCATAGTAAGTGAGAATTACCAGAGGCCGAATTTTTCTTGATATCAGTTAAGTTATAACAGAAAAACAATGACTCTGTGATTATTTATTTCCTTTGCTCACTATTTACAAACTGGGCTTATATAGAATTCTTGATATTATCTTTTTATTGTTACTATTTAGCCTCTTTTTCTGTAATGGGATGCTTTTCATATATAAGACCGATTTAGAAACTCTCCCTAATTTATGACATAAAAAGAGGAGTCATTGTAACTTTGAAACCTCTTATTTCATTTATGATTAAAGTTGATAAGTGAATAGGATTTCTGATCATTTTATTACTGTACACTGGAGGTCTAAAAAAACCAGAATTAGCTTAGTTGTTCAATTCTTTCACTTAAAGTTAAAAATCTCATAGAAAGTAAACAGAAATACATTTGAATATGAACACATATATGTAATGGTCTTGAGTTTTTAAGAAAATAAGAATATGAAAGAAATAATGTCAACCTCTCTGACTGAGGTCCAGAAGAAAATGCATTCCGTGTATATAAAAAATTTATAAAAGGAGTTGAGTAAACAATCCTGAAGGCCAATGTGCCATCGATGCTAAGATTATCTGATGATCAATAAAAGATAAAAGCTGTCACCATGATGGACTGTGATTGCCAAAGATCTTCAAGAACCCAAGGCTATTCAGGTGCAATTTTTAAAAATAGATTAGGAAGAAATACACACTCTAATGGTAATTTGGAAAAAAATCTCACAGAAGTGTTTTCTCTCCATCATGTTGTTTGCCTAATTTGTTTTATGTTTACTAAGGAACAAAATATGCTATATGGTAAATACCTTCTATATTAAACATCATGTGCTAAAAATGAGTCTTTTTAACAGTCACAAAAATGTAGAGGTCAAATGGTGTACCCCAAATGTATTTACCACATATATTTTTATAAAATATTTTGAGAAAAGTGTTATTGACATGAGCGCAGGTATTTAATTTGATCTTTTTAATTTGCTAAAGTTCAAATTTAAAATGTCAATCGCATTGTATAAAATGTCATTTTTATATAAAATTGTGTATTCTAAATATGAACAAGATATGCATTAAAAAAAGTCAGCATATGTCTAAAGCTAAATAAACTGATGAACAAATTAGTCTCCATTAAAAATTAACAAACTGTTGCCCTTAGGATTTAGCTATAAATTATAAAATAGTAAAATATATATACATATATATTTATATATATAATTCTTTAACTTTTCTAAATTTATTAAATTCTGTTAGTCTAGGCTTTGTTTATGTATGCATTCTAATATGACTGCTTTGTTTGAATACTACTGACATTACTTTCTTTGGCTTAAAAAGGTACTGGCTTTTACCACAGATAATTTCACAAATCACCTGTAAATATAATCACAGATCAGAATTCATCACAGTCATTTTTATTATTCTTTAAAGTGAATATAATATTTTAATCTCTGAAAATGATTCTTTTATTTGCCCCTATAATTTACCTTAAAGAGGAGTCTGAGTGTCTTTTCTGAAACTTACATGTCAGAAGATCTCTGAATTGGACCCTAGGGGAATGCTTTACTCTGCAATTACCCTTGTTTATCATCCCTTTGATTTTATTTAACATATTATCTGACAACAAGAAAAGATCCATGACCTTAATCTTGCTTATCCTCAAATATCCATTAGACAAATGCCTAATTTAACAAATGAGTCTTCTGCTTTGCCTTAAAACCAGAAAACTCATCTTTCCTAAAACTGATCAATGAAACCAGTTCAGAGAATCAGATTTTTCTTTTCGAGGGGAAGAAACATAACAAAACCACAACAAAGCAAAACAGAACATCACTTCAGGCCAGTGTTTAAACATGAAAACCGCAGTGTAAAACCACGACTTGGGATTGCATCAATGTTCTGACTGACGCTGGAGCACCAGCACGTTTGCAGCGCAGCCTCTACTGCCTGAGCCGAATTGTTTTAATTGGGAGATTAACAAACTAGCAGACAATACACTAGTGTGGTAACAATTGCAGTATCCTACAATGGTATCTGACATTTTGGGCATTTTTTCATAAATGTCTGTTACATGTTATATGACAAAATATCACTATAAAAGTACATGTATGATGCATGTTTGGTAAAAATGTCCTCACTACTAGTTTTAATTTTTTAAAAAAGGTGGAGAAATCTTGCTCTGCTTATATTCTGAATAAGGTCACAAACTGAAAACAAAATTTCAATTTGTTTTCATTTCTCTAAAAAAAACCAGTGACTTCAATATTTTATATAGAGCCTTATTTTCCAGAGATTTAAATTTATGCAACCACCAATCTTTGAACCTGGTGTGAAGGAGCACACCTGTAACATCATTAATGCAGGAAGGCGATCACGTCATAATCCCACTCCTTGTAAGGTTTATAGTTTTATTAAAGATTGTAAATATATATACAAATTACTATTACATGAGCAAAATCATAGTTTCAGTTGAGAATTAAGAACAAAGTTTATAGAACTAGAAATGTATAAACTAAAGGAGCATTTTCTAATAATTTACGTAATCTAATTTTAGTAATTATCTCCAAACCTCCTTTTCATCAAGGTCTTGCCTATGTTCATTAGGCGACATTGATTGCTCAACCTGTAAAGGAGAGGGGCGTGTATTTACTGACACACTGGAAATTCATGAAACAAGTACTCCTTTGACAACATTCAACTAAATATTACAAATAGCCAGAGACCAGGCCTACTGGAGGAAGGAGGCCCTGGGGTACTGCGGTTCTTGTGGAGATTAGAACTGAAAATTTGCGTACGATCCACAGCAGCTCCATGTTAACTATATAGTTACTTATTAAATATAATAATACTAGCCCTGGCTGGCGTAGCTCAGTGGATTGAGCACGAGCTGGGAACCAAAGTGTGGCAGGTTTGATTCCCAGTCAGGGCACATGCCTGGGTTACAGGCCATGACCCCCAGCAACTGCACATTGATGTTTCTCTCTCTCTCTCTCTATCTCCCTCCCTTCCCCCTCTAAAAATAAATAAATAAAATCTTTAAAAAATCATTAAAATATATATAATAATACTAAATATAAGATTAAAAATAATAGTTATAACAAACTGTAACAACAAATAGTAATATTTCATGGATTTCTAGGGTGGGATTTTATCTCAACGAAGGTCTTTCTTTGACTCTAGATTCCTCCCCGCCAATTCAAAACAAAATAACTACGAGAACTGTTCACTTTCCCTTTGAAATTCGTGCTGACGCCGGATAAAACTCAGATTGAGCTCTTTCTTCCCAGTGACGGTTCCGTTGTCCTTCTTGGGCAAGGATCTTGCAACGTGGTGCCACGTACAGCGTTTACCAGCCTACAGGCTGCCTGGCTGTGTGACTTCTCCTGAAAATCTACTTTGAGTATGATGAAGAGGCTCCGTAGTGGGCAAAATCACAGGGCTACGGGAAACTAAATTTACAAGAGGATTTAAAGCAATGTCCGCCTCTCACTAGAGCCCAAGCTTTTAAATGTTCTGCTTCAATCTCTTTCTGGGAACCGTAATCACCTTCTCAGTCAAGGTTGCACGGAACAACTGATAGAACATGATTCCTAGAACTGGTATCCTGATCTCTCTCAAACAGTACTCCCTTATATATTCCAAAAGTCTGGGTTTAGATGGCCCCATAATACTCTACTTACAAGTGTTTTGAAAATTTAATGTGTTCTGGTCATTTCTTTACACTTATTTTTCTTGGCAGTTCATTTTAATATACTTTGCATATTTACATCTCCAATAATTAGCCCCCATCAGGGATATAAACAGTTGATATTTAAATGTTTGGTAAATGAGTTAAAATTTACTTCATTTAAGGAAAAATCTGTTAAAAGAACTTGTTAAAAATAAGTGATCAATTTACTTCATAGCCTCAATATTCAATAAAAAAACCAAAACCAAAAAATACAGAGTTCTTTTTTTAAAAAATATTTTATTTATTTGTTCTTAGACAGAGGGGAAGGGAGGGAGAAGAGAGGGAGAGAAACATCCAGGTGTGGTTGCCTCTCATGTGCCCCCTACTGGGGACCTGGCCCACAACCCAGGCATGTGCCCCGACTGGGAATCAAACTGTTGACCTTTTGCTTAGCAGGTCAGCACTCAGTCCACAGAGCCACACCAGCCAGGGCAAAATTCTTAAGAAAACAAACAAAATAGTGCTCTGAAAAACATGTTAAATAGTAAGATTATTTAACTTAATTATGACAAAATGGCAATATTTTGATAAAATTCAATTATTTAAATGGTATTCTTTATTAGAAATACAGTACATGTTTACACGGCCATTGGATGTCTTCATCTCCATTTCACATTTGTGACTTAGCACATACAAAGACACTGATTTGTAAAATGCTACTCTATTAAGGATCATAATGATCATGCATTGCTACTGTGTGGAGGGCAGGCAGGTGGGCACAGTCATGATGCTGATTCTTATGATTAAAATGAATACAAATATTTGTCCAAATATATGGAATGTGTGACACTGAGAGTGAACCCCAATGCCAGGTTATGGCCTTTGGTTGATATCGATGTGTAAATGTAAATTTGTTCATTGTAGGAAATGTATTACTCTGGGGGGTTGTTTATAGTGGGGGAGGCTACGCACTTGTGAGGGCAAGGGCTCTATGGGGAAGTCTGTACTTTGAGTGTAAAACTACTCTAAAAATTTAAGTCTGTTAAAATGATCTAGTATAAATATGGTTTAATACAGTGTAAGTATAAAATGATGTTAATCACATGAAAATAATCATCTTCTGGCTTACATAAAAAGCATACTGTCTCCATATAAACACATGCTGTAGATTCTTCTAGATTTTAGTAGATTCATTTTTTTCATATACAGCACACATTTACTTTCAGTATTTGTGTATTACCTAAAAGTATGAGCAAAACAAGGTAGGCATTTCCTCTTAGAAACTAAACCCTTTTAGAGCTTTCAGCATCGTGTTTTCCAAAGGACGTTGTCACACACGCTCCAGTAGGCATTATATATTCAGCTGCGGTTGAGGTTATTCAGTCGGCACAACAACGGCTCGGCAGCGACCTCGCAGATGTGCATAAAAGCCAATAAATACTTGTGTTGCGGTATTATCTGAGAAGAGCAATCTTGCCCAGGACACAGAGAGATCGTTGCTATCTTCCTTCAAGTGCTTTCATGAAATATTTACCAAAGAGATAGACCAGAAGTGGATTTCACTTTCACATCTACTCACAACTTGAGCTCTGTTGAAGTATGCATTAATTTTTCCAGGTGGATTTTGAGAATGTGATTCCGACTGGTAAGAATAAATCAAGGCTGCCAACTATTAATTATTTGCAATGAATGGGAAAAACACATACTGACATAAATAGTTCCAATTAAATAATAAATGGCGTGTCTGTGAAATGCTTTTTTACATTATTTAAAATGGAGCCCTCGACCTCCACACCACAATGGACTCAGCGGCATGGAGACTGCAGACCCAGGTTAAGAAATGCAGTCCAGGCTCAGGTGCAGATTGAAAAAAGAAATACACTGGGACCTTCCCGGAATATGAAATTAATCTGGAAAAAGAACAGTATGTAAAAGATAGTCTGAACCAGGTATCTCTGACACCTCTGATACAGAACTAAGGAAAAAATATATTTGTACATTATACTTTTGAATAAACTAATCATTTCTAAAATGAAATAAAAATCACTTTTTATTATTTGGGGCATCATATTTATAGAGAGAGAAAATGGAAGGAAAGAAGGAAGAAAGAAAATAATAAGCACTTGATCTGGTTTTCTGGCTGACAATTTAAATAAAAAGCCATCTTTTGCATTTCTTACACAATTAAATTATTTGATATTTGACCTTTATTACATTTTATATTGTCTGTTGTGGTATTTGCACGTGTAGCTTCCAAATTTGCAAAAGCAGTTTTATTTGTTACGGTCTTGTTGTATTTCTGCGCTGATAAAGCCAATAAATTTGTTAGCTGTGGTACTATTTAAAAAGAAAAGCATATGGTTCTTTTGAAACCTCACTGAATATCTGTGTTGTTTGTTTATCTTCTTGGAAATTAATGAAGGATTTCATTCCTCCCAAAATGATGGTCATGTAACCCAGAGCCTGTGAAAATTATCAATATCTAATCTAAATTAAAATCTAAATTAAATCTTATTTCTCCCTATGATCCACCTTCTTCATGGTGAGTGTTCTATTATTATAGTGAATTTATTGTTCTCAGGACTATAGAGAAACATTAACCACACTGTAAGAATTACTCAGAAGAGTCACTGTAAGAACTGGTGTGAGTACAAAACAAAGGTAAGAACGTGAATTAGAAATTCACGGAGGTTGCAAGGCAAAGGAAACCATCAATACAATAAAAAGGCAGCCTACGAGATCAGAGACAATAATTGCAAATCATCTATCTGATGAGAGGTTAATATGTAAAATAGAGATGGGGGAAAGAAGGGGAAGGGTCATCAAGGAACATGTATAAAGGGGCCATGGACAAGGCCAAAGGGGGGTAGGATGGAGCAGGGAAGTGGGGGTGGATGGGAGGGAGGGTGGTGGGAGGTTAATGGAGACAACTGTACTTGGAGACAATAAAAAAAGAACCCTAAAACTCAGTAGAAAAATCAAACAAATAGTGTGATTTAAAAAATGGACACAGGAAAGAAAAATAGATGTTTTTCCATATATCTATATATATGTGTATATGTGTGTGTGTGTGTGTGTATGAAACAAAATTTCTTATTTTCCATCCATTCCTTTACAAACTGCTCTGAAAGGAAAACAGTTTCTGAGTTACAAAAACAAAACAAATCATAACCTAAATATATTTGTTTATCATCCCTTCAACAAAGAAGGACATCATGAAGTAGCAGAGAATTTTTAAGTAATATCTAAATTTTACATGTCACAAAATGGCAGTAAAAAAGGGACAGATGAGTTTTAGTAGGGTCAAGTTTTTCAATATTCATCCAACATTGTCATTTGCATAGCTCTACACATTAAAACATATAGTTATGTATTTATCATTTCAAGTTTGGAATATTTTCATAGAAACTACATATCGGGAGATTATATTTTGTGACTCAACTTGTTTGAGATGGAGGGCTACATTTCCAACAGCTGCACCAGGACTGGGAAGAGCTAATAGTAAAAGGACTTCTTGGCAAGCCACTTCTGCCAAATGGAGAATACACTGTGCTTGGCATCTGTAATTTAAGTAATTTGTAACAAAACACATTACTTAGCCAGCTGTAGATTCTACTGTTTCATGACTAGGATTACAATCCATTAATCAATTTATAGACATAAATACACTATTGTTCAAAAATAAATAAAAAAATGTAAATGCTCTAGAATCAATAAATATAATTAAAACAATAGTCTACTACATTTATTTATTCGTCTTTCAGCTGTTGGGTGAAATGACTCAAGCATTGAGCCAAATAGCTAACACCATATTTAGTTTTGTTTATTGAAATAATGAAAGTGTGTTAATGACAAAGTACAAAACACATAATAGAAATTAATGTTCTGTGAAATAAAATTTTGTTTGAAAATCAAGACAAGCACAGTAAAAGCTTGTCTTTAAATGAACATTGCATAATGCACATTTTGCAACTGTTGAATCATTTCTGTGGAAGTGTATCTGCAAATTATACACCATGAAAAATGACAGCGATATGCTTAATACACACTTTAGTGCATACAATTAAACTAATTTTAAATAACGTTCAAAAGTTACTTTGTACAATCACAGAAACAGTAGTCTTAACATCTGCATGTCTTCTAGTAGTTCTTTTCAGTGTTTATACCCATGTGTCATTCTAGTATCATTAATTCTTGTTCTAAATATTTCATTTATTTATTTTAGTTTATATTTTTTATTGTTGTTCAAGTACATCGGTCACCATTCCCCCCCCCCACACACCCCCAGTATCATTAATTTCTTATACCTAATAACTTCTTTATAAAAGTTAAATTTTGATTAAATAGAAAATAAATTCTGATACCTCATATAGTGTATAAAATCATAGGCATTATATAGTACATTCACACATAGAGAAATTTAGGGGGACTTGTAATATCATTAGATTTTATGTATGATGTTATTGATAAAGAATGTCAGATACTTCTAATTTTAACAACTTTGAGATATTACCTAAAGTATCAATGACTTTTCAAAAATACTGTATCCTATATGCATATGCTACCACTTAAAATTATGTTAACTTACCAATAGAAAAACCTTAAATGAATACAGCATATAATTTTACCAGAATTAAGGATTAAACATTATTATTTAATAATTTCAAATGAAGAACTTTGTGATTTTAAACACCAAAACATGATTTTTTTACTTACACCATTTTTTCTTATTTTCTGAAGAGCTGACAAACACCAATGTTGTAAAGTGTCCGTTAGAAACAGATTATAGAACACACCCATGCCCCCTGTGCTACTACAAAATGTTCAAATAGATTAAACAAAAATAAAGGTTCCACACTACTAGCATGAATTTCAACGTAGAACTCTTACGAAGTTTGAGAATTAAAACCCATACCAAATTAATTCAATAAGGAATAATCTTCTAAGACAGAAAGCACCAGGCTTTTTCATGAGAAAAAAAGAAAGTAGTCAAACTAACAAACAAATGAAGCAGAAAAACAAAACTGGTATTTAAATGAAAAATTTTGAATGAAAAGTAAATTTAATTTTCATTTTGTAAAATGTATGGATATTGACAGAATAATCCGTCCCTGATATGGTGTAATTATTAACTATTATTTTTATTGTTTAAATACTTTCTACCATTTTAAACTTATTTTTATTTTTTAGCAATATATTTAACAATAATTTTATAAGTATATTATAAATAAAATATCCTTAACAGTACAATGCTATGATTTTAAGGTACTTGGTAAATTGAATATTATGAAAACATTAATATCACATGATCATTTCAGAATATGAAGACAAAGTAAAATTAGAGATGAAATATTTTGTATGCATTGGTCAGTCATCCTCGTACCATTTCTTTCCCGTTATTTTGTAGTGTCATGTAAAGGCCCTATATTAAATCAATTTTGCTACATTCTAAAATGATTGATTAGTGAGAGACCTTTGCATTCTACCCCGCCGTGCAGAAGATGAGCCTAAGAGTCAGGTATGGGCAGACGGACGCCAGGATGCCCTCATTGGATCTTTCCCACTGACAGATTTTGTCCTTTCCTTTCTTCAAAGCACCGACAATGGGGTGGTGGGGGGCGTGGATTGCCCTGGGAAGACTCGTGAGTAGAATCCGCGGACACTGGGCTTTAAAGCTCTGCAGTGAAGATGCAAATGGCACACCTTCTCATTTGCTTTCGGAGACCCCTCTCAGTGCACATGAGTGGTATTCCTGCATCAGCAACAGTTGCAGATTTTATTTGCTCTGATTTCCAGTATTGGCGCCTCTTCTATGGTGCAGGTTTTAGACTTTCCAGCAGCTTCCGATTATTCTGGACCAAAGGCGGCGGCCCCAGCAGCTGCCTTATTCCAGCTCTTCCATAGTCTTGTTATTAGACCTTCCGTCCTGATCACAGTGACTCGTTTATCCCCAAGTAGACTTTCAGGGCCGAGGCAACATCTTCTCTGAGTCTCCAGGTTCCAGACCTGGACAGAAGTCACTCTAAGAACACCATAAATATGTACTCGTTGAACTGATGAATCAGTGTCTTCATTTTGACCTTCCAGAATAAGGTAAACAGATCATACAGCTCTGTAGAAAAGCTCATTGGCCCAAAGGAAACATAGAATCTAAAGATCTAATGGAATGAAGCATTTCATGCAGGCTACAACCAGTAAAAACTTTGGAAACACGGTTGTAAATTAATTATTTGTTAGTGTGGTATTGTATCTAAAAGCTACACTATTGTGTTGGTAGTTTTTAATGTAATCTCAGGCTGTTTAGTTTAATTAAATCATAAACTCTTAACATTTCATATTTGATCATGACAGAAATATATCTACAAGAAGAACTTTTATATCAGTTAACTAAAATTCTATGGCTCATCGCCACAGAGAAAGCACACTGGTTGTGGAAAAGCTACTCTTTTTTTTATAAAGAGTATTCTTTCAAAATGAAGTAGACCAAAACATGAGATAGAGCTTTCAATAAGGTTGACCAAGCTAGTATAAATTTTATTTGTATGGTACTCATAACTGTGAATTTCAATTTTTGAAAACACAAGAGGCCCCACTTACCCATAGTTTTGCTATCTGTGGTTTCAGTCACATGCAGTGAATAGTGATCCAAAAGTAGTAAATGGAAAACTTCAGAAATAAACAATGCATAAGTTTTAAATTGTGAGCCATTTGGAGTGGCGTAATAAAACCTCTTACAGTTCCGCTCCAGCCCACTTGGATGCAAATCATCCCTTTGGTCATCACGTGCCAGCTGTAGACTCTCCCTGCTGTTTGGCCACTCAGCCCTCGAGATCCATCGTTGCAGTGTCGCAGCGCTTGTGTCCAGCTAACCTTTACTTAATAATGGCCTAAAGCCATTCACATAGCTTTTGTTTCAATATATTGTTATAACTATTCTGTTTCCTTTTTAAAAAAGATTTTATTTATTTATTTTTAGAGAGAGAAGGAAGGGAGGGAGAGAGAGAGAGAGAAACATCAATGCGCGGTTGCTGGGGGTTATGACCTGCAACCCAGGAATGTACCCTGGCTGGGAATCGAACCTGGGATACTTTGGTTCCCAGCCCATGCTCAATCCACTGAGCTATGCCAGCCAGCTGTTTTCTTATTAGTTATCATTAATCTGTTACTGTGCCTGACTTATAAGTTAAACTTCTGTACTATTCGTGGTTTCAGGCACCCACTAAAGGTCTTGGAGGGCACCCCCTGAGGGTAAGGGGGGACAACTGGATGAATATAAGTTAATGTATTACACCAGGGTGAGCGTGCTGTCAGGTGTGCATTCTAATCATACATTACACCTCCTGCGTGTACGGGAAATCTTAGCATCCAACATGAATATGTCCTTTGAGCATTTGGTTAGAAAGGAGAAGGAAAAGAAGAAAGAAAGAATGTTGCAGCAATGAGGGAAAAAAATGCTTTACCGTTCATCAGAACAATGAGTGCCATTGGAGGAGTCCAGTGACCTACATTCAGTTAGACCGCGCAGCAAGCAAATCCGGCTTCACAGAACACATTCAGTTCAGATAAAAGATGAGGCTTTCAAAACCAAACTGACATTATTCCATAAAAATGTGTAGTGAACATATAATTCTTCTTTAAGGGCAAACATTGTTTAAATCTGACTTAAAAGAAAAATTAATGAAATTATTCATGGACACAATTTTTATGTTTGTGAGACATTCTGAACTTCAAAATGAAGTTCGAATATTATACTTTGTTTGTTTGCATTCTGAATTTTCTGACACATATCCTGAAACTGCCTTTTGGTGTATACTGATCATCACATGTATTTTTCCCAGGAAAGATATATGTTAAGTAACCATTACCTATATTCAGAAATTTACCTGTGTTCTTAATGCTATATAAGTGTATTTTTACATGGGCTTTTCTCATACTCTAAATAAATACCACATTTTAATGTTTTATTTTGAGGCTGATCATTCGATATTTTTTCTTTTAATATATATGTGATTTATACAAAAATATAGAATGAGATGCAAGTTCACCACAAATAGTTTCTATAAATGTTGCCATATCTTTTAGTGATTATAAATTGCCAGAATTTTCTTTTTTATAATTAATGTAGAATGTGATAATTTATATTTATGTTTTAAATGTTTTGATACATGAATATGACTATAATCTTCTTCCAATAATTCGAAAATAAAAGAAATAAGATTACTTCCTGAGGATTAAAACCTGAAAATTTGAAAAAGACAGATGTTATTTTATATTTATATGAGTAAAACATGTGAAAAGATGTAACTGAAAAATTTAAAAAGACCCCAAATTTGAAATCATATTTTATATCATCCCTTTCAAAAATTCTGATTCATTAAGTAGAGTCTATCATTATTTTTATTATATTTGTGTAAGATTACACATAACATAAAGATGTTAGAAAATAAGTAAAGAAACGAATATCAAAAAATGTTTTGACTATCTATTTTCTCTCTTCTATCACTTTAACCTCTCCTTTTCAACTTTTATACATGTTTATTTCCTTAAATTAAATAAAAGAAAACAAAAGCAAATAATCCAACCTCTCAATCCTATGTCTCCTGGTCTTTCTTTCTGTTAGACTTTGCAGAAGAAATATTTACAATCAATTCAATTAAATACCAAGCACCCACTTTGCTTCAATATCTGTTGTGGTCCTTGACATTTCCTTAAAAACACAAAAATAATAACCAGGAATAATTACACAATGTGTTATATTATAGACATTGCCATAGATATTAAGGAATGGGGTATTTGGTCAAGGCAAGTACCGATTTGCAAAAAGGAATCACAGCTTATCCTGATACAAAAACTGGTGAACTACTACAGAATTAGCACTCCTGGAGGGCTGTCCCTCTTTTCTATAGTTTTTGTGAAAAAGCACAAACTAGCCCCAGCTGGTGTGGCTCAGTGGATTGAGCATGGGCTGCAAACCAAAGGGTTGGTGGTTCCATACCCAGTCAAGGCACATGCCTGGGTTGTGGGCCAGGTCCCCAGTGGAGGCTACATGAGAGGCAACAACACATTGATGTTTCTCTCCCTCTCTTTCTCCCTCCCTCCCCCTCCCTCTAAAAATAAATAGATAAAATCTTAAAATAAATAAATAAATATGAAAAAATAAAAGACATACATTTAAAAAAGAAAAAGCACAAACGATGTTACTGGGCCAGAGGAAACAAGGAAAGAACCAATAACTGCTTTAGTTAAACAAATATACCCACATGATGATTTATATTGTCCCTTTCACAGTCAGATGCCCGGATGAGACTGGCCAATGACTCAAACTAGTATATAGCATTTTCTTACTTTTAGTAAGTTAGTTCCACTTTGGTATAACATTCTTGTCTCTCATGAAAGTGACAAAGTAGTAAACCCTTTATTAGTTCTTTTTTAAAGGTTTTACTTACTCATTTTAGAGGGGAAGGGAAGGAGAAAGAAAGGGAGAGAAACATCAATGTGTGGTTGCCTCTCACGTGCCCCCTACAGGGGACCCGGCCCACAACCCAGTCATGTGCCCTGACTGGGAATCAAACCAGCAACCACTTGCTTTGCAGGCCAGCACTCAAGCCTCTGAACCACCACAGTAGCCAGGACAGTAATAAACCCTTTATATTCCACTGAATTGTAAATGTACACTGCTTTCTGCTAAGTGCTACATTGAAATATTAATAACTACCCACTCCTGCTTTTCTAATCTAGCCGAGCACTGGAATCACAAGGAAGAAATGCAGATGCCCGAACACCCCCACAAGACGGCTGGATCAGAATCTCAAGTTAAAGAGTTCTGTCTGCCCCGGAGCCTCACGTGTAACCAGAGTCGATAACGACTGTCTTAAACAACCACGGCGGTTAGCATGTATTGAAAACTAAGCTTAGAGCAAAGATGATAGTGGTAAAGTGTTTGTTGTTATGGGCGCAGTCTGACACCCATCAGCAGGGCCTGTGCCTGACTTTCCTTTACAGCAGTCCTTCTGCTACTCCACACTGAAAGAGAATATCAAATAAAGCCTGCATGCATATTTGAATATTTAGCATGCCATTTTGCTGGTAAAAGTTACCTTATACTACACATACTGAGACTTTATAAAAATCGGAATGATATTCTAAAAGCAAGTACTATTTTATCTTTGAAACAATAAAGTAACAGTGAAACTTTGATCTTGGATTCCTGGTACAAAAAAAAAATTATGATACCTGGAGTACCTACAGCCTCTGTGGTTGGTTTTTAAGATGCCATCATGTTGATACATTTAAACACACTTAACAAAAGAGAATACTGTTTCTATTCAGTAGTAAGTAGTAAGCACATAAAATGGCAATGCAATAGTAAGCATATAACGATGGCATAAAAAAACAAGGCAACTATAGCTTTGTAACAGTAGCATGCAAAAAATGTTAAAAATACTCTTTAATGTAAGTAAAATTTATTTTCATGAAATTCCACATTTCAAGGATATAAGATTATTGACTATATGCATTTAAGTTATTTGGTGAAACATAAAGATAAACCAAGTAGCTACCCATAGAAACCAAAGGGAGGCATATGAGTTAAACTCAGAAAGCTACACTGTAAAATAATTATGTACACATAATAATGATAATATATTTGCCTTCTTCTGGACTGAATTTCTATATATTCTAATGCAGGGCTTGATTAACAATGGCATCTTTTAGAGGAAGTAGATAACATCAGGTTACAATTTGTACTCCTGTGAATTCTCTAGCTACCAAGAGGTCTTTCAAATAGATTCCACAAACTAGTCTGGTTGCTTTAATTTTCCAACACCAGCTAGTTAATATTATGTATTTTCTAAATCCTTTATATTTGTTAGTCTTCTAAGTATTGATTGATTGATAAGCTCAATGAGCTTTAAGAAGTACATAAACACCCTAAGTAATCCTCTTCTGCATTTTGGATTTGATAAAATACAAGAGAATAATTTCAGACCAAATTAACACATACCAAGTGGAAATTTGATAGGGTGGAGGAAAATGATTCTTGGAAAGTACTCCTTGTCAATTTGCTGAAACCAGGAAATCATTCAAATGGAGAAGTCAGTGAAATAATACCAGCACCCGAAAAGTAATCAAAGCTCCAGAAAACTGTCAAACTGGGGAAAGAAAAATGAAGTTGTGTTATTTTTAATTAAACAACATGTATTATTTAAACATGTTAACATTTAAATTCACTGAACTTGAATGTATGAATAAAAACCAATTGCTCTATTGTGTCTTAATTACTTTATAATGTAGTAGTAAATTAAAGTAGCTTTCTATGAAGATATATAGGATAGGGATGTTAATTTGAACATAGTTTGTTCTTCTTACCCGTAAGAATTGTAGGTAAATGAGACATATGTATTTTAAATACATATTATTTTTTTCTGTTTCCCTTTTACTTTGCAAGCAAGAGTTGCAGTGTAGCCAGCGCCCCCACCCCAACCCCCACCCCCACACACAACATAATGCTCTAAATCCCAGGTTACAGAGGTCACGTTTCTCATTTACAGGTGTGAATATAGCTGCTGTGAACCGTTTAGCGGTCCCTAGAACCAAAACTCAGCCACCTGAATTCCACCTGCGGTGGTAAGTAGCTGTCTGTCTGAATCAGCTCTCGTTACTGACTGTGCTGACCTGGGCTTGGCATTGATTTGGCCACCATTAAACGAAGAAGACTTCTATTCTCTGCTGTCTCACCCATTACTGCGAGATTCTCAAACATTCCCTGCTAGATCAGGGGCAAAGAATTCCATTCTTTGAAGAATCATTTAAATTGACAGGAAGAATTTTAGAACAAAATATGGCAACAAATGGATTCTCAGTCTGCTGCTGCATTTTAAAAACACCAAGAATTTGCCTAGATTACCATCATGTGTTTACAGCAGAGTAATTGGTGTATTCACAATATCGGAAATGTGTGTTTTATAAAAGATACTTAAGAAAGAAGTATCTTAAATTATTAGAAATAATACCCATTAAAATTATTTTAGCTCCTCATTGTGTTACAAAATATTACTACTTGCAATTATTATTATTTTAATTCACTTGTTATAAGCTGCTAAGATTCTTCTGTCTAGTTTGCAGATAAGAGCTAAAGGGACTAACTCATTATTGGAGATTCATAATGTATATATAAAAGTAAAATCAACATGGTGGCAGAAGAAATTTTTGTTGGTACTCAGTATGTAACACAGACTAATTCCTGGCCAGATTTTCTAGCCCTTATTAAAAATTTATGATGATGACTAACAAATTAATATAAAGGTATAACATTTTTAAAAAGTTAAATTTTGATTTGAACGAATATCAGTAGGTACTCTTGATTTTGTTTACTTAATTTTTTTCCCATGCCACATTCTTAACTGTACCTCGAGAACAGAAATTCTGCCTATTTTCTCGCTCCTTTTCTCTTTTACCCCTGATTCTACATGCGGCACGGGGCATATTTTAGCTGCAGAATAAATTATTTAGGTGCCAAATAAATGATGATATATAAAATAAACCTTTAAAAATGTTTAGTTATCCTACCAAGAAAAGTAGCTATACTTTCCTTGAAAAATGGTTTTAAAAGGATCATTTCAAAAGAAATAAATTATGCTTAAAATAGAAAGGAGAGACTGTAAGAGTCACCACTTTGTCCTGTGAAGAGGAGAGTGCCGGCATAACACTAACCTGCTAAACCCTGATAGCTTCCATCCAGCTTTTCAGATTCTCAGTCTGGGTATTTATTACACTTTCTAGCATCCCACTGGTTTGTCGTTTTGAAGAATAAAAGGGCACGGGCCCTAAAATCTAATAGTTCTCCAATTACAGCTAATTTTATAGGTGACTTTGCCTTCTTTGTTCTTCCATAAAATAGGTGACTCAGACTCAATCATTGTTACAGTCCTTTACAATTCTAAGCATTCCCCAGGTTTGATGTTCCCTGTTGACTTGGCAAACCAAGGATGTGGGTATGCAAGGGGAAGCACTAAAATGCTTGTTACTCATTGTCAGAAAGTTCAGGAGCAGCATAAGGCTGCCTCATAATGCTGATCTTTCACCACCTTCCACCTCATCCCCTTGGCATTTTACCTTCTCAAGTTACCGCGAGGGTGAGTACCACGACACAGTAAGATACTTAGAGATGAGAGCGGGAGACGGGGACAGCACTTAGATCACCGTTATTTTTTTGTGTACTGTTATAATTGTTCTGTTACATCAGCAGTTGTTGTTGTTAATCTCTTCTTGCACTTAATTTGCAAATCAAACTTGATGGGAGGTATGCACACACAGAAAACCAGAGCACAGGCAAGGCTCAGCGCTATCTGCAGCTCCAGGGCTCCAGTGGGGGTCTGGAGCCATGCCCCCCGTGATAAGGGCTACTACTGTGCGGTTATGGAGGAAGGAGAATGATACGGGGAAAGAAAATAATCTTTGCAATTAACCAAATACAATATCTCACTCCCTATTTGTGTTTTACTTGCCACAAGATCTCAAATAAGTTTATTAAGACTTTTATGCTTTAGATTCTCCATATGTAAAAATGGAAACAGTGAGGCATAAAATGTGTTGACTCTAACTATAATAAAGCAAGTTAGTTTTCTTACATTACATTTGCATGCTAATTAGCATAATTATGTTGTTGCGCATGATAATAGATCCCAGTGGCGATTTTCATGTGACATAAGACCATGTTTCCAGCTGTGCTGCTCCCTGATGGTGGTCTCTAAGGGGGCCCAGTCTGACCTGAAATGTATCCATATAGTTCTCGGCCTCTTGAGGGCCCGCTGCTTAGCCTTTGCCCTCACCAAGCGGAGTCCAGCAGTCCTTTGGAGCTCTGTAGCTACAGCCGTGCACAGACCTTTCACAAAATGTGTCCACGTTTTCCAGAGAAACAGTCTTAGGAGCATATCCTTGCTATACCAGATTGTGTCATATTTAGCATCTCCACAGCTCATTTTTGCTTATTCTGAGGCAAAATATAGTGCTGGTACTCCTTGAGATCAGGCTAAAAATTCAAACTCAGATTTTTTTCTTTTTTGTCTGTCATATGGCATAAAATACGACCTGCAGACGATTTCCCAACTCAAGTATGCAGAGAACTTGACAATGTCCCCAGAGATCTTTCGAAGCTAATCCCTAAATAGGAACTGTAGCCACGTGGAAAAGCAAAGCCCCCCAGGCCTGGTCCAGGCATCCCAAGGGTCTTTTATACAAATACTTGGACTAACCTCTAATAATTGCATGTATTTTTAATGTTATTGTACCAATTATACTTAATATACCTGGACTCACCATCTGTTATATCGCTTGGGGAAGTGACAATGAACATTTGGGAATTCTTTTTTACAAGCAATAATGTTTTATAGCTCATAAAGCACAAATGAAATAAAGCCTTTATTTTTAATTACATGTGTGAAATGTGTATTATGTCTGGGAGAGTTATCTCTTATTAAGGAGTAGTAAATTATGGAGGTGAGGAATATACACAGGTATGCATGTCCCAAGTATGCCACCTTTCAATAAATTATTTTATTTTCACTGACTTTGCTGAAAAAAATGAAACTGAAAGAAAACTATGTAGCATCAATTCAGGCAGAAGAAAGACAGGAATTCCGTTTTCCTGAGCAGATGTCAAAAGCATTTAAACAGCTGTCAGAACTGTTCAACTGTCATCAGAAGTGACCTTAAACCAAGTTTAGTTTTTAAATGTTATAAAAAAAAAAAGAAGTGCAGAAACAACACAAGGCCATAATGCAGCTGTCTGAAATATTAAATAAAAGAGTGAACATCTGTGCGGTTGCTCTTCAAACTTTAATGGTTTGGAGAGAAATTCTGTTGTCTCAGATCTCCGAGAACATCTGAGGCCCGGACGGCTTCAGCACCTGTGAGAGATCTCTCTGGCAAGGCATGCGCTCACTTCAAAGCCTTTCACTCCTGCCCTTTGCCAGCATATGGCAACAAGCAACAGACCACGTTATTAATAACATTTCTGATATTTAAGAGCCTCTTGCCATGTGTATTTTAGAGTGGGAATAAAATCCTTTGAGCTTTCGTTCACAGAAAACATACATTTTCTTTTTTTTTTTGTAAAACACTGAAACAGCGATTGGGTCGCTGACCACGGAGATATCATTTTTACTATGTCTGAACACTAGATATGTAGAATTATTTATTTTTTGAATTGACTATACATACAGTGCAATAGTTTTTAAATATAATCCTCTTGAATATGGTGATTTCATTCAGCATTTACAAGAAAATCATTTCTTTTAGAATTGAAAATAAATCTGGCACAAGGAAATAGCAGGTTTATGTGAAAGTATTATTTGAATAAAAACTACCTTGCTGCTATAAATAAAATGCTTTTAGATATACATTTGCCTAATGTAAACATGGTCCTCCTGTGACAATTATGAGTGTGAGCGAGCATGTGCACGTATGTGGCCGTGTGTGTCTAGTGGATCTCCTGCTTTCTAGTGGAGTACATATATTGTATATATATTCCGTGTACAACACTCCCAATTTAATATACAAAATCAGCAATGGTCCCTGCTAGAAAAGCTGTAATGGAGATCCACCTGTATTTGTCAACTTGGATGCATTTCTGTTTCCAGGGGCGGCTACTTCTAACCACAAAGTATCTTCACTTTCTCCATTGATCTTCAGCATCTTGATGAGAAATTGTTTAGGGTTTAACATTGATTGATACAGGGCTGCTGAATTCAGTTTCCTCATGCCCCTGGAGATGTCAGCCAGTGCTTCTTTACTCTGGTTTTACATGAAAAATGCCAGTAAACATTTTTAAAGTCCAGGTGCCCAGTCTATACTCCAGATCAATTAAATGAGAAATTCACACATAGATTTTAAAGCTTCAATCATAGTTATAACATACATCAAAATATGGGGACCGTCTCTATAAAAGGTAAGCAGTCATGTATCAAGCATAACCAAATAATCATGTTTTATATTGACTTATCTATATTTTATAACCTATAAAAGCATGATTTCAGTGCATAAAGATATGTTTAGTTTTATTTTCTTGAGATTTTTCACAATTGATATTTAATTTTATAATTGTATAATATATATTAAAGTTTTAAATAGTACTTCCATCTATCAGCTAGTAAAATATCCTTATAAAATATTTATTGCAGAATATTACTAATCAGTTTTAAAATTAAATCTAAGAATTAGTGAAGAGAACATAATTTGAAAAATACTTTTGTCTACTTTCATTCCCAGAAGCAATTTAAATTCAGAGATGTATGGTATATAAACAGGTCTGTTTGTAACAGCAACATGTAACATTTAAATACGTGATTATATATTCCTTTAACACTATTATTAAATAACTTATACATTAGGATTTTATTTAGATATGTACATAATATATATAGAAATATTTGAAAGTGTATAATTACATAAAAGTTTAATAAGTAGTGTGATGAGAGGTTAGATATCGGGTAATAATTTTCTTCATTTTATAATTTTAGCATAATTATGTATATATTTAATTTTAAGGTGATATTTTTTAAAACTTTTACATTTCATAAAATTTCAAATATTGAACATTTTTAAATTTCAAAATTAAATTCCACTTATAACACTTTTAAACCTTCACTATCAGTTCATTCTGTCTGTTTTAACCTAGTTTTCCCCAGCAATTACACACTATCTGAAGGCAAATTGGTTTAAAAATGGTAATAAATAATGTTATTTTTGTTGCATCTTACCTTTTTCTGATTACTCCATTTGACTAAACCTCTGAACCCAGAATATATTTGTTGTTATTTGTTATATTCTCCACATTTTGTTACATAGCCTTGGGTAAGTTGCCTAAAAATACTGAGATGATTAAATAGCTTACAGAACCTAACAATCCTTAAATAATGTTCTACAGTACTTTAGGCAGAGAACCTTATTTTAGCCAGTTGGAAAAGCTTGTGGTTTTGCATTTCTGATCTTGCTATCTGAGCTGCTGCATCTCATACCAGATTATTTTAATTCTCTGGGTTGTTTTGTCTTCCAAGAAGATATATTGCCATAAAATTCCTTGATTACTACTCTGTCTATCCTTGAAACAATTTTTTAAAAAGTCAATAGTGGAAGCTTTATATTTTCTCATAGCTTCACAAGAGAAAATTATATCCTCTTAATGAAGTTACAAATATTTAGAAATAATAAAGTAAATAGTAAGTCTTGGTATACTTCCTATTAATAGAGTAATTTATTAAAAAGTATACCTCCAAATTGTGGGAGAGTGTTTTATTTTATTTTTACTTTTTAAATTATTGTTATTCAAGTAAAGTTGTCTCCATTTTACCCCATCACTTCCCCCACCCCAGCCATCCCGACTTCCCACACTTGATCCTACCCATCTTTGATTTTGTCCATGTGTCCTTCATAGAGAGTTTTATTAATGTCAATGATTCTGCTTACACATACAAAGGCTGTCAGTACCACCATCCCGCCTTCCCAGAGACAAACCAGTAACCAGCCAAGCAAAACAAAACAAAACACACTCACATAAATTCTGTAACTTATTTCTACTAAAAAAACTTATGACTTGTAAATTATTAAATGCAATAAATACGGCAGCTTGAGTTGTATATTTGCCTTTAAAATGCATAGTGAGTCTTTGCTAAATATTAAGGAATGTTAGGTAATATTTTTAATAGGTATATTTTCAACTTCTGTTTCTATTTTTCTGTGTGAGTGACTGAGTCACCAATTATTGAATAATGTATTCTCCTTCTTACATAGTTTTAATACTTTACAAATTAATCAAGTTTTATAGCTTCAAAAAGTCAGTGACAATTGATAAGCTATTGCAACAGTAGTTTTCATTTTTGTCTTTTATCACTAAAATTTGTGTGTTAAAAAAGAGACAAAAAGCTGCAATTCCTTAGAGATAGAAATTATCTCAAAAAAAAAAAACATTGGAATGTCCATTTTTAACTTTTAACTCCCCTAAACTCAAAGAATTTGGATTAATACTTTCACTTATTTTTGAAAAAGGAGACAATCCTTCAACTAGTAGTCTCACGAGCTGCTTCATGTCACATAATATTCGCAAATAACATTTTATGATTGCTTAGTTGAATTGTTTTACCTTTAAAGTTGTAATATTTAAATTGACTCAGTCATACAAGGAGAAATAAAACATAGAAAATTAATTTCATTTACTGACACACCATGACTCCAGTGCTCAGAAGCCTCCTGAATATTCGTTCCATAATTGCTTTGAAGCTACATCGTTCTGTGCCATTCAGACTCTCTAGAAGCAGCTATCCTTCGGTAAAATTTAATGACTAAGACGAGCACTGCCACGGAATGAGGTGCCAAAACTCCTACTCTAATTATACTATATTTAGTCTATGTTCTATTTAGTTATAGTAGTATTAATACAGAAAGAAAACTCCCTATCTTCTACTTAGAGTAACAGAAATAACTTCTTTGTTCCTGTGCAATAAAATTTGAAATTGCATATTGGTTTGCTTTATTCTCTTAATGGAATGTGGATTAGGAACATATCTATTTACCAAAGACTTGTGTGATTATTTCAAAATATCCAAATACTAATGCAAAACATACATGTATACATGTGCGTGTGTGTGTAAATCTCTATGTATATATCTATAGCCAGACTTCATATATAAATAAATGTATATAAATCTATCTTCTATTCCCTTTACAGACATACACTGATGTATACGTATGTATGTGCATACCCCCCACACACAGGCATACATACCGCGTTTGTATTTGATTGCATTTTTCATATTTTGTCTTGCAGAGTTTGGTGCTTCTAGCAAACATCTTTGAGAAAACAAGGGTATGTGATTATAGGCATATATGTAAAGCCATGCATGCAGGGAAAAAGTCCTCTTGTTTGATTAGAAGCAAAACAAACACATAATAAAGTGAATTCTAAAATGGAAATTCTAAGATCTTCTCTCACTTTTGTTACGGTACCTATTTTTGACCTTTACACATATATAACTAGTTTTTCTTTTATTTATTTTTTTTCTAGTTAAGTTACTACTTGCCAAAACATGTAGGTGGTTAAAATTGTGATAGCTCATTAGCAGATGATTTACTGTCTACACATCAGAGCCCGGTGGGATCCGCTCACCTGTGATTAAATGCCATTGGAACACATTTCCGCAAGGACACCTTGGAGGAAATGGCTTAATATAAATGGAATATGTACACTGTTTAAGAAGAATTATGAATTGAGATCATAGAGTGGCATTACAGAAATATTTGATAGGCTATTTGCAAATACTATTTTCTTTGAAACCTGTGGTATTTGGCTCTATTTTGTCAGTTTCACTTGGCACTTCATGAAATCTTGGCGCAGCTGAAGGTTTGAGTGGAAAAACAATTTAGCAAACTGTCACATCAAATTGAAGAAAATTATCTAAACATAATCTAGTTAGTGCAAAAAAGATGCAGCAATTTAAAAAATGTGGGAGCATAGCTCTCATTTATGAACAAAATGGTTTGACCTCAGTGGGCTCGGGCCACAAGCCAAGCAAGCCCTGCCCGATGACATCAGCACCCGACACAAAAGCGGAATCTGATACGGATATTTAGGAGAATAAACATGGAGAGCTAGGAGGCTAAAATGTACACAGATAAAAGTATACTAAGCATACACGCATCAGGAGCAATATGAGATGGTCAATTGATGATAATAAAGGACATGTGTCTAGTTCAAATACCATGAAACAATCAACTACCATGTGGCTTATAATAATTATTATTGTTTCTCAAATATTTATTATTAACCTCTTAATAATTTAACTTCTTACATGACTGAAGATTACAGTAAGATGACTGCTATGTATTTAAAAAAGGTGACAATGTCTGGCTCTCTCTTTCTCTGCCACGTGAGGACACACTGGAAGGCGGCCACCTGCAAGCCAAGAAGACAGTCTTCCAGAACTAAACCTGCCAGCATCTTGGTCTTGGCCTTCCCGGGCCCCCAGAGTTACTGTAACATTTACGCTGCTTGGAGCTTCCCAGGACAGCAGTCCTACCAGAAACAGCCACGGTGGCCTCCTGGGTGCCACCTGAGGGACGGACCTCCCTGTAGCGCCCTCTGCAGAAGGTCCATCCCTCTCCCAGCTGGTCAGGGGCCTCCCCAGAGACCCCTGAGGAAGTGGGGAGACCTGATGAAACAGCAACAGAAAACAAATTACAGCAAGGTGTTTCTCAGCGAACCAAGGGAAATGGTGAACCGTTGTATGTTTTTGCTATTACTCCTGGAAATGGGGGTTGACTTTCCCTGTTTTACATTTGGAGACTGTATGAAAACAGACTTCAGCACTGAACAGAAACAATAATCTCCTGGAAATCTCTTGGAAATATATATAAGGTAAATGGGGACATTTTTGTGATGTGAATGGGGACTTTTTTTTTTAAGTTGACTGGAAAATATTTGCAGTTTGAATGTTCTATGAAAAAAATTGCAATGTCTGAATTTGTAATTTTATTGAAAATAAAATTCCTTTTGGATTGTTTTTCTTCTCTGGTCTTATTAGCCAGTTATAAATCTCACTAAATAAATTAGACAGGTCTTTGATATTTTTGACTTCTGTCCAGTCCAAACATAATAAGGCGTAAGTGCCATTACAATGCAATAAAAAACTAAAATCTAAACAATGTGAGTTGAAGATTTCTTTGCTTTTTAAAAGGAAGTCCATTATTACTATAATTAAGCACAAGCTTTTAAAAAGAAAACAAATTAAAATCTTTTACAAGGTAAAAGTTAATTTCTGTAGTACAGCCTTGATATTTTGAGAAATAAAATTATAATCCTTAAGCAGCAGTGGAAAGAAAAATGAAATTTATGTTTTTAGTTAAAATACTCTAATATAAAACACAACAAAAATCTTATTAGGAAAAGCATTATTTTTTTTATCTTTTGTCTCATTAATTCAGTAAACATTTGGCTATTGTCAGAAGCCAGACAGCTTTCTATAAATTTTATAATCTTGTGGCAGAATAATGAGGACTCATGGATAATAATAACAAAGTAACCTAATCTGACACCACTGTTATTCTGCACGAAACTTCAGCAATCCCATAATTCTCTGTTAACTACTGGTACATAATCTTTTGGTCACTTTAAATGGCAAACCGTGATTGATAAACTGTACTTGGGATGTCTAGTTTTACAGTTATCTAAAACTTCCCATGTCATTCCAAGTTACAGGCACCCCTCTCCCCTTCCGCCACCAGGTCAACAGAAGTGCCTGGGACACGTGGGGAGGCTGTCTGTGCTCCCTGTTTCTTGGCCCGCTCCCCTCCGTTCAGCTTGCGTTCGGTTTGCGGTAGGACTTTGAGCCTGTCCAACTCCAATCTGTACGCGGAGTTACAGCACAGTAGCACCTTTCTTCAAAGATATCTTCTTAATATTTTTTTTCAGCAGGTACACCCCCAATTGTTTTAAACAGTTGATGTAAGAAACTGACATGTGTAAAACTGATGTGTGACCATTTACTTTTTGCAGAGAAGAGAAAGGAAGCTAACCAACCTGAGTAATATCCTTGAGTAGGAGACAGAGAAGGAGGTTTATTAGACATAGAAAATCTGGGGAGGAGCGGGCCTTAGTGGAAGTACTACACACAATTCCTGCCTTTAAGAAGCAGGAAACCAGCCCTGGCTGGTGTAGCTCAGTGGATTGAGCTCGGGCTGCAAGCCAAAGTGTCTCAGGTTCAATTCCCAGTCAGGGCACATGCCTGGGTTGCAGGCCATGGCCCCCAGCAACCACACATTGATGTTTTTCTCTCTCTCTTTCTCCCTCCCTTCCATCTCTAAAAAAATAAGTAAATAAAACCTTAAAAAAAAAGAAGCAGGAAAGCAGAATAGATAGATTCAGATTCTGAAGGACGGATGATTGTGGTCATGAGACCTTGTAGAAGTTCTCTCTGGTTCCTCCTGTTTGCTCCTTGAAATGGAGAAAAAAGGACTCAGTTAAAAGTGAGGAAGATAGACAAGTTGTTGAAAAATTATGTATCAATTGCACATAAAAAAGGAGAATGATTTAACCAGAGAAATACAATAGGATTTCTGATCAGCATTACGGATCTCCTTGCATTTTATAATCATAAAATGAGACCAATTCATATGGTGTGAACATTGCGAGCAGTGTTTAGGCTATCTCAGCTCTGTGCACCAGGGAGAACTGGTTAGTAGTGATTTAATGCTTTCTCACTGCCCTTTATCTTTGTTATGATTAGTGCATCTTAAAAACAACAAAAACATTGTTGTTGATTTCATACCACTGCTGATCAAAGGGATCAATAATTAGCCAAATCTAGTTGATGGGCTAATATGTTGCATGGTCTGCGAATATATTTTGTACGTGTTTCATAAATCAGACCAGACTGGTGATAAAATGTCCTGAAACCTGACTATTTGGAAGAGGACCCATGCATGAGGGGCAGCTGTTGAATTCCTCCCCTCCTCTAAAATGGCAAAATAACAGGATTTCCATCGGGGATTTCCAAACTATCAAATTATCTTGAAAACAGCCACTGTTAGGCACTGCTCCATGGTGTCCTGGAAGCAATGTGTTTCAGTCCCACTCAGGGCCCCTAAATTGTACACACACACACACACACACACACACACACACACACACAGAGCATGTAATAGTGTTACTATGAGGGAAGATCTAACATTTCCTGTGTAAAAATAAAAAGTTAAAGATCTTTAACTCTAGGCTTCTTAGGTGACCCCGCGTTTGAACCTTGCCTTGGAGGTGCAGATGATTTTGGCAGGCAGGCGACTGCTTTGAAGTCCACAGTGAGAGCACCCGTATAATCCTGAGTCACACGTGAGGGGCACCTGTTTGTTTGGGTTGGATGGATTTAGGAATAAATGTAGATATTTTATTGAGAGTATGAAACTCCCGGTTTGAAAGTTTTCACATTATGTATTTAAAATGAAAGTCATCCCATGGTATTAGAAGAAAAATAACATGATTTAATCTATGTTATATGGAAATTCTGTTGACCATGGGTGTTAGAGTCGCTGGAAGAGTTTGAAGGCTGGGAACCAAGGAAATGATGTTACTTTCTCCGGGCGTAATAGTTATATTTTAACAGAAATGGTCAGGATCGAGAAGGAGGGACCAGCAGAATAATACCGGAAGGCAGACTGTGGATAAGCAGCGGGAGCCAGAGGAACTGAATTATTTCGACACTCCTGCCTTTGACGACTGGGAGGGTACTGAGCACCGAACAACACGAAACACAAGAGCGGTTCCAGAAAAGAAGAGAAAAGGTTCAAAGTATTGAAGAAGACGTAGGAGAGCAATGCCTTTGGGAAAACCAACTTTGAGGTATTAAGATAAAGGTGTTTTAACTGATATATTCATTTGTTTTCCTGAGGATTTTAGACATCAGTGAAGCTCTGAATTATACATTGTTCATTGCTTTTAAATTGCAATTTGCAAAGTCAATATATTTTGATAAAAAGTCAGTTTACAGGAACAATGCCATCTTTTCATTAAGTTCAAGTTCAATTATAGAAAACTACTAAATTGCACTTATCACAATTTTTATAAAAGAACAAGATACTTTCATTACAAGTACCTCTGCTATGAAATAAATATTGTAACATAGAGTTATGTGTTAATAAAAATAACCAGTCCTATAGATTTACATACTACCTATATATATATATATATATATATATACTCAAAATATTTGTCAAATTAATTAAGATATGAAGAAATACAAGCTAATGGAAAAATTTACCCTACATTTAAGTACTAGAGTTATACAGTAAGTGAAAAATAATAATATACTTTTCCCTTACAGGTGCCATGATCATATTATCATAAGATTAGATTTGCCCCAAGGTAAGGCAATTTCTATTGAACAAATGTGCAATAATAATACAGTTATTAATATAAAATTTTTCTCTATCATTAGGGATTCTAAGTTTAAAAAGACTATTGAATTCCTGTTTTAATAGTAATAATTCAGCTTCAAACACATGAAAAAATGGAAGTCTTTGATACCAGGTTTGCATTTAAATGACAGGGTTTGCAAAGCCTTTATTGAGTTCTGTAGCTGAAAATGCCATTTCACATTTAACAGCTCTGATGAAAGTCCTTTACTGTATTTATCCCCCCATGGACACCCTCGAGTCATATTTCTTCTCCTGTCAAGATATATTTACTTTCATCGTGAGCTTGTCATTCTAGTGCATTAAAATAGAAGGAGTGAGTAGTTTACAAATCGCGAAGTATCTTGTAAATACAATGGTCCTACATATCTTGTAACTATTTTGGTATTAAAATATTTTTAAAGCACATGTTGACTTTAAAATATTGTGAAACAAGAAAAGTGAAAGAAGGGAACTGGGAATTTGGTGGTAGAAAGTTCCTCTTACATACTGGCAAGGCAACTGACTTTGACACTGGTGAGGTTGACAACTGAGTTTTCACCTGTTCCATTTAAGTGTTTGACAGTGCTAGAATTAACACTATTACACAGTATATTTCTTTTATGAATTCTGAATACAGGAAACATTTTGGGGGAATGGAAATAGCTACTTAAAAGGATGGCCCTTAGAATCTGGAGTGTGCGCGTGAACCAGGGAGAATCTATTTTTCAGCAAGTAGATAATTAAGAAAAAATATGAAACAGTGAGAATAGTTTCACTAACCAGACCAGGCAATGAGCTTGGGCAACAAAATATTTGACAAATATTTCCATGTTTAATTGTTCATCCTTTCATGATTCAGATGAACACATCATATGCCTGATGGGTTTTTTTAAAGATTTTATTTATTTATTTTTGAAGAGAGAAGGGAGGGGGAGAGAGAGAGAGAGAGAGAAAGAGAGAGAGAGAGAGAGAGAGACATCAATGTTCGGTTGCTGGGGGTCATGGCCTGCAACCCAGGTATGTGCCCTGACTGGGAATCGAGCCTGAGACACTTTGGTTCACAGCCCGCACTCAATCCACTGAGCTGTGCCAGCCAGAGCACATGCCTGATGTTTTAAACTACAGTTTAAATACATTCTATATTATATTTTCCAACATTTTGAAAGAATTCAAATTGTAGATGAATATAGTTTTTGAAAGACCATTATGTTGAATTTTTAAACTTATGCCTATAAGTTTAAAATTCACTGGTCTATACGTAAAGAGTTCTGAAAAGGAAGAATTTCTAACTATGGTGAAATTTCAAAGCCCTAAATCTCCAGTTCATTTCTGTGCATTTTAGGGTACTTTTTATTTCCTTGTCATATTTTCAGGCTACATATGCCTCCCTAGACACAACTGTATTCCACAGTTAATATGGTGTCTCACAAATAAAATAATTTCCCCCTTTTCAACACATTTTAAGCAGTAGTTGTTTCTATTCTAGTATATACTTTTTAAGTATATACCATTGATTATGCTATTACAGTTGTCCCATTTCTCCCTTTTATTCCCCTCCACCCTGAAACTCCCTCCCACCAGCATTCCCCCTTGGTTCATGTCCATGAGTCATATACATATAAGTTCTTTGGCTTCTCCATTTCCTATGCTACTCTTAGCCTCACCCTGTCTATTTTGTACCTGCCTTTTATGCTTCTTATTCCCTGTGCCTTTTCCGCCATTCTCTCCCTTCCCACTCCGCGCTGATAACCCTTTATGTGATCCCCGTTTCTGTGATTCTGTATGCTCTTAACATTAATAACCCCCAAGCTTCCTTCAGTGAACATGCATAAAACAAGTATTCGTTGCCATTGCTCTTTCTGTCTTGATTAGTGGTGAGGTCATTCACCCAGGCTTACAAACAGAGCTCATGCAGAACCTGAAGGAATTCTTTCAGCTCACGTTCAACCTGTCGATAAATTGCATCAATTCACACCCAACGGGTCTTCTTTAATGTACATCTCACCTCTCCAAGGTAATTTTTAATGCCTTCTATCAGGGTCTCTTGGTTTCTTATTAAAGAAAACCACTACAGAAATTGTCAAAGCACAAGTAGGTAAATTTTAAAAAATAGCAAACATTTCCCAGAAGTGATAGAATGCATCACAACATATTTGGCAAAAAGGTTAATTTAACCATACATACATATAACACAGACTAAAATACCTTTGAGTAGTTGCTTTGCACTTGTTAATTGAGAAAAAAAATGAAAATATCGAGTTCTTCTAGTGATATTCATACACTCATACAACCTTGGTGCATTGTAAATTGCTTTAATTTACTTGAAATTGTGCACGGCAACAAATTTGAACAACCATAAAAATTCAGATCTTTTAATATAGTAAACTCTTCTCACTTTCAATAACATATTCTTAGGAAAGTGTTCAAGATATGGAGGGATATATATTCAAAAAGATGCTCACTTACCATTCCTTATACATATGAAACAATAAAAATAAATTATAGACAAATTAAATCTCCAGCAATAAAGGAGTAGTACAATTCTTCTAGCTGTGTTTGCAGAAGAGCGGTGTGAAGGTTTACCTATTGACGAAGCACAGGGAAAACAAGCATGAAAGGAACTTGTACTGTTAGGAGCAGTGAATGCAAGATGCTGAAGTCCAAGGTTAATTAAACTAATTAGATTTTTTAAGGTTCTGAAACAGAATGCATAGAATCACACACTTTTCTTTTTTTTTTTGCAAATTTTACTTTCCTATGCTCTGAGTATTTATATTTAAGAAATAATGACCAGTTAAATGGCTTTTCAACAAACTTAACTTTCCTCACTGAAATAGATTTAACATTATTAAACCTAAAAAAAAGGAGGTTATACCGATATGATTTGAATTTTCCTTACTATTTAAACTAACAAATCAACTGATAGGGAAAAATTGAGTTTTTCCTTGGGGATTGTTTCTAGTGGCAATACATTGGGAAGTATAGATTCCATGATATAGAATACTGATGAAAAGAGCGCTAGTATAATTATGTGATAAATTAACAAGCCCTCATCCAAAATTACGCAGGATAAGTATATCTAATGACACTGAAATATAGCACTGAACTTTCCTAATTAAAAATTAAGTGGTGTACCACATTCAATTATGATTCACTTTTGGTAGAGTAGAAATACAGGGTTTTTGAGCATGGCTGTTGCCATGTGGCTGACCATTTGGCTACACAGCACTGCTAACAACAGGTATCTCTGACCAGTACTCTGTGGGAAAGGGCTTTGCTATCCAGAAGCCCAGCCACACAATTGACAGTCACAGCAAAACAAAGCTGCCAGGTTCCTTGCACAAAAAATTACTTAAAATTTCGAGACAGCAGAGCATGACATCAAGCATGGTCCCTTCTGAGCCCTGGGCCCTGTGTGCAGCTGCACAGGTCACAGTCCCGTAAAGCTGGCCCTGGCTGTCCTGTCTCTCTGCTGTACTGACTCCCATATTGCTGGCTGTTTTACCACTGACAACACAGAGGATGGGCCAAAACACAGAGATGACTCTGATCTATCAAAAAACTGACACCATAGCTGAAAGAGAAATGAGATGCAGGCTGGAAGGCTGTGGCATGGGTCACCACCAGCAACTGCTCCAACTTGCTCTTAATCCTCTATTATCTCCTCTCCCATTCGAAGTCTTTCTGGCTTAGTGCCTTCTTGACTCCTTTAATTTTGTGTTCCTGAGTGTTTTGGAATGATGAGAGATAATTGCTGCTAAACTAGATATACCAAAAATGTGCCTGATTGTCTGTTTTGGAAAAGGTCCCTAGAGCAAAACATTCAGGAAACCATATTCCTTCTCAGTTATAAAACAACAGCCTTCAAAGGAAGCAATTATCAAATATTTATTTATAATTTAGACTCCGTTGCCTAAAAGAAATACCACATAACTTAATTTGCTCATGCTTAGAACCTGAAGATACCTCTCACAATCAAAATACACAGAAAATAATTTATATTTTTATAGTGTATTCATCTTTTGGAAACATAGTTCAATTTCATAGAGGTAAATGTAAATTCAAAATAAAGTCCAACCAACTATATATATGAAAGTTTTAAAATTCTCATTCTAATTTTGTTTTGTATAAAAGTATATTTTGTAGATATTATATGAATGGCAAATTATCCAGGATGATAGTTTTTTACTTAAAATTTGTATGACCACCTGGCTGGCATAACTCAGTGCATTGAGCGTGGGCTGCAAACCAAAGTGTCGCAGGTTCTATTCCCAGCCAGGGTACATGCCTGGGTTGCAGGCCATAACCCCCAGCAACCGCACATTGATATTTCTCTCTCTCTCTATCTCCCTCCCTTCCCTCTCTAAAAATAAATAAATAAAATCTTTAAAAAAAAGACTTTAAAATTTTATGACCAGTTCATAACACTGTAAGAAGATTATGTTTTTAAGAAATATATGTCTGAGTTTTAAGATTGAATTTTTGGAAATTGTATGTAATTCGTTGATATATATTTGACATGGTAAATTGTATGAAATATCCACTGAAATGTTTTTACACATTTTAGAACAGAGAAAGTGACTCAGAGGAAAATGCCTGGCTTTCACTCTTCAAATGACAAATACTTTCATGGCAATAATTATTAAATTTTCTAAACATATCAAATTCATATATCAAGTCCTATTAAATAGACAGTTTTAACAGAATGTTTACTGTTACTTTTGTTTCAAGGGCCATAAAACTCAAATGATATGAAATTAAAAAAGATATATTGCTAACAAACAATGAATAATTTTACTGAACGGACTTATTAAATGCCCTGGACTTGACACATCATTGGTTATGATGACAGGTTACATGGACTCACTGTGCGTGCTCACTGGGCTGGAATTACACATCATCAGAACGTATCAGGCAAGAGAATGTTAAAAACGCACGCTGAACTAAAGGTTGTATGGGACGGAATATATTAAGAACTGTCACGAGTGTATGTTCATGATACAGTCTTTCCTATAAGTTAGCTGGGCAACTGGTTGACCAGCTGCCTGCTGAGCCGTCTGGAAACAAGGAATAGACCAGAGTCACACATGGTAACTATGCTGTTCACTCAGCTTTTATTGAATGCAGGGTCACTCAAAGTAGAACACCGACATACATTAGTACCCTACTCAGACTCTAACAGTCTAAGAGAAATATAACACACACACACACACACACACACACACACACACAGCAATCAATGGGAGATAATGAACTTGAGTCCCAGAGTTTCAATTTGCAGGTCCGGCAGACAATAGGGTGGACAAGGGCATTGTCAGTGTCTTGTAAGGAAGGATCTCTGGAACCAGGTGGGCAGCAGGGCAGGCAAGTCCTCAGTCCAGCAGGGCAGAGCCTCCAGTGGCCAGTGCCAAGGGAGATCAGCGTGGCGTGGAGCAGCGCTCTGGTGTGTGGAGCTCGGCTGTCTGAGCAGTCATCTGGAACCTGCCTCAGATATACCTTGAAAGTGGTGCCATCCACCCTTCTGGGTCTTTTGATAATGTCTTGACACCCCTGATGCCAAGTGAGGAATTTCCCCAGGAGCCCATCTGTGGGTGGGTGGTCCCGCTCTGCAGACTCACTGTTCTGCTCACCTGTGCAGATACCTTAGGTGAGTCTCCCTGCCAGGTGTGTCTACTCTCCCCTAAGTACTTTTCCTCTTGAATCAAAGTGTCATGGCTGACTGGCAGTCATCCTGGTTGACATGAGTGACTTTGTTTGATATACTTTATGCTATCTTAATTGGACCAATGCCATGCTATTGGCCCTGCTCTCCACAAGAACTGCACTATAATTTCCAATATACTATATTGTTGCTAATCATGGAAACTCACATCCGATAATCTCACTTTGCTAAGGATTTAGAAATACGCAACACTTACATCAGAAGCAGAAGTATTCATTTGAATCCTATACCTCTCCTTACCCATCACTGCAGATTGGGTTCCCCAGGTAGCAAACTCGAAGGTGGAGAAGAGAATACAGAGTTTATTGGGGGGATATCCTTGCGATAAAAGACAGGATTGGCAGTAGGGGAAGGTCGGTTGAGACTCTGTCTCAAGGAAAATGAACCAGTTTCAAGTGGACTACCATTCAGGGTAGCCCTGAATTGAGGTGAGGGACTGGCCCTTGGTCCCTTGTCTAAAGTACCTATTGTATGTGGCCTGCCCCAGAAAGGCTATATAACCTTAGGCCAAGGTGTGGTCTTCAGGTGAGGCATATCCTGGAGAGATCTGCAAACCGAGCATTGTCTGTTGGTTGTGCTCCAATTACTGAAGAGGGGGTGAATGCAAATATTTTATTCCTGAACAGCAACCATGGGATTGCATCACCCGATTCACTACATTTTTCCCATTTGCTATAGTGGGGCTAGAGTCTCCTGGGGTGTCCAACCTTTCAGCACCTCTGGGCCACACTGGAAGAAGAAGAGCTGTCTTGGGCCTCACAATAAACACATCGCAACATGTAATCACAAAAAAATCTCATAATGTTTTAAGTAAATTTACGATTTTGTGTTGGGCCACATGCAGCCTGAGGGCTGCAGGTTGCACACCCTTGGCAGACCTCATGTGTGCTCCTGGATTCTGGTGTGCTTATGCTCCCAGAGGAAATACACAACAGGAAGGTTAGTACAGGGAAAATTGCATCCTCCGCTTTTGCAGCTGGGCTCTGGGCTACCCCTGCTATGCACCATCGCTTGCTATCTCTCCCCCTGTGATCTATTCTAGGCCCCTGTCAAACTCAAGCAGCAATTCTGCTAGGGCCCACGGTTTCACGGATAACGCGATCCAGACTCTCCATCAGTGGAGGGATATAACATACGTAGCATTTCCAGCTGGTCCTGGTCTTTCTGGATGACGTTAAGACAGAAGGTGGAAGAAACAACGTGGCCCCGGGCAAGTCTGTAAATGAGTACTGAGGTCTGTTCCAAGTAAGCACAAACTGTTGCAGATCCCCTTTTCTGATAGGAATGGAAAAGAACCAATTTGCCAGCTCAATGGCTGTATATCGTGTACCAGAGTCCATGTTAATTTTCTGTAGTAAATGCATCCCATTTGGCAGAGCAGCTGCAGGTGGGTGATTACCTGAGTTTGCCGTTAGCCACTGGCGTCCTCCAGCTTTCGTCTGCTGCCTTCTGGAGCCAGCTGCGTGAAGTAAATGGAGGTGGGATACAGCCCTGGATCCTTAGGTGTTCAAGACTTGTACCACTTTCTGCCTTTCCCCCCTAGGGAAATGTGATTTTTGTTTATTTGGTTTCTTGTTTGTTGTTTTTTATTCACTGGGGGCTAGTATATTTTTATATCTATATTGATTTATTTTGTCCTAAAAGCAAGCATAAGTCTCTGAGTTAGAGATTAGACTTATTACAGCATTAACAGCATGATTTCCACGGCTCTAATCCCCCTGGGAAGACACAATGAGGACAAATGCCACCTGATATTTACAGGAGAGCAGCCCTAAAATTATGTACCTGGGAGCTCCTATAGGAACTTCTTCACACCATCCCCACATCACCTCCCAAACTCCCCAGCTCTGAGAGAGAGAGGGAAATCTTGCATTTAAATAGAAGCAAATCCTCTAAAGTTCCCACATGGGCCGGGCATCCATACCCTTCCTTCTATCAGCTATGTACTGGCGCTGAGCTGTGTTACGAGAGGATGCGGTATCTGTTGTGCCACACCTTAGAGTAGCGTGGCTGCTGCTGCGGTTCCCCCTTTTGGAGCAGCGGTGCCCGCCCTGGCCTGTAGTCAGGCGCAAAGGAAATTTTAAGAAACTTTGTTCCGCACTGCCAAGTTCATACAGTACAACCCCCTCCAAATCTATCTGCGTCAATTTCATGTCCAAAATTCACTTCTTTTAAGCATATTTAACTTTGCAAACATCCAGAGTACAACCGTGCTTTTATTTACATGATGCAAGTATCTCTCATAAAACCTACAATATGCTCATCCTCTCTCTAAAGTACATTATCTCTCTCTTATACATCACACTCTCAGTTGTTAAGCGATAATTATTATTCCTGGAGCTGTGTCCAACCACCTTTAGATATCCTGCAACATAAATATTGAGGTATAGAAGTTTAAGCATGATGGACTCAAGTTATTTAGAGAGTATGAGAAAGATAAAGGACAAAATAAAAAGAGAGAAAGCAATTGTTTGACATATGAACATATGTATTTATTTCAAAATAAAAAAGAAATGTCTTATTATGGTCTTTGTCTCTGCCTCTGGTTACATGGTCCTAGCTGGTATTTAAAACATTTTTCACAGCCCCTTCCTTAATTTGTTTTCTGGCAGCAAGAATTTTGGAAAGCATGACTCATTGTCCTGTGTAATAATCCATTATTTTGTTGTTGTTGTTGTTGTTGTCATTTTAATGACTAGGCCTTAAACTATCCCTCCTACATTAGATTTTAAGGCTTAAATTCTTTTAGAATTTAAATATCAAAACTCATCTTAATACCAAACATGATAGGATTATCTTTTCTTTGGTAAGTAAATTGAGCACTAAGTAAACAGTAAACCTAATCTCTACAACCTAACTGAACTCAACTAGAGAAAAGAATGAAGAAATAATTGAGTTGTCATTTAGCAAAACTGAGTGCAGTATCTGAGTATCAGCATCAATTATTATATATAAAATATATATTCATTCTCACATGTAGAATTATAGATGGGAAGATTTTCTACCAAATTGTTGCCTATATTTCTATCATAGTCATGTCATTACAGATTATCATTTTTACTTTGATTACATATGTATACTATCTTTTCTGCAAGTATATTCTATTAATTCAAAAATGTTATTATTATTTAACTATTAAATTAATCTCCAATTTTTCGTTGTTTTTTACTATTAATTTTAAAGATAAATTGCATTAAGCTACATTTGGCATAGTGTTTAAATAAAAACACACATGCAAAACACAAACTTTCTTTTAAATGATTATTTTAACTGCCATGAAAATACTTACAAACTAAATCACAATCAAATTCCATAAAATTGAGGTTCATGTTCAAGACAGACTGTAATGAAAGGTCAATTACCTTAGAGCATTAACATTTTTATCCTAAAGTCAAGAAATTGGCATGATTCACTTCGATACAAATCCTAGATAAGGGTTATATGCATTTGATTCCCTTTATCTTGTGGTGGTGGTATATGGAGGAAGATAAAAGGGTAGCAATTATTTTATCCTCCACTTCAAGTGTGATTTTAATATTAAAATCAAACTTGTTATGCATTCATTACTGCAAATCCAAATCATTTAATGGGAAAAAATTCTATTTTCATTGTGAACATATATTACTCATCTGAGTGTAAAATGTTCTTTATTTGTCTAGTAGGCACAAAACTTCCATACTTCAAAGACAAAGTAAATTATTATAAAATAAGTAAGTATGCATATCATCATCACAGCTCATTTTTTATGGTGATCAAAGTTAACTGATGTGCTTTAGACCTTTTTCTCACTTCAGAGTATGAGTGAAAAGGAACACTTTATTTATAAAACTTTCAATTTATATAAAAATAGGTTATATTTAAGAATCATTCAAAAGTGACATGCAATGATTATAACATTTTCTTATTATCTCCAAAGCATGCTAAATTTTTTCTGATAAATTAAAATTAGGCATTTCGATTAATCCCTTTTTTCCTGGAAACATATATTATGCTCCATTCAAGATTTAATTAAACTTTTAGAGTTTAGTTAGCTAATTTTATGCACATAACTTTTAGTAGCATATTATGAAAAAATAAATAAGAAAAAGTAGAGCCCTCTGTCTTTGGAATTTAAATAACTCACTTGAGTAAGCATTACTTCTTATTCATGGTACAAATACATATAAGTCTCCACTTGGAAAATCAAGCATAATTATCATGCTAACCACAGTGTGGAATTATATCTATTAAATTGAATATTTTATTACAGATACCCCAAAACATTAGATTATTGAATTACAAATGATCAGCTCTAACCAATTAGTTGAAATAGTAATCATGCTAATCTAAATGTCTGAACTGGTAGTGTCCTGATGGGTAAGATGTTTCCATTAATAAGCTGTTTAGTACAGTTATACATGATTACTAATTGATTTTAAATAAGGATATAAAACTCATGTTTTTAACTTTACTCAAGGGGGTAGAGAAAATTTTAATATTATTTTAGAAATTAGATAATTGACTCTTTTACAAAATTCTACTGCTTTCCAGTTGGTTTAAAAATGTTATCATTATCCAAAAGGAAAATTAAACTTTCTAAATTTAAAATATTTAAAGTAGGTTGTCTTCTAAAATAGTTTATTATGTCGGTAGACAAAGTGCATGCATGCCCTTGGTGGGACCTAGAAAAGAAAACAAAAAGAAAGACATTACTGAAGTGATTTCAGGGTACTTGAAGAATGTATTAGAAGTAGCATGTTGTACCAACTGCTGTAAAAGACATTTATTCAAGAATTATTTTGGAAACTTTTTATGGGTCAGACAATGAAGGTTCAACAATGAACAAAATAGACAAGATCTTTCTTGCTCATCCTTTGTTACATGGTTTGGTTTGAAATTCAAGTGAGAGGAAAAATCATTATAATACTTTTATATGTGATAATGTCAATACATTTTAAGAAGAGGGTGCTGTGGTATGGTTTATGTTAGGAGAGGGAAGGGGAATACACCATTATTTAGAGACTCCATCAAGCTTCATGTATTCAATTATTTAAAAATTGAAATCCAATACCAAAAACACTGGATAGGAATAAAGGAAGGAAAGCTACTAGGATTAGAATTGTTAGTTCATTTAATATAACATGTTAATTTTTATCGATCCCCATTCACGAGTTCTTTATTCATTGAGGACAAGTTGTACGTCTTCTCCATTTCTTTGTAGATATGAGTTTTCACAGAATACAGACTAAGAATGCCCTTAATACATATTTGTTGGGGAAACATAGAATTAATTAATGCCTCATCGTTTTCAGGTATAAGTAATTTTGTGCACTTAGATATTCTATTCTTTAAGAGGTCCCGATTACTAATTAAAACATAATTATTCTCCTAGTAGCATCTTTCACAATGAATATTATTTATTACATCATTTAATCTGTTTTATTCCATAATTATAGACTATATGTGTGCCCAGTTCCTACATAAACACCCTACTTAGTCAAAATAATTGGAAGGATGGTAATTAGTAAGTTCCTCAGGAAGGTGCACTTCTCAGTACTGCCACTTAAGACGATGGCATAAACTGATACAGCCAATTACTATTCTTACTGTTGTAATCTGTCTACCTCCCCAAACTCCGGGTTTTAGTCACTTTATGAGAACATGGAGAGATCTCGTTACAGACTTTGTTTTTCGTGCTTCCCCCAAATTCAGGTCAAAACCCTACCCTTCAATGTGATGGTAGTAATAGGTGAGTCTTTGGTATGTCATTAGGATTGATGAGCTCATGACGGTGGAGCCATATGGTTGGCTTTGGTGCCTTTGAGAGAGTCACGCAAGCTCTTGCTTCTTCTCCATGTTCTGTGCCATGCATGGGTGGATAGAACATGGCAGCCAATATGAATCTAGAAAAGGGTCCACACCAAATCCTGACCTTGTTGGTACTATGTATGACCTTGGATTTCCATTTTCAGAACTGTGAGAAATCTGTTTCCAGCATTTATAAGCTACCTAGTTTATGGTACTTGGCCGTAGCAACCTGGATAAGACAGATGCTTGCGCACAGAAAAATGCACTCTTTTGGTCCTTGCTAATGGTCTCTGGAAGCCCAACACTACTAGGGTGTAACATTTCCATTCTCTTTTCCATGTTGTGAAGTCATAACACTAAAGTAAATATGAAATTTATGACTCGAAGACAAAACTACACACAGTAATTACTCATCCATCTACATTCTCATGTGGCACTATATCGTTAGATCAAATTAGAAACCCTTCATAATTAGAATACGGCTTTATATGTCTGTAACACATCGCTCTACCACACAACCCCATACCCTAGACCAGCGATTTTGAACTGGCGTGCTGCAAGAGGCACACTGGTGTGCTGCAAGAATTTTTAAAACATGCAGTGCCTGACTATTTAGTCAGGTGCACTGACCATGTTTTCACTTAGATTGTCAAATTAAAAAAAAATGGCAACATCCAACACAAAAATAACTGGTATGAATGAATCAAAATTATACCTATTTTTTTGTCAGACTAGCAAACATTATTTTTTCATGTGCTGCAGAAATTTAGTAATTAGGTTATGTTTGCATGAGATAAAAAGTTGAAAATTGTTTCCCTAAACTATAAGTTGTTGTCATAATACTGTAAGTTATTTGAGATTTCACACTAGTTGCATACTTACTGTTGACTTACTGAACATTTGCATTTTCTCATAGTCAGAATCTTTTGCAGGTTGAGTCTGCATCATTTTTTAAAATTTGAAACCTGCACTTATATACTTTAAAACCATATTTCTGCTCACCATAATTCATCTATCTATCTATCTATCTATCTATGTATTTGGCATTTTCTCCTTTTCCAGCATCCTCATATGCACACCTCAGTGGAAGAAAAGTTTTCTAAAAATATTAAGAAAATCTTAACATATTACAAAACTTCTTTAACCAAAGTGATTATTTATTTAACAAAGCCATAGACCACTTAAGTTCATTATCAGCACAGAGAAGGGAGGCTTCCTGACTTCTGGGCCACTCACATGTCATTCACTTCTACCCTGGACACCAGTGTGTTTTCTGCATGTCTGGGTGAACCATATATGGCATCTAATTATCCTACTTATTTTTCACGGGGCCTGAGCTCCCCCTAACAGAGAGACACTGATTTATTTAAAGGGATATACAGTGCAATGTCTTGAAGTAGCTTGCTGACAATTCTTGTCCACTGGGCTGCTTCGTCTCTGGGAGAGAAGATCCTTCTGCTGGTTCCCACACCCAGAGCTCCGTGTATCACAGTTTTTTGTTTTTTGTTTTTGTCTCAAGTTCCTGTCACCCTGCGCTTCTTTCTTTACTTTCCCAGGCTCACATTTCACTACACCTTTGGGAGGAGAGGATGAGTTCCTCAAAAATGCACCTATATTTACCTTTCTGCACTTGAGAGATTATTTTATAAAGGCTGAATTCATGGGAAGAAGGGTACAGACAAATGGAATTAAATGGCTCATGAAGTGATTAATACTTGGAGAAAAATGACAGAGAAAGAAATAAGAATTACAAGGGGACCAGAGCATTGAACAACCCATTAAACTCACATTACATGTATGAAAATGTGTACTTTTGATATAGAACACTCCAGGGTTGGGATTTGCATTCTTTTCTGTTCAAGCAGAATCGGCCACACTCTCTTGGCTGAACATTTCACACACATACACACACACACAAATGTCCTTTGTTTAACATACACACTGAGCCGGCCCTGTAAGTGAATTTGTAACTCACTAGTTCCCCAAAGAGCCCTTCCCATGAGATTCTAGGAGCTCCTATCTCCTCCAATCGCATTATTCTCTCTTCTTGTGATCTTTGCCGATCACACTCCTCTTGGTCAGCCAACAGTCTCATTTTTTTTGCTTTTTACTTTTAAGGATTCCATTGGTTAAAAAAACAATTCCTGTCTACTTCTATAATATTTTAAATCTTTTAAAATCAATAATGCCTTTTCCTTTATTCCTCAGAAAAATGGAGACAACTATACTTGAACAACAATAAAAATGTGGGGGGAAAGAAGAAAATTTAGTAATAAAATGGTGCATTTAAAGAAATTATTTTTGGTTTGCTTGTCCTGTTTGGTGGATGGCTATAGAGATGGAATTGATATACATTATTTAATTGAATAAGATCTTCTCTAACACTGGAGTAAAAAGCCAAGGAGATCTCAGAATTGCTCTTCCACTATGCTTTTAATAGCTTTCAGTTTCTTCCTCTTGGGTGTTGCTTTGTTTCTGAACTATAGACAAACACTCCACAGCCATTTGAGGTGACGCACCCGGGGGAAGCACAGCATTCGCTAATGCCCTAGCATGCTTCCTCACCGATTATTTTGTATAACCTGGATACAGTTAATGTGGTAAGTTTGAAACTAAGCTTCTCCATATTTCCCCTGAAGGATTTATATAATCTTAATCTTTACCTTACGGGTAAGAGATGACACATATACTCGTAATTTCCTATTTCGGATTTTATATATATTATAAATTATCCCCCAGCAACAATCAAGAAAAAAGATCAACTCTAATCTTCCAGAAACCTATGTGCTAGACTGATCTGATTTCGAATTACCTTGGTAACTTTTGCTATATGGGGGGAAGCGGGAAGTTTTCTAAGAGGAAATTGCTGTTTACTTTCTGTGGTCTCAGCTCTAATGGATCTTTCTCAATAGACACCAACGTACAATGAAAAACTGTATATTTTCAAGACCTATGCCATATAAACCTATGTCTCCCACAACACATTGACTACTTTGAACAAATACATCTGAGTCGTAGATATTTGCATATCTGTATGTGTACTGTCATATGAATCTGCCCTGTGACATTTTCACCTTATGTAATGTTCAAGATAAAGTATAGTCAGGGTCATTACTAATATGATGATTTCTTATCCTTGCACATTGTCATTCCCAAACCACTTCCCTTTCAGCATTTCTGCATTCTTTATTAAAAATGTAAACCTCAGTAGTGTGACCTCCTTTCATCTTCCAGGGCTTTTCACTCAGCTAACTTAATAATTATATAATCATTAACGACAAGCATTCGGGAAACATTGCTATGTTATTAAGTCAAGATGATTTTCTGTAATGATGTTAAAAATAATACCAGATTTAAAGAGTTAGAGTTTTTAAAGCTAATGCATGTATTAAGTATTTTTAAGACATCCAGAGTAAACATATAACTACATATATATGTAGATAAATAGGTAGATGATAAAACATATTCAAATGTGTACATTTATGTAAATGCATGTGAATATATACAAACAGTCATACACATGTGAGAATATCAATATGTATATAGGAATTATCTTTCTGTAATGTATCTAACAAATAAGATATACCATAAAAGTACAAGTCACTGTATTCTAAATTATCTGCTTGATATAAGCAGATAATAAGATATAAGATAGGTTATACCACACGACATTTTCTGTTGCCTGCAAAAAAAAGAACAAAAGCATTTTAAAGGCTCAAGTTATAATTAAACATGAAAGGGTTTTATTGAACCAGAAATTCCCATAAAGCAGCCATCATATTAAATCTGACATGTGCATTACTTATATAATATTGATATTTTACTTTTCATTTCTTTTCTTTAGGTTTTGAAATAGCACTGCATCAAAATATAGTCAGCCTTATATATCCAGGCTGATCACATGCTAGAAACCTAAATCATAGTTTATTTTAAAAGTTTCTGAGTGTTCACATCGAAGACATGTTGAATTGCTGTTCAGAGAGATTTTTATTAGAGACAGGGATGAGGTATCACACTTTCAGGAAAATAGTCAATAAAAATCTTTAGCTTTTCTCACATAAGAAAAATTTAAGCTCCCATTCTGAACCCTATCTCATTTGCCCTTCTCTGCCTGTGTTTAATCAAATGGTTTTCACTTTGAGCTATGATTATTATACATTTTTAACTTTAATTAGTGAGCTCCTCATTGATTAGAGCATGCATTCCACTCTTTAAAGTATATTACAAAACTTTTAATACACAGGGTGAGGCAAAAGTAGGTTTACAGTGGTGAATATGCAAGACACACAGTTTACCCGTGGTATCATTATTTATTAATTATTGTATTTTGTCCCATGCAAACAACTGTAGACCTACTTTCACTCTATCCTGTATAAGTTAATGTTTTGCTTTCCTAGAAAAATGAACCCAAGAAACGTTTTTGCACTAATAGGCGCACATAATGTACTGCAGGAATCGTTCCCTCTTGGACTAGAGAGGGGTCATGTAGCTTCTCTATCCTTCGATTCCCTCTGCACACCCCACATAGTTGTAAATTCTTCCATTTTATCAGACTATTGCCAGTCAGGAACGTGCTGGACTGTAGAGTATTTATTTTTTAAAACACAACCATTGCTTTCTCTGTGACCATCCTTAAGTATATATATATCCATCTTCTTGTTCGTGGTGGCCAAGGCCTTATAAAATGTTGAATCTGGGCTTATATCTTATCTATTCCCCATTTTTAATCATATAATCTCATGAATATCTCTGTGGATTATCAAAATGGAATTAATTGTATTGAATTGTTGAAGACACTCCCTTTTATTAATCAACAGCAATTAGCTCTCTCTTCAGATAAGTGAATTTTTAACCCATTTAGGGCAGGGGCTTAATTTTCCTTGTGTTCTGACACGTGCTGCTGCCAGTGGGAGTATAACAGGGTGCAGCCACAGGGGGGCCCAGAACTCAGGGTGTCCAGGAAATATTAGAAATAATATAGATAGGGTGTTCTCGCCCCCACAAGTATGAGCTGGGGGATGGGACGCATGGAGCAGGGCCATTGAGAATTGTTTTGAATAGCAACAGTTTTGCAGATAACCTCTAGAAAGGTCATTTAATGTACTTATAACCTGCAACTAGTTTCCAAGATTTGTTAAACAGCTGTGGCCATGCTTTGAGCCAGGGGGATAGGAGTGACTTCCACCCAGGATGTAACTGGGAGGCAACTCCCCCTGGTTACAGAGCCTGCTAAAGAGCCTGGAGATGATTGGCTCTACACCACAGGACCACACCTGCCCAGACTTACTATGGCAGCCCAGTAAAGCTGGAAAAAATACGGGAATGCTGGCAGATGTGGTGAGTTGTAGGAGGAGTTGGAAATGGTGTGGCAGGGGAAGATGGGCGCTGGGATTTAAACCCAGGAGCGGCAGCCATGAGGGGTCTTTTTGGGACCACCCAGCTTGGGCAGAGAAAAACCATGGACTTCTATTTGTTTTTCTGAGATGATACCCCAGACTGGGCAGAGGGGGAAGGAAGGACTGTGTGTTTGTGGGTATTCTGAAGGACTTTGGGATCTTAATGAAGATGTTAAATCATCACTCTTATGTTTGTATAACTCTTTAAATAAATAATCCCTTTCCTTTTCACCAATCTCTGGTATTGAGAGACTTCTTTCCCTGGAAGCCAGCAAGGCAAACTTAGTACAGGGTGGGGGACCCCCTGGGACACAAGGGTGGGTCCATTCAGTAATAGTATATCATTCCTCACTGCCCCAGGGCTGGTTCTGTAACAGGAGGAGTTGTAGTTTATTTTATTTTTAAGGTTTAATTTATTTATTTTTAGAGAGGGGAAGGGAGGGAGAAAGAGAGGGAGAGAAACACCACTGTGATTGCCTCTTGAGCACCCCCTACTGGGGGCCTGGCCTGCAACCCAAGCATGTGCCCAGACCCAAGGCCCTAGACTGGGAATCAAACCAGCAACCCTTTGGTTCGCAGGGTAGCACTCAGTCCACTGAGCCACACCAGCCAGGGCAGTTGTTGATGTTTAACAGAGTCACACACCCCCCTTAGGCATCGTGCATCAAAGCGGCTCATTCACAGACCTCTGTTCTTCTTCTGCCTCCCCAGCTCTGCTTTGCCCTACAGCGTATGAGTCACTGATGGCCATTCACTCCACAGAGCAGTAGTAGGAGCTGCAATACAGAAGTGGGTGGCACATTTTGCCAGAGTTCTATTCAGAATTATGCTCCAGAATTATCAGTTACAATTTCTATTGGACCAGAAAGTTCTCTCAACATGGCAGCGGCTCAGTGGACTCAAGTGACTTCTCTGTCCTTGGGAGGGAAAACACTCATTTTCTTATTCCAAAATTTAAAACTATGTTTATACCAAATATCACCTGCAACAGGAGCAGTCCGTGGAATGAAAACACACGGTATTTGTCATAATTACTAGCAATGGAAATGAAAGAGTACACGTCCTGCCAAATTTAAAAGACAACCTGAAGGAGGGTGATTTTTAAGATTTTATTTTTAGAAAAGCAAAACCTGTGTATATGCTATGTTCAATTGATGCAAATGCCTACTGAACTCTACAAATTAACAGTTATGAGGTGGTTATAAAAAGCTATTAATTGCAGTCTGAAAGGGCAGTATGATAAAATAGCGATGCTCATGTAATTATCTTTGCCATTTTTCTTAACTATTGTATGAAACCAATTTCCCACAGCCGTGTTCAAAGATGATACTTTTGTGGAAGATATTCTTTAAGATTTCTCTAAACTCATTTAATATTTGATTTTCTTTTTTTCTTTCCTTTTTTTTAAGAGAGAGAGAGAGAGAAACATCAATGTGCGGTTGCTGGGGGCCATGGCCTGCAACCCAGGCATGTGCCCTGACTGGGAATCAAACCTGCAATGCCTGGTTCCCAGCCCACGCTCAATCCACTGAGCTATGCGATCCACCCAGGGCCGTGGCAAGGCCACTGGGTTTCTCAGTGCCAGGTTGTACTGCCGAGGGATTGTGAGGCCACACTGCAGAGTGGCCAAGCACGTACCTTGTGAACGCGCCAAGCCCAGGACTGAGGTCCTGCTCCCAGCTGCGGATGCCCGCCCCTAGCACAGAGGTAACCCCCGTGCTGTCTAAGAGGCCATGTGGGGTTTCTAGGGTCCCTCTACTTAGGCTTTTTGTTCACTCCATCTCTGTCTGTGGGTTGGGGTGTGGGCACCTCACAGCATGTGGGGACTAGGGCATGGGGCCTACACAGAGCTGACGGAGCAGCAGGGGAGCTCCCAGCCCCCAACCACGATGGGGGCGGGGGAGTGTCCTACACAGAGTATGCACAAGGCCAGCAAGAAAATTAGAGAAAGAAGTTCTTCTATCCCCTTCTAGTAGCAGGTTTGGGGGTGGGGCCAGGGGAAGGCAGGCAGGCACATGTGCTATAGATGTTAAAATGGCAGCAGGGGAGGTACTGGATGAAAGAAATTTGTCAGTGTAGCCTGGAGAAAGAAGGGACTCCTTGGGAGGTGGACCCGCCCAAAGTCACAAAAGTCTGGGGAGTTCACTGGTCCAAGGGGAGCAGAAACACTTCACTCCTGCTTGCTGCCGGTTGCTGGGATCCCGCACTTGGGTAGTGAGTGTCCTGGCCTGTCTTCTCCATGGGCCACATCGCCTTCAGGAGGGAGTCTCTCTCTCTCTCCCCCGCCTATCTCCCCATCTCTCTCTCCCTCTCCCCCCCTCCCCCCACCCCCTCCCACCTGGTGAATGCACTGGCTGGTGTGTTCATGGGCCTTTGTGGCCCTAGAAGCCACGTGGCCGATGGCGGTGTGGGATCCCACATAAGGGTTTCCTGACGGGGAGCCCGAAGCTGGTCGGTAGCCAAGGAAAAGCTAAGCTAGCCCTGTGACCACTTAGCAGCTGCCCGAAGGTCCCAAAGGATGATGCTTCAGTTGGGAACGGGAAATCTGGACACTGCCTTCGTTTGGGTCTTGCTGAGAACAGCTGAACTTGACCGAGATTTTCCAGGGGAGATGAGCTTTGAGACAAGAGCCTGCCATTCTCCCCCATCATACAGCATCTGAATAGAAACTTATTTCCTTTTTCACCAGCCGCTGCCTCTCGAGTTTGCCTTTTCTGGGGTCATGGGCAGCCAAACCCTCACTTTTGATCAAGAACATGCAGATTAAATCGATATAGAAATTATACCCAAATATTCATAGGGAACTCAGGCTCTTGAATTGTACTGTCACATTAAAATTAACAACACATTAATTTTCTGTATTCACACCCACTTTGACCAAAATCCATTGTTTTTTATTAGTGGTAAAACTATGCATACTCTTTCAGTAAAATAATGATTTTTTTCCTTTAAATGCATTTGCCCTGATTTAGTAATTAAGATTGCAAACACAATACAATTTGTCTGGAAGGTGGTGTCATACTCTAAGGCTAAAGCAGGATTTTAAGAGACTGGTTGGGAAAAAGAAAATAAACTACCACAAATACTTCATGAAAACTGTAGTTATTTACAAGAAAAAATAATTCTGTTCGTAGATAAAAATAGAATTAGCTAACATTTTTTAAAATGTAGTTTCTCATTCGACTCTTGGATACCTCCTTTGCGAGCCTGGACGAGGCGATCTGGATCCTCGGTTCAGAGTGTGAGAGAAGATGACCATTTCTTTTCAACTGGACCGCAGCGAACACTGGTGTGAACTCCCAGTTTAGCATCCCATGGCATACTTTTACTCTTTCTCGTGAGTACAAGTGGATTTTGTTTTTAATCTTTTGCATTTAATAGGATCATAGAAATGGACCACATAATACACTTTTCATTTAAAAAAAATCAAATAAGAGTTTCTTACAAACTTTTTAAAAGGGAAAAGGACACTACAATGAAAATAGTTGGAAGTATGAGGGCATGGAAACTGTTGATAATAACGATTGATTTCTATAGAATAATTTTGACCCCTAAAATGGTACACACACACACACACACACACAGATTGACTTAAGGACAGTTAATTATATCAAATTTCCTATTCACATTCAATGTGTCTAGTTATTACTCATTGTTAACATTTCTACAATTTTAGCTTGCCATAAAATCGTTACAAGGTAAGTTGCAAGGGAGTTCTTCTGCCTTAAGACGTGTAAATTCAACATGTGTTAGGCCCTGCCCTGCCTTCACATAAATAATTCTAAGAACATTATTACTAGGGTGGTAAAATGAGTAATATTGTTCTTAGGTCTTAATATTTCAGTGATTAAATTTAGGGATCTTTCTGGTGGACAAATCAGTCTGTGTCCAAAACATGCGGTTACTGTGGTGTGTGGTTTTTGTTTTTTTTTTTCATTGAAAATGTGTGCAGATATACTTAGGACTCCACAATAAGGTGAATCTCAATTCTAAGCACAATACCAATAAGCAGTAAGAGGCATCATAAAATGAACTCAGGGAGCACTTCTCTTCCAGAAGTACAGTAGATGGGAATTTACGGCATGAGGTAACACACTGCATGAGTGATGCAGGCATAGTATTAAAGTAAAGTAATTAGAGAGCGTTTCCTAAGAAAGAGCAGAAAAATCAGTCATTTCTATAGTGCGTTTTAGGTTCTGTAAAGTGTTATGAAATGCATTATGTCAAGAATCAACACACCACAAGCCAAATCCACCACATCACTTAGTTTTGTAAATCATTTTTACTGGAAAACGGTCATGCCCATTTACTTATATATTGTCTATGAGTGCTTTTTTCAGAACAGTGCCCGTACTGGGTAGTGCAAAACAGGCCAGCTAGGATACAAAGCCTACAACGTTTGTATGTGATCTTTTACAGGAAAAAATACATAGCTGGGCCTTGCATTATGTTGTTAGAGTAATATAGAGATAAATATGGAATCATTTTACGAAAGAGAAAAATGAAAGAGGCTTTATTGTTGTAGCAAAATGGTAGCATATGAGTTGATACTCCTTTCTATTATTAATGATCAGGTATGTTGGATAAAGAAAATAACTTAAAGTACATAGGCCAATCTCGTGAAACATGAAAGAATCACCGCAGATTCTAGAATCACTGCAGTGCATGGAAGCCAAGTAAAAATGTGCAAGCTGACACTGGACAAGCTCTTGAGGAGAAGGTTCCAGTAATATATTTGAACATATGTTAACACATATAACGATTTAGGTTTTTATAACAATTTTTGAGCTGTTGATGAACCTGCCTTGTTACAATTACAGGCAAAGAGGTAAGCCTGTGGGAAAACTAACAGTAAGAGTAAAAATTATATAAAATAGTAACAGTCACAACAACAAAAACAGAAAGAGGCTCACTGACTAGAAATCAAAGTCACTTAAAAAAAAAGTCTCATTCACCAGTAGCAGATACATCGTAATATCTGGCAGGTATTACATAATATAATTTTGTGGATATATTTCTTTGGGAGCCAAATATACTAGTTTTGAGTGTGTTTTTATCTAGTATTTTCTGTTCAGAGATAATAAAAGTATAAATTAGTTGTATACATAGAAAGAGTTGACACAGTTGCCAAGATTAGTACTAAAAGCAATCTACTATTACTAGAAACATTATTTACATCTTTTACACAAAGTGATGTTGTTTCTTGCTTCCCCTCTTCTTCCAGTTTCTGCAACAATTTTCATAATCAACCTTTTTACGTACCTTCAAGAAAGGGGGAGGAGAGTGTTAATTGCTTTTAAATTCACCTCAAATCTCTTTTATTCTGTTGGAACCTACACATAAATGAAGACTTGGAATATTCAAGTGTGTTTTCTACCTTTTTATATCTAACTTGCTGTTATGAGAAATCAAATGTTGACTACACAGAGAAGAAGTAATAGAATAAAAGAAATGCGCTAACCAATATACAGATATGCACACGTGTGAATGAACGTGTGTCTGTAGGTATATATATAGTAACATTGGGTGGAAAACATATATATACTTTTTTCATGGTTTCCAAAACAAAGTGAATAAATGGCTGCTAATTTGCTCCCACTTCGTTTGAAAATGTCTTTTGCAAATAATAAAGCCATTCAATTTAAAAATAGCACTTTTGTCATTTCAATAACTTCTAAAATACTTTTCATTTTCTATTTTAATAAAAGAGGTTTCACAAAATATTAAAAAATTTTTGCCAGAGGGACAAAATGTACTGTGAGTATCAGGGACAAATTTTATTTTTCAGAGATACGTATTGACTACCTGTTGTCATTATTAGAATCTCCAAGTATAATATTTTCAGTTATTACTTTTATTGACACATATTGTGGAAACTAAGATATTACACTGTAGGATTTGGTGAAATGAAATATCCCTAAAAGAAATCATAAAATTGAACTTTAAAAAATTAGCTATACGGGGGAAATACAAATGGGCTATTTTAGGAGGTATTAACTTACCATGCAATGCCTACCCGATTTTAATCTTTGGCTAGTTTATCGTACCAGTAAAAGTATTGCAATGCTTTTAGTGAACATTGACCCCTGTGCAAAAGGGGGCGGAGTACCCTCCACTGGCACGTGTCACAATCAAGCGAGACTGGACACGCAAGTCTTTTATCAAGGGCCTTGTGAACAGAAGGGACAAAAAAAATACCAAAGTACCGTTAAGACTGAGATTTCAACAGTATTAATGCAATTCGCCGATCGCTGTCTGATTGGAAAGTGTTTCCATCAACATCAAAATATGTTTTGCGATGGGATCGTCTGTGCTATTTGTGAGTACACAACCAAAAATAAAGTGAAAGCTTGGCAATGACTTAGTTTAGCACATGAGCCTCTTATCTGTCTCTTAGTTTGCAATTTGCACCATCCAAGCCACCCAAATGGATCGTTTGTTAAATAAAAATGTGATCTAATATACAATAGATGAAATATTGCACTGATTCTTATGTTTTCTAACAGAAATAAATTGTAAATTAATTAGAGGTATGCATTTCAAGTGAAACTCTAACATACAGGAAAAATTAAAGGTAAACATTTAATTAGCATCAGTGCAGGTGGATACTCATGTGTGACATGAAATATATAAAGTGTAAAGGGATATAAAGATAGATTAGAATAGAAAATAAAACTCATGGAGCTTAACATAAAAAAAGCATAAAATATCTGTACGGAGAAAAAAAATAATTGGCATAGAAAATTAATAGCCCAAAGCTTACTAATAGTGGCAGTATTGATGTACCAGTTTCAGTTCACTCCTTTTTAAAAAAATTGATTTGAGAGAGAGAGAGAGAGAGAGGCATTGATTTGTTATTCCACTTATTTATGCATTCATTGGTTGACTCTTATATGTGCCCTGATTGGGAATTGAACCCACAACCCTGGCATATTAGGATGACCTTCTGGCCAACTGAACTATCCAGCCAGGGCCAGTGCATTCGCTCATATTTAGAATCTGTGATAACATGTATTTACACACTTAGAATTAGAACTTTTTAATACATTGAACTAGTTTTACAAGATGTTCCCATCTTTCCATACAGTGTGGTGGTCAGCATACAACATTGATATATTGATCTTATCTGGTTAAAAATTATAGACACAAAACAAAATTATAAAGATGTACACTGATACAAAGCAGTAATTATTTTATTATGTTTAACTGTCAATACTTTCAGCAATGTTGGTCTTTTTATGCATTTTGCAATTGTGCAAAGTTATTTTACCCAATAACTATGTATTCTTCATTTTGTGAGTATAATTAAAACTGTAAATATGCTTTCACTTTGAGAGAAAACAAAATTAAAGGCTCATATCTAATGAATACATAGGCTTATTAAAATTTCCTGCTTTAGTAAGCCCATAAAAATTAATGATATAAAATTAGTGTGATTGTTGGTGATATTGAGACAAATGCATATATATTTGTGTTTTAATAGATTTTAAGTCTGATTTAATGAAGTTTTAATGTTACACTCATAGCCCACCGGTATTTTGTATGTAGCATGAAGGATAATAATTGGAATATATGGTCTAATTCACATTCAATTAGTGATATATTATGTCATAATAAAATTTTCACTGTTGCTGAATCTTGTAATTTGTAGAGACCATATTCTAATTAGATGTTTAATAATAAGTCAAAGGAATTATCTGGTAAAATATCATAGTTATTTTTATTTCCCTTAGAAAGGGATTATTCATTATTGAATTGATCAAATTCTAACTGTTCAAAAGACTAGTTACTTTATTGGTAATTGGTTATAAAGAACTCTAAAACTCTTAGCATAATTTAATAAACAAAATATATATTTGATATATAAAGATAGCAAAGTATGTTTGACAGAATCATTAGAAAATTTTTTTCAAGTACTGTCAACTACTAAATTATTAATACTATTAATAAAATGACAATATAAAATGGTACCTAGGATTGTGGTAAAACAAGGATTCGCATGTACTTTTTGCCTTTAGCATTTTCATCCACAGGCGACACCAACCATGGGTTAAAAAGAGCACTTTTGCGTTTCCTGTTGCTGATTCCCTACAGAGAGAAAACGCTGCTCTCTGGCAGGGGTGGTTGAGTCTGCGGTGCGCAGGGCTGGCTGTGGAGTCTGAAGTCAGGAGCAGACTTTCAGCTGCATGAGGGTCAGCTCTGAACCAGTGGTGTGCGTGGTTCAACTGCTATCACTTTGTTAGAATGTGGAGTGGCAAGTGATTCTTCCTCGTTCTTCCCTACATCAAATTGCCTGCGTTTGAAGTATTTTTAATAGTTTGTTATTCATATGTAACATTTAATGATTTAGGGTGAACATTTGTTTATACTCACATAGCATGTAAATAATAAATTGCTGTATTTTAATGCTTAGGTATTGTTAAAAGATAGATTAAGTAAAATATAAAATTCCGTATGCCATTAAATTCAGTTTCGACATGGTGGGTGTGGGCAGAATTCAAATATATCAAAGTATTATTTCTAGATGAATCATATGCATATTTGAAATAGTGACTTTGGCCATGAGTGTTATGATTATAGAGCCTATGGATTATTGATCAAAACATTTTTCAAAGCTAAGAAATTGCCACGGAATTACATTTCCTCTTGGAGAGAATATTTTCATAACAAGACTACTAAAAGTAGAAGATAATGCTAGAAAATACAGCATAGAAAACAGTAATTATAATGTAATATGTCTTCTCTCCATCCTGCCCTGACTGGTGTAGTTCAGTGGATTGAGCGCTGGACTATGAAGCAAAGGGTGGCCTGTTCCATTCCCAGTCAGGGCACATGCCAGCAGGTCCCCAGTAGGGGGCGCACTAGGGACAACCATACATTGATATCTCCCTCCCTCCCTCCCTCTCTCTCTCTCTCTCTCTCTCTCTCTCTCTAAAAATAAAATCTTAAAAAAAAATGATGGGTATGTCCAACAGTGTGGAGATTTCTGGGAGGAGGTGGTATAAGGGGACTAAATGGTAATGGAAAAAATACAATAAAGATTAAATAAGTAAGTATATTTATATATGATGAGCACTTAAAAATTAATAATAAGGAAACAAAAATCCAATTAAAATGGGCAAGAGATCTGACCAGACAGCTCAGTAAAGAAGATACACAGGTACCAAATACGCATAGGAAAAAGTCAATATCCTATGTCCCAGGAAATTGCAAAGTATAATGAAACATCCCTCTGCAATTAGAATGGCTGGAACCCACAAAGGAACACCACCAAATGCTGATAAGAACTCAGAGCAGCAGCAAATTCCAAGGATTGCTGGAGGAATGCGAGCAGTGCAGTGACTTTGGAAGATATTTTGGTCGTTTCCTATAAAACAAAATGTAACCTCACCAGACGACTCAGTCATTGTTCCCCAGCTTTGTTTAAAATTCACAACATACTGCTATGTGGAAGAGGACAGTCTAGAAAGGCTACGTGACTCCACGTACCTGAGGATCTGGAATAGCAAGACTATAGGAGTTACAGACAAGTAGTGGCCAGCGATTTAGGATTCGGGAAGGTGGTGAACGATGTGGATGGTGCTGGATTAGACGGGACACCCGTAACAGCTCATTCTCTAACTTGATACAATTCCAGTTGGTTACCTAAAGAAGTAGGTACAGATATGTGTGCTTATACAACCTCAGTCTATACACACATATTCTTCCACTCTGTCAGCTGAGTGCGGCTAAAAGAAACGACACCCCAGTAGCAAGCCGCATGCCTAAAGCCCAGATCTTGATGTTTAATGCTATTATTTAATTTAAAAATGAGGGCACTTTGGAGGAATGCTAATTTTAGGACTGGGTAGCAAATACACAAGATAAGCCTTGCTCGTACTGTGGTGTCAGAAAATAAGGAAAAGCTCATCACACACAGACACGCACACTCACCCGTCGGAGAGAGGCATATCTTTGCCAGTCATTATAGCGCTTACCACCTCAGTCTTCTGTCTTTGAGTTCCTCATGCCCAGCAGGGGGCCTAACAAATACTTGGGGTTTAACAAGTATTTTTATAAAAATAAATGAATAGATGCATTTACCAATTACTATTAAGAAATGCAGGGTATATTATATAAATACTTGCTACTTACTTTAAGCTCTATTTATTTGTTCACATTATATCACACTACTTAAGGTGTTTTTTTCCTCAAACCCACATGTTAAAAATAATTAGATATTCAATGGAGAAGTTCACTTTTCTTAAATAGTCATAAGCAGCTGTAATTCAGAGCATCCTATCTTTTGTACAAAAAAATACTATGCTAGGAATTTTTCCTACAAGATTTTGTATTGGGTAGACATTTTGAGTGCTATAGTGTGTATGTTTTTCGCGTTTTGAAATATTGTAATGTGTTTGGTCATTGTTGGTGGTTTATTTCTAGCCAATATCCATATGTCTAAAAATTACTAGCTCATGGATGATGCTGCAATAGCCCAGGTTCAATTAGGTCATTTTTACATGGCAACACAAAAGCACTGTTCTCTCTTTTTTCGTTCTCTCTCTCTACCAATTCTCATTTATCTTAAAAATGTGTGATGTTCTCTTCTTTTGCCACCAAAATCAAACTCTTTGATCATAATTTCATAGACTGTCAAGTTTGAAATAGTTATCATCTCGTGTTACTCTCCAATAATTAAAAATACCAACTACTTTCTCAAACTCTATCTGAAAGCTCAATTTTCCTATTTACATATTCCTTATATAATTATCATATTTTAAAACATGTGTCCAAATTTTTCTGCATGTAGATACAAATGTGAAATGGCACAAAAATCACCTCATAGGTTGCCAAGTTCAATGAATATTAGTTTTCTTTTCTCTTTCCTTTGTTAAATAAACGTATAAGAACCAATTTCCTAAACTTGTCATTATTGAAATATATGAGAAGATACCTCATTGAAATGTTAACATGTTATTGAAATATTTAAATATAATTCTCCTGAAATGTTTAACAATCAGAGACATTTTAATCAAAATACTCTGCACTCTGAGTGTATGAGAGTTTTCCCTTTTATTGCAGAAGTATGTGTGTGTATTCAAGAAGAGTTATTGAAGGAACCATTTTTGTCTCTTTACCTCCCTCCCCGCATTTCTCCGGCAGCGCTGAGTGAGGCCCAGAGCAGTCGCTGACTGTCTGGGTCACCCACTGTTAGCCCCTGGGAAGACTCAGGACATCCGTGGTTGTGTCGTTGTGGCATCCGCTCTATGTCCTGTGGCAGGATCAGGAGACAAAAAGACAGGACTCACCTGGAACCACTAAAGAATTCTTCTTCAGCTCACAGAAGAATGCATGGTTTTCTTTTACCAGGGATAGTTTATGGAAGAGAGATTGCTTGCGATTGTCATTTAAAGATCTTTTTTCCCGCCACAACACTTAAATATATGTAAGAATTAAGAAATACCTGAATCACAGAAAAGTTAAATTGTACTTGAAGCTTCATCTGATAACCAGAGTAATTCAACATTAGAAGAAAATTGTTTCTATTGCCTCAGATTGTACGATGTAAACGTTTGTACAACTATGAAATAAAATAAAGAAAGGTGTGCTTGTCAGGTTGCTATTTCTTACTCTTGTTTTTTGTAGCAGCATCACCAACGCATCAAATGTAAAAAGGAGTAAGAGTATTTACAATACACCAGAATACTTTCAGTAATTCGACCAATAATACCTTCAAGCTCTGAAACAGTATTTCGGCGCTGCTCAGGAATTTCCATTTCTTCCTGCTTTCCCCACGTTCACCTTGTTCTAACTTGTCTTCAGCAGCTGTTAATGCAATCCAAGTATATCCATCTTCCGGGCATGATCAGCCTTACAGCACTGGGTCACAGCTAACGCGGCATCAATGCTGATGGATGGACTGCGTTTCACGGCCTCACCGGTGTGGATCGTGTCTTGCGGTGTGATGTAAAGGCTGGCTCACAGGCTCCTGACGAGACTGCTCGGGAAGCTGGATGGATGCCCGTGGCCAGCGCAGCTGTCGGAGGCACAAAGAGCTGGGACCACCCCGTGACTCTGAAGACCTGAAAGTGGATGGCATGGCTTTGAAATGGATTTGCTCATTTATTTTTTAAAACTTAGAGACTTATTTTATTTCTAAGATAGAACTTCACCAATTGCACTATGCATTGTATTGTATAATATGTATGCATTGTACAATAATGCATTGTATTATATCAGTGTGTGTGTGTGTGTGTGTGTGTGTGTATCAAAGCCCCATGGTACATGAACAGCAGATAGTTGTTTTAGGTATGATGTTGTTGTTTTGAAGGTCAGTAAACTTATATGAAAGTTTCTTTTAACTTGTATATTTATAAAACATAACTGAGCTGAATTTTTATCACTGTGCATTCTCATAAAACTCCCCCCATTGCTTATTTCCCACTGAGTTTGAAAAGAATAGCCTTTTGTCATGATAAAATGCTCTTGTTCTGTGTAGAGAAAGATGGTACAATTTTATGAAAATGCAATGTACGTTAAAAACATAAACCAGCCCAAAACTGCTCCCTGTTAACATTGCTGCTTTTCTCTGTTCACCGTTTTCTAGAAAGTTCACCTTTACAGTTGGCATATTTCATCCTTGTCTTAAAAAAATGTCTCTTTTTATAAAGTTTTACTTATGTCAGTGGAGCTGTTTTCGAAGTAAGGAAATGAGGAGGAAAAAGCCACTTCTCTCATCCCTTAAAAGAATTTTATGCACGAGTCAAGTCTAAGTGGCAAATTCTTTCTTCTACAAGTTTGTTCACAAGGATAAATTCTTATTCCGGTTATAAGAAATGACATGCGATGGTTAAAGTGCTGGCTAATTTACTCCAGGATAAAAATGTCCAATGAAGTAAAGTAGGTTTCTTCCCCGCTTACTGTAATTAATTCAAAACATCACTTATACAAAACGAAGTAACTATAAAACTTTAAAATAATGTTACTTTGCCTATCATATTTATGCACCATTAAAATATGTATTTATGTGTAGAGATATAAATATAAATTGCAATAAAGTTATATTTAGAAAATATTTAACAGACTTAGAAAATTACATACATAATTATTGAGTGTAAAAATGAAGATGAAATGAATTGCTTTTAAAGTGACATAATTAAAATTTAACATGTAATAGAATTAAGGGAGACCTTTGAGACTAAAATGTCACTGGGTGAATGAAATATTCGGTGACCAAGATGGCCTTAGCATTCCCCTCAGGATGGCTACACTTTAGATAAGTTTTTGTCAGACTGTTGACCCCTGACCTCCCTGTTTTAGAAGGTGTGTTTTAGATGACTTACCATTCCAACACTTTCTCCACCCCCCATTCAAAGTGTATATAAATCTCCTTTTGCCAGGTTGAAAGCCCAAGAAATATCTTTCTTAAGGACCCGAGAACTAGTCCTTTGAAATGTAATTATCAAGAACAAAATTACAGAAGCCCCACCTCCCAGTCCATGCGGGAGGCGTGCGCCGACCTCCCCCAGGTGCCGAGTGGCACACACAGACAGGCCCATCGCAGACCAGAGCACCTGCAAACTCAGAAATAGCTCCCAGCGCTACACTCACCCGTGGCCAGCCGACCCCTCCACAATATGTTCTGCAATACTTTTCTACTTGCTTCCCCGGCCCTTAAAAAAACTGCCCTTAACTTTTGTTTCAGTGGAGTTAAGTTAAACCTTGAATAAGATCTTCCTTACCTCTTTAACTTTGGTAAAATGTAATCAATATTAGCTGTACAGGAGATTCAGAGAGAAGCAGTCTTTTTTTTTCTTTCTGTGGTAGTAAGTGTGTGGGAGTGTAATTAGATATAACAAATTGTATTTGCCCTTTTAGTTACTAAGGGATTTTGGTAGCTTAATTAAAGATTTGCTTCAAGAGACCTCCATGTGGTCTTGGAACCATGCTATTACCTTGGTTCCAAGATATGGTATTAGTAACTACTAGCCCGAGCTAGCCTGGTGGAAGATGCGACAGACACTGATTAGAAGAAAGCTCATTGGTTTTCTAACCTACTCTTAGTTTCCTAACAAGTCTAGAACAAATGTTCTCCAAGCAAGTGAGAAAGACCAGCCAAGACAAACAGAGCAAGCTACCCGACCCACCGCTGACCACTGGTGCCTGGGTGAAGCCAGATGAGAGCAGAGATCTTTTCAAAAATCAACATCCATGTATGATGTTGTTGTTTGTTTGTTTCTACCTTGAAATGTTGGTCTTGCATTTAGTAAAAATAAACATGAAAAAGTGTGATATAGCATATGCATCATTTTACCTAATATGATGTATAGTGATACAGAATTCTATGCTGTGACGCAATCTTAAGTATTACCTGGTATGTATATTTTAAATCACTTAATTGCATGTAAAAGTTGCAAAATATGACAATGATAATTTCTCTCCTAGAGGTAAAAAACCTCCACCAAATTGAAAGATGCAATCTGCTCAGTTATTAAGGATACCATGATGAAAACAGTAGTGGTTCTTAGATATTATAATATGTTTAAGAAAAAATTGGGTCACTACCTATTTATATAAACAACCATTTGAAAAAATATTGCCTAGTTTTTAAAAATTTTTCAAATATATTTTTTCTTCCCCAAGTGGCTTGCTTTTGAAAATGAGCAACACATATCATTAACAAAGAAAGTAAAGATGTTACATTATAGTCCAAATGTAGGAAAAACTTACTGTAGCCAAAGGAGGTTTTCAATTTAAGGTTATAGGATTGCATTTAGAAACAGAGTGTGAATACATAGTTTTCCCAGGTCAGCCTCTTCTTTTTTTCTTCTGACAATGCCCAAATGAGCTTTTTGCTTTCTATTTTGTAACAAAGACAAATTCCTTCTCAGATGTAAGCTATAATGAAACTCAATGTCTATTAGCTAGGCCTCATATTACAAAGATGGGTCACTCCTACTGGCTTTTAAAACTCAGAGCTGCTCGATAGCACCGGTTTTGTTCTCTTGACTTGAAGTAATATGGGAGGTGATACAATTACAAATTAGTATCAATCAGATAATTTTTGTGAACATTGAGGGAAATACTTCTCAAAAATGTTTGAATGTTGCCTATTTATGTAGGGCAAAATATACTTTAAGAGTTAGACATATTTGATTTTCATAAATTCACATGTTAAAAGTGTGACTGGGTTTTGCTATGATTTTAAATTTAAGAATTTAGTAAAGTTTTTTTCCCTCATATGACATTTCAGGACTTTTGTGTCGTGCATGTATGCTAACACTGGGTGGGAGTTTCCCCAAAATTGTGGAAGCATGAAGCCGTTATTAGGTTGCCTTGTGCTTTCTACAAGTTTTTTTTGTATTTTCCATTACAACTTACCCACAGTATACCCCTCTCCCCCCGGCAATCACCGCACCTGTCCATGTCTGTGAGTCCTTCCTCCTTTCTGCTCAGGCCCTCCACTGCTGACCTCCCCGCAGCACCGTCAGCCGACTCTCTGCAACGTCTGTGAGTCTGTCCCTCTTCTGCTTGTTAATTCAGGTTGTTCATCAGACTTCACATTTGTGTGTAATCTATGCTGTTTGTCTCTCGCTGGCTTATTTCACTTAGCATAATGTTCTCCAGTTCCATCCATGCAGTCACAAAGGGTTTCTTTTTTACAGCTGAGTAGTTTTCCACTGTGTAAATATCTCAAAGTTGTTTTATCCACTCATGTACTGGTGGACACTTGGGCTGCTTCCATATCCTGGTGATTATACATAATGCTGCAATAAATATAGGGGTGCTGGTGTTCTTTCAAATTGGTGTTTCAGGTTTCTTGGGATATATTCCCAGGATCACTGAGTCAAAAAGCAGGTTCATTTTTAATTTTCTGAAGTATCTCCACACTGCTTTCCACAGTGACTGCACCAGTCTGCATTCCCCCCAAAGGTATAAAATTGTTCCTTTTTCAGCACTTACTTGTCGATTTACTGATGGTAGCCATTCTTACAGGTAAGATGTGATATCTCATTGTGGTTTTAATTTGCTTTTCTCTGATGGCTAGTGATGCTGAGCATCTCTTCATACATCTATCGACCATTTGTATGTCCTATTTTGAACTTCTCTTCCTTTGTCATATGACATTCTTCTTTCTGAAACCTTATATATTGTTTTTCTTTTTGATATGATTATATTTGAATGTAGATTTGCTCTTCGTGCTGCTCTACATGACTTAGAGTTTTTTGCATTAAATACCTTAATTTCCAGGAAATTAGTTATTGTCTCATAATAATATCAAGATTAATTACATATACAATGCATATGTTATACACTTTCTATGAGTCAAGTATTGTGGTACCTTTATTGCATACATTCACTAATTAAGCGTTTTATTTATTTATTTATTTTTATTGTTGTTCAAGTAGTTTCCTGCCTTTTTCCCTCACCTCTCCCCACCATCCCAGCCCTCCCCACCTCCCTCCCCTGTTCCCACCCCCACCCTCCGTTATTGTCCACGTGTCCTTATACTTGTTTCTATAAACCTTTCACCCTTTTCCCCCACTATTCCCTCCCCCCCTCCTCTCTGGTCACTGTCAGTGTATTCTCAATTTCAGTGTCTCTGGTTATATTTTGCTCACTTGTTTGTTTTATTCATTGGTTCCAGTTAAAGATGAAATCATATGGTATTTGTCTTTTATGATAGGGAAAAAAATCAATGAAACTAACTTTAAATTGGCACCCTGGAAGGAAAGATTTTCACTGAATCACATGGCCAAGTTCATTTTATTTAGCATGTATGTAGAATCTGTCACGTGTCAATTTATTCACTCATTTATTCAACGATTTGAATCCACAAATATTCACTCATTTGTTCAATGTGACATTTGTAAGAGGTCAGTCATTATGATCACTGTACATATTTCACAGGCAAGGACAATGAAGCACTGAGAGCCACACTGGTGGTCTGAGAGCAGACATCTCTAATCGATGGTGGAGCACAGGTCCGGCCCTGCGCGGGCTGGCCACAGAAAGCCTGCACACCCTCACCCACCAGGCTCTGCAGCTGGTCTTGTCCTAGTTCTGGCAGAACAGACGCTGACCACGGCTGGCACCAAGGAAGACCCAGGCAGCGTATCTGAACACTTGTTACGTGAAGATTGAAAGGTTGGGGAGGGAGAGTCAGACGTATATTTACATTTCCTTTCGCAAATGCTTGTGGCTTCTAAAAGGGAGAATGTCCTTTGTTAGACAGCGCACATTAAATTACTCTGCCATCACTTAAGAGATTAGAATGATACAGCTGTAACAAGGGTTCAAGTACACTGTATGGGAAAAGAGAAACAACTTTCCTTGAGATTACCTGGGCCTTTCATTTGCCCCTAATGAGAGAGAATTCGATCTGATAAACATATGGACGCAAGTATGGCATAAAAAAGAGACAAAAAATACATTAGCATAGGGAAGATTCTCAGAGAATGCAGAGACTCATCATCAAAGGGAAAGGTGCCACACTGGAGTCCCACAGCGTGCTGCTAAGTGTCATTCACAGGGAACTCTCCTGCCCAAGCACAGATCGGGAACATCTGTCTACTTGAAAGGTTTTCTTATCAGACACTTATTCATACACTTTCTTTTAGCGGAAGTGCTTTACTCTTCTTACAAAGAACACGTTGTTGAGTGCTACCTATTTTTCTGACTTTTTTTTTCTCCCGCCCACTCCTTATTTACACTTCAGGGCCTCTTTTGAATCCTACTTTCAGTGCTTTCATATAGTCACAGACTAATTATATATATTTTCCCTGTCTGAATTCCTGTAGAAAATATGTTTGTAGTTTAATGGCATAAATAATGATGTATTTTCTTGTATGATAAATTGTTTAGGATAGCTGCTTAAATAGTTTAATTTTACCTGGTCCTTTGTCTTATACTACCTTTATCCTTAGATAAAACTAAGTGTATTGCTCAAAATAGGTTTTCAAGAAATGTGTATTTTTTTTAAAATTCAATAAGGTGACTAGACATGCTACTGACACTAAAAAGGGTATGAAAAAGTTTATTCTTAAGGACTTGAACAAAATAATTTATCGTAACAAAACGCTCTTGGTGTCAAAAATTTCCCTAAGTGTAGGCGTCGTTGTGGTAGGCAGGGGAGCAGTACCCCCAAGAGGCTGAAACCCTAACCCCCAGAAGTTGCCAGTGTGCCCTCTTACACGTCTAGGGCTCTGACACCGGTTCCATTGCGTAGATTTCTCCCCCACACTGGTTCTTAGACACCAGCTGTGTGTTCTACAGTTCACGTCTATTCTGACATTATCTGCTGGGAGACAACGTCATATCCCACAGAATAAGGGCTCAGTCTTTCAAAACGGCTCCCCACTCCATTGTGAATGTCAGTCTCAAACCCAGCTGTCCCAGTGCTTCTGATCGAAGAACTATTGATCGAGGCTTCCAAAGACCCCCTTCTTTGGTTGCATTCACTTGCTAGAGCACCTTATAGAACTCAGAGAATATGTACTTACTAAACGATCCATTTATTATAAAAGAATTTAATTCAGAAACAGGCAGGTAGAAGAGATGCATAGGGGAAGGTGTATGGGAGGGGCCACAGAAGGGTGGAAAGCCCTCAGAAGCCTGCCCTTTGCGTTTTTATGGAGCCTTTATCACGGAGTATAGTTTATCAAGTCATTGGCCGCTGCTGAATGGACTCAGTTTCTAGCCCCTCTCCCTTTCTTGGAGGCTCCTGGTATGGGAGGAGCGGACTTGAAAGCCGCAACCTTCTAACCACAGGTTGGTTCTCCTGGCAACCAGTCCCCAGCCTTAGGTTATCGGTGTTTTTCAAAAGTCACTTCGTTAACATAATAAAAGATACCTGCCCCCACACGGATCATTTAGGAAATTCCAAAGGTTTTAAAAGCTTTGTGCCAGGAACAGAAAGGAAGACCAAATACATAATTTTTATTATAAATCACATTACCACAATGTCAAATATAGACTCCAGAAGTGATTAAGTTAAAAACCAGAAGACGCACACTGATTTAATCCTAAATTATAGATAAGGATTTAAAAATCATGTGCTCTGCCCTGGAGTGGCACATGGGACAAATACGATGTATCATGAACCATTAATCTGCCTTAGCATCAAAATAAGTATCGCCGTGCTATTTATCATCAATAAAGAAACGCCACAGATTACCTAGAAAGAGTGAAATTTCAAAAATCTATCCAGATAAAAATTGCTTTTATATTGATGCCATCTCGAGAGATGTTTAGAACTGAAATTCTTGTTTTTATCACCCTGACATTATTGTTCATTGGAATGAGCATGAGAAATTGCCCATCAAAGGCAGAAAATTTTGTAAAAGATTGGAATTTAAAACTCATTCTTGGAGTTTGTCCTAATATTGAAGCAATTTTATAACCAGGATTTGAACTTAAGCTCTCATGGATTTTAGATGAGAATTGTTTCACATTGCTTACACAACAAAATTGGAGGACTAAATGCATTTCTATTGAACTTGTGTGATATTGAAACTGTGTGAAATTTAGATTTTTCAAAGAAAACAAAAATCAATACATTATATGTGTATACACCTATTTTACTGATAAATTCTATTTGCATATTATTGCTTAAGTTTATAATAAGAATTAATAATAGAATTAAAGATAAGCATATATATTAGCTTTATAAAACCTTAGATTTTAAAAAACTGTTATATATCTAATTTCTCATGCATTCTATTCTCCAACCTTATATTTTTCAAATAGCCCAATTTTAAAGGTTTATATAAAATACCCATGGAAGACACATTAAATTTAAGATGAGATTTCACATTAATTTTGCAATAGCTATCTATTATATTTAAAAGGAGCATAACAATAGCGACAAACTATAATTATTAATATATTGACTTGATGTATTTTAAGATCATTTTTATTAATACTAAATTAGTAAGACTGAATACAAATATTAATAATATAGACTACAACTAGCTATGAACATGTTCCTTAGTTTTGTTTTACTCGTATAGGTACCAGTTTTACAGTAGACAATATGTGTTCACTCTGTATCTGTAAGAAAATAAGGCTTGAGGCATTGATGCCCAAAGCCATTGAAATGGACTCAATTTTAATAAGCATTAATTAAACAACTATTTCCTGGCTGGTGTGGCTCAGTGGATTGAGCACTGGGCTTCAAACCAAGGAGTTGCTGGTTCAATTCCCAGTTGGGGCACATGCCTGGGTTGCAGGCCAGTTCTCCAGTGGAGGGAGCGTGAGAGGCAACCACACATTGATGTTTCTCTCCCTCTCTCTCTCCCTCCTTTCTCCTCTGTCTGAAAATAAATACAATCTTTAAAAAGTATTAAAAAAACAAATATTTTCTAAACACAAGCCAGACAAACTAATTGCTATGGTTGTTATAAATTAAACTAACCCTCAAATAGAGGAAAAGGGAAATAAATAAAGAAGATGATGTTGGTTCTCAAACAGTAATCTACATAAAAAGAAGGAAAGGATTGTAAGGGCTACTCATGGGAGTATTTTGCAGAAAGAGGTAAGAGCCATAGCCCGGCTAAAGATCAAACAAGGAAAATTAAACAAACAGGGTCTGTTTGAACTGAAACATAGCAAGGAAGTGGAAAAAAAAAAGCTGAAAAAGGACGATATGGGGCAGTTTACACAGTGTCAGAGGGTGTGTTAATGGGCACTCAGAGCTCGTGGTACAGTTGCACTCGGATTATACAAAGAAGTCACAAAGAGGTCTTAAGCAAGTAAATTACTTGATTTAATTTACCCTTTAAGCTAATTGGTGGAGAGATTTTGGAGGGAGGGAGGCCCATGAAAAGGTTATTGAAACTACGTATTTAAAAATCAAAATTCCAAAAAGAGGGTTAACAGAAGATTAGAGGATAAAAACAAATTATTAAAATTGAAGATAAATCAATAGACAATATCCAGATTGAAAGAGAATGAAGGACAATACCAATTTAAAAAATGAATGTGACAAGTGGAGCATAGTAAAAGCCAGATCCAGAAGAAGTGTTCTTTGTGGTGCTTAAGAAAGGATCATGATACTTTGACAAGAAGATATTTCAAAGTATGTTTATTACTTTACAAAACACATTTATTTATCAGTACAAGAAAAAAGTTAATTTTAATATATAAGTTTCTATCATCATTCTTCATATTGCTCTATAAAAATTATAAAGTATATGAAATAACTGCTTTTGATAAAATTAAAATAGGTCCTTACAATCCATGCTCAAATATAATAATTACTTGGTATTGAATCTGTTGAAAAGGACCCTTACAAATGCTGGTTTATATTTGAAAGCAATGAATAAAAATGCAAACTAATGCGCTTTTATTGTATTTGTGATTTCAGTTGTCAATAAAGAGCACTATTTTTAATGGCATGATTTATTTTTTTCCAAAATAGTGAGTCACTTTTGGAACTATTTTTTTTAAAAAAACAACTTACATATTATGGGTAATTCTGTCAATGTCAGTTAATATTAAAACTGTTCAATGTATGTCATCTTTGGGTCTAGCAATAGAGTTAAATTTTAGGCTCTTGTACTTTGTTCAAGGCACAAGCCATTTCTGCAGTATAGGAGACTGTTCCTAATGCAGAGCATGTGATGTATCAAGGGTGAGCATCAACCAGAATAAATGTCAGTCGTGCCCCCCTCTCACTGAGACAACAAAATACAGATTCACAAATTTCCAAATGCTCCACAGGACATGGAACCTTCCTACCTCTCTCTGCACACATGTATTGAGAACACAGTCTTTAGGGATATTGTAGGAAAATTTTCAAGGGGCTGGGAGTACTCTAATTTCCCAACTATCATATTTTAATCTTGTTCCCCCAAACTCATTTAGAATTCAGAATTAAATCACTTAGAGTTAAATCATTTAGAATTTTTTTCAGATGTATATTGAAAATATGACCTCATTTCAAACAATTTTTAATCATCACCACCAAAACAAAGATCTTCCTCCACCTAGGCTAACAAAATAATGACTGATTCTTTATTTCTGCTTTTTTCCTATTTCCCCATTTTGTTACTATACTTGTCAACTCATTATTAATAGGAAAGAGAGCAAAGAGAATTAGCCATTGAGTTTGATAAACTGGGGATCATGGGCCTGTTTGTTTCACCAGGAAGCTACAGGCTCACATGTCAGGTGACCATGGCCTTACTCTGCCAAGGGAATTAATACTCTTCCCTTTCCTAATCTGGGACTGGATTGTTGGGGAGAGCAGGGCAAGGGGTCAAATCATAGAGGCCAGTCAGCCTAGTTAGGGGATGGACCCATCCAAAAGCCCAAGAAAGCTGACCAGTCATTTTGTAAAAGTGCCCAAGTCCAAGCTAATATAATTCCAGGGGAACAAAGAACCTCTCTCTCTCTCTCTCTCTCTGTCTGTGTGTGTGTGTGTGTGTGTGTGTGACCAGCACCCTCATCCCCCTTCTCTTGCCCAGGAACATGAGACCATGTGAGCCTAGCAGCTACCAGGGCCAGTGCAGTTTGCATGGGCTCCAAAGAACTAAGATTTCATATGAAGCAGAAACCCTGGACATTGACACTTGTTTTAGCTTTGTTGAAGATAAGGTTTGACTTTTTCCATGTTCAATAGCATGAGATGGGAGACACAAAGAGCAGCCCAAATAGACCATGCCACACCACCATCTCCTGTGCGTGGGTCCTTGGAATGCTTTCATCTCAATCCCATGGAGGAGCCTGATTTCCACTGGCCACATTTTGATTTCCAAATGAATTTTCAAAACAAGCAAGCAAAATGAGGTTTTAAAAAAATGGCTATGTTATTTCTCTGCTGTCATCTTTTAAATGTCTTTTATTCTACTTGGAATGAAATGATATATTCTTTCTTTGGTCTGGAAGCGGCTACAAGACCCAGCCTCTGTCTGCTTCTGTCTAACGTTGTGCCCATTCACTCCCATGCATTGGCCATAAACAGGTTGTCCTTGGCATGGTCCCTCCACCCTTCCCCCTTAGCTTCCTGGAACCTGCTTCCCTAAGTTATGTAAATGGATAAATCACTTGTTCCATCAAGTCAGGTCAGACAACTCTGCTTTCTGTCTAAACCAGCAGGCACATGATTTTCCTTCTCAGGTTCTATTAATAACTGACACTATATTATGTTTATTCATATTATGCATTTATTTATTCAAGTTATATTGTTTTCTTCTCTAAAAAGCAGAAAATTGGTCTGATTTTTATGTGCTGTATCCCTGGAACATAGATCACTCTAAAAAATAACGTGCACTCAATAAATGGTAAATCAATCAATAAATAATATAATAATCTCCTTTCTGCAAATGTTAGGAAAAAATACTTAAAGTTAATGAATATTGAAGGTTATAAGGATATTTTCTTTGAAATGATTTTCAATCTTACTACTAAGAAAAGTTCTCTCTTTTACTTTTCCAACTTGGCTACACAATATATCATTTATAATATCAAAAGTAATATATAGTTTTGATCTCAAGAAGAATTTATTCCACCCTGAAATCCTTAGTCTGAGAGCTGCTGTTTTAATATTTACTGAAGCAAACCTTCTAAGCTTCTTCTATTGGAATGCTATTTTTTAATGCTGTATTTGTATTCTTCTTTAAATGAGCAAAGGGAATAATCTATCTACAAAAGACTCGCAGTAACCAAAATGCCAATGGGAAAATGAATATTTGTAATAAAATATTGAAGTGTATTACTTTACATTTTGTGTTGTGTGATCTGTAATATAAATATGCCTGTCTAGGTATTAAAAAAAAAAAGAAAATACTGAAAATATCCTTAGGGTCATATACAGGTAATGCAAAGTCAATAAAATTGTTTTACTAACCATTTTGAGACTTCCCAAAGGTTCTGGCACAGAAAGTTAAGTTTTCTATAAAATGAGAGAATGTGTTTAATGAGAGAAATTGAACCCGTGAATGATAAGCCTCTGATATCAGAAGCCGTAGTATTCTAATCATGACTTCATCATTTCATCTAGTGGAATTATCACAAAATTATAATTATTTAACCTTCCAATCATTGAGCTCTCTTACCTGTAAACAGTATAATTTTACTTTTTTGCTGAGATACACTCACAATTTAAGAAATGAGATATTTTAAAAATAGAGAAATAGTGTAGATGATACAGTTTGTTAATCCATAAACTTTGGGTAGAGACATAATTCAGTACTCATTTACTAATCAGAATATTTGCTTTATTATTATTAATACTAAAGACCTGAAAAGATTTATTTTATGTGTATTTACATTGAAAACACTGAAATGAAACTGAAAAATCTAAATAACTTTAATATGCATTATAACTATAGGTTTATTTTATTATCTGATATTTACTTAGCTCCCTGAAGATCCCAACTTTCTTTCTGGAAATTGAATAACTTAATTTACTTAAATACCACAACGAACAATAGGAATGTGGCAATTTCAGGTTTTATTGTTTTATTGCTTGCTTTACTGCTTAGAATTATAATGCTGTGCTCTATGCCAAGTTCATTAATTTGTACTTTTGTCAGTGAGTAGCTGAAATTTCAGAAATATGTACATATTTATTGCAATCCTTTTTAAAGTATGTGTCCAAATTTTACAATTAACCTATTATTTTCTCCAGAAGTAAAGACCTAAACCTACAGTGGGCACACATGCTTTTGTGCATGTCATGTGTGTGTGTTTACACCATGGGCCATGGTCCTTTTTCATCACGTCAAATGTTAACAAAACATAGCAGCAGTCACATTTAATGCACTCTATCAATGCACAAAAAATAAAAAGTCTGCCTTGAAGATTCTATCACCAAATATAACTTAATAGTAAAGCATGAATTATGTTTGTCAGTATTCATGTATTATTAATATTTATACACTCATCAATTATATTAAATTAAAGCATATATAATATAGTAATAATAAATAATACATATCACCAAACAAAAGATAGATATTAGTATTAATATAATTAATTATATAGTAACCATTAATTATTATTACTAATTATATATCGATTATTTTTAAAAGCTATACTCTGAGTAGTTTAAATTTATTTTCAAACTGAATTATTTAATATGATTTTATATTTAATAAATGTTTATTTTGCTATAGTGCTTATATATTTATACATTTAATGTCTAAAAAACCTTAAAAAGTTATCAATGGGAAAATATCAGTATTTTTGTTTAATATTAGCTACATATATATGTATATATATATATATATATATATATATATGCTACATTTATTAATGGCTTTCTAGAAACTGACCCAACATCACAAAGGTAAATTTTTAAGGTATAACTACAAATACTCTAAGGAGTTTGGGAAAATGTAATTTAGTTTATTGCTTTCACAACCAAAATGAATTTTGACTGAATTACATATTTTTAAATGCTAATTTAGTTGTATTTAAAATACTTAAAGTCTAAATAGCTAGCTATATACATTTGAATTATTACAATGTACACTCTGAAATAAAGAAAAATTATTTGACTAGAAACTATCTTTTATAAGATTACTATTTAATTAGCAAGCCAGAACACATGCTTAAAACAGTTAATACTTTAAAAGTTGTATAAAAATATGTTTCATGAGAAAATAAGCATTAAAAATGTCATCTGAACTTGACATTTTCAGGGACTATTTATTGCCTTAAGCTTCTCTGAAGACCTAAGCTTCTGAAGAGCGAGGGTGCTGGACAACGGCCCCCTGTGTTGCTCTGTGTCCGTGGAGGAGGCTGTCATGGCATCCCTACCTCACACCACACATTCCCTTACACAAAGCACCAAACCTGCAGATCATATCTCTAATTCATTCTCATTACCAAGATGGTAAGCCCTACGACTGTATTCCCCATTCAGGTTCATAGCTTTATTTAGTTGCTAGGAAATAGCAAGAAGTCCCAATGTCATCACCTAAAGTATACAATGAACTGGCAAAATACTTAAACGCTCTATGTCAGAAACAAGAGTAAGAAACAAAAGATTTGGGATGGAAAACAGCTCAGCACAGCCATAAATATATTACAAATGTGTAGGAAAGAAGGGCTCAACCTGAGAACCACACTTTTTCGTATATGCCTGGGTTCTCTTTACCGCTATTGATTTAGTTTTGAATCTCTGCATCTCTCTTGTAAGACATTACTCAAAAAATATTTTGAAGTCTTTATAAAATTTTAATATGTAGCTTTTACAGAAGGTGGATATGTATATATTTATACTGTATATGATGTAATTCAGTAACAGTTTTAAGATATTTTTTCTTAAATCATTAAATATGTTCACATCCATATAAAGATATTTTGCCTAGTTAATGCACATATGTGTAGGAAATGTTTGTAAACTGTTGTTTAGTTTATGTAATTTTTATACAGTATTTTTGAACAGTGTATATTTAGGACTACCAAACAAAATATTGTTAACCAAGGCAATGTTGTTGAGAAAGAGGAATTTCTCAGTATTTGAAGAAGAAATTATTTAATCCTTTGCCAAATCTGTTAAATATTCTACTTCAGAAAAGAGTTTTTAATTTCCCCTCAATTTTGAAATATTAAGAATAACTCTTTTGAAATATAACTATAAATAACAAAACATATCAGAAGAGTACAATTGAAAATCTTAAAGTTCTTTAATTGCAGTCACGCACATATGGCACTATAAAACTTGAATTGCAGCCTAATTACTACTTCTTTATTTCGTCTTAAGAAACTGCTGACAAATGTTTATAGTTTTCAGAATCTAGAATGAAATTTAAGAATAATAAAGGTATTTTGTCTCAAAATATATTAACATAGACTAGTTGGCTCTGAACATATGAAATTTAAAAATTAAATACAGCATAAATTTGTACTGGAAATAATATATGTGGATCACAGTAAAGAACAATATATTTGTATTCATTAAATAAGATATTTGCAATGTTTTATTTTGCTTTTAAGTATATATCATTCCTGTGGGTATTTGTATATTGGTGTGTATGTGTAAATATGAATTATATATGTATATGTATAGTTTCTAGTAAATATATTTTATACATCTCTATCATCTGCATAGTAACTGTACATATTAGAAGTGGGGTTATATCAGATATACTTAATACTATGATTCAAAGCGGCTTATGCAGATAGAAATTCTAACACAGTGTAATTTTTCACATGCTGTTTATTGGCATGTACAAGTGCATACACACTCACATATAGCATAAATTTGATCAAATTTGGCAAATAACCACTTTCTCAATCAACATACACAGACTTTCCATCACCCTGCAATCCCTTTCAACTGAAACAGTGCAGCTGCCTGCATGTGACTGCAGGTGTTTGTGACTCGATGTAGCAGTTTGTCTGCACTGAACTCACAGACCCCTGCCTTTGGGTAAGTAGCGTGGTCCTTCGCTACCTACTCCTATCCGGCTTATCCTTCACTGTTAATTTCCAGTCACACACTGGGGGTCTAACATATTTTGTGGAAACTGAAAGTTCGAAATATTCCCTTTCCCGGTCTCCCTGAATTGAGCGCGTGTAGACTTGTGATCTAGACCCAGGTAAACGGATGGGTTGAGCACCAAACCATGACTCAGGAGCTAGTGTGGCAGGGAGTACAATGACGCCCCGAGGAGGCCGGCAGCCACAGGCACTGCACCACCACCCGTGTTCTGGGGACAGCGGTGTCGCTCCCGGGACTTGAGTGCTGGCAGTGTTGGGGGCAATCAGACGGCTTTCCCTCGGAATGCCCCGTGACGTTGCCCTAGGTCTGGCTTTGTGGCTTCCCTTTGCTTTTTTTCTATTCCCCAACCGATTCTGCTATTCATTGTCTACTTTAATCGAAGTCCATAAATTATTTTTCATTCAAGTCAGCCAGTCATTTTTCGTACTTGCTTCTCAGGAAACTGAGTAGTGTAAGTAAATAGATATTTATCTGGGGTAGGAAAAGAAGAAAAAGAAGTCAACCCATGTTCAAAAAATAGGAAGAAAATAATTTGGTGTGAAAAGCCAAACTAGTTGTTTTTATATGCAAGAATTATGAAGACATAGGCAAAAGCTAAGGACCTGGACAGAAGAGGAGCAGTAATTGATAATAGAACAACTGAAGAGACAAAAATAGATCGATATCCTTGGGGAGAAAGAACGTTGAGGACCGACCCATCAGCTTCAGGACCATTTGGAATCTCGCGGGCCGCCAGCAGTAAACTGAACAGACACAACGCATTTCTTCAGTGTGCAGTGGGGTAAAAACTGCTCCTGGCTAGTCACATATTATAGGCAGATGTGTGGCATCTGTTGCTCACACCTGAGAAAGCTAATTAGCTAATTAAATCCTTAGGAGGAGCGGGAAAACAAGCCTAAGGTACAAACTTCACCCTGGCTGTGTTGTAAGCTGCATTGCCAGAATGAATGTGAATTTTAAGCTGTTTGACTAGGAAGAAAGAAAACAAGTAAGGATTTTATTTCAACCCAGAAGTTATACAAGATAAATAAACAAAAGAAAAAGGATATTGTATTAGCGACAAGGGAAAGAATACAGAGTTTTGGAATTTCCTATTATTTGGGTTTATTATCTTAAACATCTATTCATGGCAACATTACTTTTTAACATTAGATAAGTTTTTCTTATATTTTAGATTTTATTTATTATGTATATAAATTTTAACATATTAGACAAACTTTATTATATGAAAATACAAATTTCTGCCCCTCAAGTACACCTAGCTATACAAAGTAACCTTGATCGCCTGATGCTGTAGCACAGGGTTGGCTGTTAATTTGAACCACCAAGGTTAGTATCGACACGTTGCTATGATTAGATTTTGTCTGCTGGCGAGATAGAAGGTGTATTTATGTGAACCATATTTTCTACTCACAATTCACATAATTGGGGCAAACTCAGGATGCTAAAATTACCTATGTTACAAGCTCAAACTGTATTTTACACTAAAGTTTTTGATTAGACACTTTTTAATATGATTTTCTTTTTTCCTTATTAAATACAAAAACATGTTTTTAAATCATGGGAACAGCATTTAGTTCTAGGTTGAAGGCGCTGACTTAAAGAACATTGAACTGCAATTTGAATTGCAAAAGTTTTAAAATACAGAGCATGGGAAGGTTAATTTAATTTTATTTTTTTAAATATATTTTATTGATTATGCTATTACACTTGTCCCATTTTTTCTCCCCTTTATCCTCTTCCAACCTGTACCCCACCTCCCACCAGCATTCCCTCACCTTAGTTCATGTCCATGGGTCGTACATATAAGTTCTTAGGCTTCTCCATTTCCCATACTATTCTTAATCTTGCCCTGTCTATTTTGTGCCTACAATTTATGCTTATTTTTCCCTGTATCTTTTCCATCATTCTCCCCCTCTCCCCGCTGACAATCCTCCATATGATGTCTATTTTTGTGAATCTGTTCATTTGTTGTTTGCTTAGTTTGTTTTTGTTTTTGTTTTTGTTTTTAGGTTTGGTTGTTGATAGTTGTGTTCATTGTCATTTTATTGTTTGTATTTTTGGTCTTCTTTTTCTTAGATAAACCCCTTTAATATTTCATATAATAAGGGCTGGGTGATGATGAACTCCTTTAACTAGACCTTATCTGGGAAGCACTTTATCTGCCCTTCCATTATAAATGATAGCTTTGCTGGATACAGTAATCTTGGATGTAGGTCCTTGACTTTCATCATTCGAATACTTCCTTCCACCCCTTTCTTGCCTATAAGTTCTCTTTTGAGAAATCAGCTGACAGTCTTATGGGAACGCCTTTGTAGGTAATTGTCTTCTTTTCTCTTGCTGCTTTTAGGATTCTCTCCTCATCTTTAATCTTGGGTAATGCAATTATGATGTGCCTTGGTGTGTGCTTCCTTAGGTCCAACTTTTGTGGGACTCTCTGAGCTTCCTGGACTTCTTGAAAGTCTATTTCCTTTGCCAGTTTAGGGAAGTTCTACTTCATTATGTTTTCAAATAAGTTTTCAGTTTCTTGTACTCCCTCTTCTCCTCGGGCAGCTGTATGATTCAGATTGTTGGAATGTTTAAAGTTGTCCCAGAGGTTCCTAAGCCTCTCCCCATTTATTTGAATTTTTATTTCTTCATTCTGTTCTGATTGACTGTTTATTTCTTCCTTCTGGTCCACACCATTGATCTGAGTCCTGATTTCCTTCCCTTCACTGTTGGTTGCCTGTGCATTTTCCTTTATTTCACTTTTTATAGCCTTCATTTTTTCCTCTATTTTGTGACCATACTCAACCATTTCTGTGAGCATCCTGATTACCAGTGTTTTGAACTGTGCATCTGATAGGTTGGCTATCTCTTCGTTGCTTAGCTGTATTTTTTTCTGGAGTTTTGATCTGTTCTTTCATTCAGGCTGTGTTTTTATGTCTCAGTGCACCTGTTACATAGTAAGGGGTGGAGCCTTAGGTATTTTCCAGGGAGGAGCAACCCACGTCCCTGCGTTGTGATACTGTATGTGGGGGAGGGGTCCAAGAGGGAAAGTGCTGCTTGCTCAGCTCTCTGCTGGCTTTCAGTCACTTTCTCTTCCACTCACAAATTGGGCCCTTCTGGTGCTGATTCCCAGGTGGGTGGGTTTGTGTACATTCTAGGACCCTGTGGGTCTCTCCAATGAACTCTCCTGTGAGGCTGGGAGTTTCTCCTGCTGCCTCAACCCCCACAGGTATTTTCTCAATCTGAGATTTGGAGGCCTTATTTCTCTGCACCGGAACCCTAGGTTGAGTGGTCGGTTTCGTTCCCCAGTTGTTCCTCCCAGTTTATCTGCATGTGAATGTGGGACTCCCTACTCTGCCAGCCACCACATTGCCTGGTCTGCCAGCTGCCACCTTACCTACCCCTGTCCTCCAGCTGCCTCCTTGTCATGTGTCCTCTCCACCCCAAATGCCAGTCTCTGTCCTTCCTATTGGTCTGGATGAATGTTTCTTCTTACTCCTCAGTTATCAGACTTCCATCCAGTTCAATTTCTAGCAGTACTGGTTATTTTTTTTTAATAAAGAAAGAGAGCTACTTCTTTATTTTATTTTATTATTTTTAGAGAGGGAAGGGAGGGAGAAAGAGAGAGAGAGAGAAACATCAATGTGCAGTTGCTGGGGGCTGAGGTCTGTAACCCAGCATGTGCCCTGACTGGGAATCAAACCTGCGATGCTTTGGTTCGCAGCCTGTGCTCAATCCACTGAGCTACACCAGCCAGGGCTTATTGTTTGTTTTTAAATTTGTTGTTGTTCTTCTTTTGGTTGTGCAAGGCAGCAAAGTGTATCTACCTATGCCTACATCTTGGCTGCAAGTCTCTTCATTAATGAATGTTAATTTTACATTTCAACTTGACTGGACCCCAGGTGCCCAAGTACCTAGTTAAAGTTATGACTGTGTTTATGAGGGTGTGCCGGGAAGAGACAAGCTCTAGACTGGGTAGGCTGAGCAAAGCAGGGGCCCTTTGCCATGGAGGCCCGCCCCATCTGTTCCACTGGGGCCTGAAGGGGACACAGAGGAAGGGAGAATCTGCTCTCTCTGCCTAACTGCAGAGCTGAACACTGATTTCATCCTGCTCTGGAATAAGATTTATATCATGAGCTCTCCCGGTTCACAGGCCTTCCGGCTCAGACTGGATCCACACCACTGGCTTTCCCACACCTGGGTCTCCAGCTTACAGATGGCAGACTGTGAAACTTCTCAGCCTCCATAATTGTATGAGTCAATGCCTCATGATCACTTGATTTATATGAATATATGCTCATGTATATGTATGCATGTCTATCTATGTAATCTAATCTAACCTATCTATCTATCTCTCCATCTATCTGTCCTCTGTATACTGTCAGCTCTATTTTTCTGGGGAACCTTGATTAATTCAGAACATTTGTAAATTTGCTTAAAAATATAATCTAACATTTAGCAGTGTTTTAGACTATTAGCTCTCAACAAGTGGAGATTTTCAAAGGTACATGTTAATAAAAGTGTCACTCTAAAGTAAGCCACTTGTATCCAAAATGAAATCAAGGAATTCTTTTTGTATTAGGTCAAGTTAACTCATTACAATTTGTGAGAAGTGAGAGATTGATTACATTTGCAAATGTAAAAAATGCATCAAAGATGCCTACATTGTAGGAGAAAAGAAATGTGCAATTACTTATAAACAAAATTTGAGTATTTTTGTTTGTTTATTACCATATTTTAAAATTTGCACTTAATGCTTTTTGAAAGAGAAAATATTTATTCATTTTTGCTTATAAAAAATGCCTAGCCATTCCAATTCTGATCATGAAATTTCCAAGAATCTTGACACCAAGGAAAAATAATATTATTAAAGGAGTATAGTTGCTTGATTATTAAAACAATATATTCTTGCTAAAATGGATTGTAAAGTAACTTGGTGTGCTCTTTAAAATGCTTAGGCCTAATGCACTAAACAACAGTGTATTTGCAAAGTCAATAAAATTGGATAGAAAGAGGTGCTTTATTTTTAGTACCCTCTTAAATATAACAAAGCCATTACACAGAAACACAGAGTCTGATAGCTATGATTCTTTGAAATTCATAATTGCCCATAAAATACATATATTTAAAGAAATACTTTTGAAAGTGGGCAAAATTATTTCTGTATCTCCTTAGCAGACATCAGTCATCCAATCAATCATGTAAATATTTTTCAAATTTCAAATATGTTACAACAAAGAATACTTGAAAAATTGAATGAAAAAGATAAATTTTCAAAAGTTGATGTTTAATAATGTGAAAGTCAGAAAGTACTATATTTATTTGTGATTATTTTAGGTAATCTAAACAGCTAGATGAAACCTAAGCTTAAAAATATAAGTCCTTCAAATTATATTAACAGATAGGGCAATCAAAATTGTCACATAATTTATAAAGCAGTATAATTTGCATGCATATAGATATAATTTTATCTTGACAAATGTCACTTAGGTTGATCTTTGATAAAAACAGCTAATGCAGGCTTCTTTGTCAATAATATAATTAGTAGTGGCCTTTTTTAAAGAGTTTGTGTAAGCAATGAAATAGATGATATTAGACTAACCCTAAAGCTGTAAGAAGAAAGGAGGTTTGTACTTTTTCCAATGAGTTCATGGTACAAATGGAAATGAGAAATTATAGTATATTTTTTATGCATTCAAAACCTTGACTAGGTGATTCATTGTTGCACATAAATCTACATAATATTCATTATCATTGATTGCCTAGGTGCCATGAAATAGCTTATCTTTCTGTTGAATTTTCAAAAAAATTGTAACCTTTGCACATACCCAAGCATATTATATTGAATTATTTTTTAAATCTTTATTCTATACATGAAATATGGATTTAGCTGTGTTTTCAAGTAAAAATGACCTTGGCAAGCCATTAACTTTCCAAGGGCTCAATTTTCCTATTTCCAAGATGTGATAACAATACCTGCCTCTGTTTACTTTGAAGAGAGTGAAAATAACAGAGATAAGGTAGATTCTCCCAGGGCCTAAAATAGCTACTGATAGAAAGTAAAATATTTTATAGAAATAGAGTTAGCTTTTTTCCCCAGCTACTAGGTAAACTTTGACTAAGTTACTGTATCAAAATCATTATAGAAACTCAAAGAACAGAGATACAAATACAAGCATGACATAAAAAATAAATTAAGCATTAAACTTTGTTGAAAATACTAAAAACCACATTTTATAATAGAAACATAAACCCAGGAAGAATAAGACAAGGGCAGAAATTAGTGCTATAAAAGATATATTGAGTAATATTACTTACTGAGCAGGTTATAGTTTAAAATACCATCACATATTTTATTTAATTTGATTTTCAAAATAACCACTTGAATTAGTAGTGCAAGTGTCTCTCTAGTTATTTCACAGAAAAGTTACAGGTTGACAAGGCAAAAGCAGAAATGACGTGCTGTGGAGTTTTATAGTGAGAGTCTGTTGAAGTACCACACATCTCCCTAGAAGGAGAGAGAATAGGGAACAGAGCCACTAATAAGAAATGGGGTGTGTTTACCTACAGGAAGAGGAAGAAATAAGCATGTAAGTCACTTCATTTTCCTTCTCCTCCCCACCCCCCCCCACATAGGTGTAAATCCTACGTCAGCTTTCATCAAAGATGGAGCAGCAAGTAGCAGATTCCACCCAACCCAGATAAACCGGAAACCTAGGTGAAATATACAGGGCAAGTGCTCTCAGGCAGCAACAAAGACAACACAAGACTGAAATCCTGGATAGGAGCTATCCTAGACAGGACAAGGCAAGCTTCGGGATCAGAGAATCTCACGGATGTTGAAAGATAAAGCCCCTCCCAGATCCTTACCGTGTGATTTCCCACATCAGCTGCTTCCTCCCCACCTCCTCCCCCATTTCACCCTCATTGGCAAGAAAATCCACATGGGTAATGCAGACTGAAAAATACTTGCATTGGTGTTAAATTTTAGGGAAAAAGTGTACTTTCTTCCAGACTGCATGTACTAATCAGGTTTATAACGAGCTAACTGGCTAATCTCAAACATAATACAGTAACTTCATCATCATTAAACCTTTGAAGTCAAATCTTCAACTGGCTACTTACAATTAAATCAGAGCTTATGTCAATTAAAATTTATCAGTTTTATGTTATAGAACAAATCAGACCAGGGGCAAAATTTAATATGACTTTGTATTCTGACTTGTTTTGTGTCATTTTCAAACTGTAATTCTTCCATGTATTTTATATATGAACATAATAAATGTTGACAACATGTAAAGGGAGGAAAAGGTACATATGTACATTTTTTGTTCTTTGAATTTACCAAGATGGAATGTTTAAATGATAAATTTAGTTTTCCAGATGAGGTCAGCCTGGAAACCCAAAGACTTTTTTTTTTTTTTGATTCATGCAGAGTCATGTATTAACCACTTGAGATTTGGATAAAAGGGATTTAAGATCCCTCATTTCTCATTTAGAGATAATTGCTTTAATAATTTACTTTCCAGTTTGTCTTCAGAAAATTATCTTTCTAAATTAGTTGGCTATCAAAGGTCCTCAGGTATACACGATGTCAAATTTAGTATTAACTCAAGTGTGTTCTTTATCAGAAGAAGGAATTCCATCTGTGCTTATTTATATTCAATGGCTGGCTACTGAAATGTATTTAACCTCAATATCTAAATCAGTCACGCCAAGAACAAAATTTGCATGATGTAAAGTTTAAGGTTCTCTCCTTGTACATTCCGAAAAATGCATAAATTTCCAGTAGTTGGTCAATATTAAAAGCAGTTAAAATTATGCCTTTATAATGAAATGTATATAACAGATATTAACATATTTACATAGCATTGTCTTGTACTAATATTGTCTTCTATATTATGCATCCATTTAGTTATTTCTCACAGAAGTATGATCTAGATTGATATTATAAATTGTACTTCATAAAATATTTTATGTGATTTGAAATATGCAGCAACAAAACACCTCTAATTGTTATAGTGGTGGTTTTCTCCTTAATGACCCAAAGTGTGACGGCTACCTCAATATAGTGAGGATTTAATAGTTGAATAAAATTAGAAAGACAATCAGAAATGGAGTAGAAAGTTGCCATACTGGTTTGTTAAGTAGGTGCTTATGATGTCTCTCAGTTGACAATAGATGATAGCTAGCTACCTAGATAGATAGATAGATAGATAGATATAATAAGTAGATGATAATTAAATAGATTGATAAATTAATAGGAAGGAAGGAAGGAAAGAAGGAAGGAAGGAAGGAAGGAAGGAAGGAAGGAAGGAAGGAAAATGCTTTCATTAATGGCATGTTTAAGCAGGCCAGACATGTTTTGATCATTACAAGGGTATAACCAATTTATCTTACTTGATTTACCATCAGATATAAGATAAATGAGCTAAGATAGACATAGATATTTTAAAAGATAGACCAGCCACTCCGTTCGAGGCTGTCCTGTACTTGAACACTGGAGGTTACTGTACTGCTAACTATCTCTCATAATGTAAACTGAAGAACCATTCTGCTTACAAACATAATATACAAAAGGATACAGCCAGCAATTATTTTTTTAAGATTTTTATTTATTTATTTATTTATTTATTTATTTTTTAGAGAGGGAATGGAGGGAGAAAGAGAGAGAGAAACATCAATGTGCGGTTGCTGGGAGTCATGGCCTGCAACCCAGGCATGTACCCTGACTGGGAATTGAATCTGCAACACTTTGGTTCACAGCCCATGCTCAATCCACTGAGCTACACCAGCCAGGGCTGCCAGTAATTATTAATAAAATACTATAAGCAAAGTGGAGGGCATGCAAGGATGTTTTTAAGAGAGGACATCATCCTTAAGTGGAGGACATGAAACAATTCCCTTCTCCACACAGCATGTCGGTGCCAAAAACACAAAGAGCTCTGCGCTTACATCTCAGGCCCTACTTTGCTCCAAGTCTTGAGCCTTAGAAATTGTAACAAAATGAGTTTCTCAGGGGTGCACATTTTACTAAAAAAATATTAATTGATCCAACAAAGAAAGACTCTGAATTAGTTTTCCTGTTACAACAGTTTTTCATGGTGAATGCCCCCTTTCAAAAGCTACTAGAAAATGAGGTTGGATGTGTTCATTTTAAATTCATCAGTTGGGAATTAATCGCATGAAAGTTTCAAAGATTTCATATAGCACTAAGTGTGAATGACCCTAAATTTTCAATTTTCCCACCAATGAGATATTAACTAAAAAAAAAAAAAAACCTAAGGAAAACTTTATGTTGAAAAAGTTACACAGTTTGGTATTTTGCTTCTAAAAAGTAAATATAAGAATAGCTCTGATAATATAAATCAGGGTGAGATAATTTTATAATACAGAATTCCCAGATGTATATTATCTTAAAAGGACATTTTTTCCTTTCAGACAAATCCAGCATATTCTCATAAGAAAAATGACTATAGTAAGAGTTCATATAAACTAAAGTAATTAATAGAACATCAATAACCAACTCAGCTATAGTCCAGCTATGGACAAAACATCCATTCTTAGCATTTATGATTGAAATGATTATCATAATTCAGCATATAAGAAAAGCTCAGGCAGTCTTAACTTGGAAAATTATTTGAACATAGACTTTCTTCATGCCAAATTTTCTGCATTTTGTAGTTAAGAAAATTCTCTATCAACTTAATTTTTAAACATTTATCTTTATATCATTGTCAGATGTCTCTGTAAGTCCTTAATTTGACACATTATTTTATAAAACAAACAGAAGTAAAATGTTAATTCTCAAAACACTTTTAAAAATACTGTGAACAGTTTTATATAATGCGTTGACCTGAATTCACAATTACTCACTCAGATAATATTTGTGATAATTTTATTAGAGAGCTGCTTCTCAATTATGTTTTTGTAGAGTAACACAATTGGGCCTGTCATGTCTCAAAAACAAACCTTCAGCACTCATAAAGAAATACGAACAGCATACTTGAAAAGGAAGTGGCAGAAAATTCTTTCTATATGTGTCAATGCCAGGATTTCTAGAAAAAGCCTACATATTTATACATGCAAAAGTATGTACTAGAAATTAGTTTTGTACCTATTTCAATAGTGTTAAGTTTCAGCAAACTTATTATGACTATTGACCATCTAAGAAGCTTTAAGAAGACGCTATAATCATTACCCCCTCATGTGTTTATTTTATTCTGAAGTTTTAGGAAAGCCAGTTTTCATTTCATTTTAATTATTTTTGATTGGCCAGTGTCCAGCAATAATAGCTAACATAACCTTCATTTAAAGTCCCTAACGTTGATCCCTTCATAAGCTATGGAAATGTCAAAATCCATTGGTGTACACCAGAGACTTACATATCTTTATATATAATCAACTACACTCTAATAATAAAATAATATTAAAACATTAACAAAACAGTGCAAAATATAAATTTAGTTAACATTGTATGCTTTCTCCAAGAAAACTCCATCATTCTTCTTGGTTTATTATGCCAGGCCTGATTTCAGTTTCATAGGGGCCCCCAAAATATGCACAGAAAACTACTGGTAAACATATTGTTCACTCACTTTCACCACGATCTCACATCTGGTAAGAAGCAAAACACATCAAAACAGAATTCAAAATAAGTTGTTCCCTCTATATTAAAATTATGATGATATTTTTGTAATAATTTAGACTCCTGAGATCACAAGCCAAATTTGTATAAAAATGGTTTTAAATTTACATCTGTATTTGGTCCCAAATTTTCCCTGTATGTTTTGTCACCCCAAATCTCTGTTCCTCTAGAAATAGTGTTGCCTGGAGACATCACCGAGCGCCCACTCTGACCTGCATTAGCTCTCTCCATTTATTGTTGTATCTTGCTCCCACATCTTTGATTTCTTATTTTGACTATTATTTCTCTACTTAGCCTTCATATGTGTGCTGGTAAAGCTAATATTTATCCTTTTTCTCAGGGACAATTTGTTAGAAATACAAAAAAATAATACATGTGCTTTTTAATTTCTTCTGATTGCCTATTTTCTTTCCATTCTAAAGTAAGAAAAATATGGAATACCTGAATCCTTGAAAATATCCTCATATTATCTCAGATTAGCATTCTGCCAAGGATATGAAGAATCTGTTTCTTTCAGTTTCCCATTTTATTTTTTTATCATGTTTTAGTAGCTAATGCAACTTTGAACCCTGTAAGTAAAAATTATATAATTCTTTTACGTTTTCTGAACCTGAGGGCTCCAAACACTGCTGTCTTCTGCCGTCTTCAAAGGAACCAGGCATACACCGCGGGAGAAGTAAGGACTAGAAGCAGAGACTGGAAATCGGAACAATTAACTACCTGTATCAAGGTCAAGGGGTGTTATCACAATATCAGGCAAGCGTGTCTTCATGGCAGACTCAGGTGATGACTAAAGTTAGAAAAGATAAATCAACCACAATTTACTAATAAAAAAAGAATAAAAGTCTTCCCACCAAATGTGAGGACCGTAGAAAGTAGGTCACTTGGAAAGGGCAGGGATTATGTTACTGACTTGATAAAGCTTTTCCTTGCAAACAAAACTCAACAGTCAGCAACTTAGAGCAAGCCTGGTGCAGAAATGAATACCAAGCAGTCTGTCTCCTAACCAGTTGTCTCACATTGTGGAATTGGTTTAGCTGCCGGCCTTTCATATGAGCATTTAGGTTTAATCCTGGGCTCCTCATTGGCTGTATGAGTGTCCATGCACACATGTTCATTATGGTGCTGCTTATATTAAACTTTTTTAGGGGACAGGAATCGCAGAGTTTCATTTAACCTTACTCAGCTGCCTTTGAGGAGACAAGGACTGATTAAATGCTGCTGTTATTACTTGTTTAATAATGATGATGAAAGGGAAATGTAAATAAAAACCATGCATTTGTTAGAGCAAAACCCATTGCTGTGCAATGAGATAGTCTGCTTAGCTGCAGTGTTCTTCTACTAACTAAAATAAGAAGTCTCTTTGATAGTAGTTTTTTTATGAAAGCTTTTATGACAGTGTATTTTAAAACTTAAGTAAATATTGGACACGACTAAAACTCACTCTAATGAAAAAACAAAACACAATCAGAATACTTTACTGAATGATACCAATATACTTCTATAGTTTGGGAAAATATTACATTTTACATGTTCAATGAACATAATTAAGGATAAATGTTAATATTAAATGATTACTAGAGATTTATTTTATTACAAAGGGGAAAGACAAATCTTGAACAAGGGTAAACCATCTTTAATATTCCTTTGACAAATAATTTTATCTCCACCTTAATCACTGATTTTATTTGTTTTTTATTTTTTTTGACTGAAAAACTTTTAATTATATTTTATTGATTATGCCATTACAGTTGTCCAAATTTTTCCCCTTTGTCCTATCCACCTAGCATCCCCCACTCTCTCAGGCCATCCCCACACCATTGTTCATATCCACAGGTCATGTGTATAAGTTCTTTGGCTACTCCCTTTCCTATGCTGTACTTTACATCCCCATGGCTTTTCTGTAACTACCTACTTGTACTTCTTAATCCCCTCACCAATTCACCCAATCTCCCACATTCCCCTACCATCTAGCAACCACCTAGATCCTCTCCATGTCCATGATTCTGTCTCTGTTCTTCTCTTGCTTAGTTTGTTTTTTTAAATTCAATTGTTGATAAATATATATTTATTGCCAATTCATTGTTCATAATTTTGATCTTCTTTTTCTTAAATAAGTCCTTTTAACACTTCATCTACAATGGTTTGGTAATGATGAATTCCTTTAGTTTTTTTCTTGCCTGGGAAGCTCTTTACCTATCCTTCAATTCTAAATGATAGCTTTGCTGGGTAGAGCAATGTTGGCTGTAGGTCTCTGCTTTTCATGACTCTGAATATTTCTTGCCAATGCCTTCTAGCTGGCAAACTTTCTTTTGAGAAATCAGCTGACAGTCTTATGGGAACTTCCCTGTAGGTAACTAACCTCTTTTCTCTTGCTGCCTTTACAATTCTCTTTATCTTTAACTTTTGGTATTTTAATTATGATGTATCCTGGAATGGGCCTCTTTGCATCCATCTTGTTTGGGACTCTCTGTGCTTCTTGGATTTGCATGTCTATTTCCTTCACCAAATTAGGGAAGTTTTTTTTTCATTTTTTTTTTCGATTTTATATTTTTATAGAACTTTCTCATATAAATTATCACTTGTCCTACAGTTTCATTAGCCTACTTCTTCTGATATTATGTTTTGAAAGATGTAAAGATAATATGCCAAGCTGTGAGGTATAAATTCTTTAATATAGGGAAGAGATAAATGTATTTTAAGTAAAATCTGTGGAACATGTTTAATCATACACATACAACACACTGTGTATTATCACAGAATCTACAATGGCAGTCACATTTCAGAAATTATCATCTTTACTTCTCATATTTAATAATATTTTACTAAACCACATGACAGAAGTTTCTAAAAAAAAATGGATAAAACACTTTAAGCAGTAACTTGAACTTTGCATATTCATTTGGAAATTTCAAGTGTTTTATGAGAAAAAAAAACACCTTTTATCAGCCATATAAATGCTCTTCCTGGACTTTAAATATTTTCTATATATATCGCTATTGCTTTTATTTGACAATTTATTAGCACAAGAAAACAATGCAAATATCCCTCTGACTAAAATGTAATGTTCTGAAGCTTTTTTTCCTATCAATACTCACATAATGTGCTTTAAAAATAAATAGGCTTAATTTTTCTTTCCTATTACCCAAAACAGTAGTGTACATATTCTTTGCTTCTTAAAAATAAAGTGTTAATATTGACTTTTTAGAAAATGAACACACTTTAAGTCAATGCATTTAAGAATTCCTTACAGAAATCCAGACTTTTCAGAGACCTATAGCAGTGTCTCATTACAATGGTTTATTTTAGTACCATCAGAATGTAATGGAATGTAATGCTATAAGGAACAAGTTATAATGCTCAAAGACATCACTATCACTTTAATTTTTTATTTTTAATTACATTTTACACTCAATATTATTCTATATTATTTGTTTCAGGAGAATAGCAAAGGTGGTTAGAAAATTATGTACTATACAGAGTGGTCCTCCTGCCATTTCAAATACCCACCTGGTCCCATACATATTTATCATATTATTACTGACTATATTCTCTATCCTGCAATTTACATCTCTGTCTGTTCTGTAACTATCAATTTATACTGCTTAATGTCTTCACATTTTTTACCTGACCCCCACACTCCATCCAGTGTGACAGCTGTCAGTCGGTTCTCTGTATCTATGCATCTGTTTCTATTTTGTTTGTTTATGTTGTTCATTAGATTACAAACATAAGTAAAATCACCTGGCATTTGTGTTTCCCTCTCTGATTTATTTCACTTACCATAATACACTCTAGGTCCATTCATGCTATTGCAAAAAATAAAACTTCACTGAAGCCCATGGTAATCAAAACAGAATTGTACTGGCATAAAAACAGACATATAGATCAACGGAACAGAATCAAGAGCCCTGAAACAAACCCATGGCTATATGATCAATTAATATTTGACAATGGAGGCAAAAACATACAATTGGGTAAACACAGTCTACTAAATAAATGGTGTTGGGAAAGTGGGACAGATACGTGCAAAAACTACACTCAAAATGGATTAAAGACTTATTTTAAGACTCCAAACCATAAAAGTCCTAGGAGAAAACAGAGGCAGTAAAATCTCAGACATTTCTATTAGCAATGTTTTTTTTTTTCCTGATATATCTCTTCAGGCAAGAGAATGTTATCACTTTTTATAATACAGAAACTGAGCCTTGGAATACACATTATCTATTCACAGTGCACTTTTCCTGTTCTATCATCTTTTTTCTTAATATCACTGTGAGAAGTTATTTTTTTCATAATTAAACCATTGCCAACTATTGACTCTTAGTTTATATACAATGTAAACTGATATAAACAATGTTTACTTAATGATCTGTATTTTTTTTTTGTAATCAGGATGGTGGAGTGCTGTGTGTAGAAAACTAATTAAAAGCACTTGGGCATTGTTGGACTTCATGGTTCAGCTGGTCATTCATGCTGCTACCACTAGGAAATGTTACTTTTAATTGCATGTTGGATGACAAGTCCTCACCAGCTCTTATTTCTTCAAAAATGTTACAAATATTATTTTTCTATTTCTAATGAAAATACTAAAATAAAAGGTGATGTCCTTCAAACCAATACATTTAATCAGAATCATCAGAGAAAGAGGAGTTGCATTAAATCATCTATGTCTACCATTCAAACTTGTATAATTAATAAAAATCTTTCTCATTCCTCTAACAAAAACCTGTCAAACTCTATTAATGTTTTATCTGTGTTCTAGCTCTCTAAAATCTCACTTCACTATATTTAGTTATTTTAAAAATTTTGAACCTTACTTTAAATTAGGAAAAAATATAAAATGCTACTCTTGCTTTGAAACTATTTTGCTATTGCCAATTTCTACCACTGTATCTACTGTGTTAATGTCTGCTTACTTCCCATAAACTACTGATCTTACAATGTCATTTTCTTCTTTCTAAATTATTAATAATTTTCCTTATGTACAGATTAAAATAATAACTCATTTATTTATACTGAAATACATCTACAATCTTTGTGCAACTTAACTTATAACCAAATCTCACTGAGTTCCTTCATAAAATCTACAGTGCTATCATATTATGCTATTTAAATTTTCCTTACATCTTCTTACCTCACTAATTTTCTACACATTTACCTTATATCATGCTGTTTTTGTTTTCTGTGAATAGACAGGAAAATAGTTGCACCCGTGTCTCATCTCTTGGTTTTCAATTCCTACCCATTTTCAGTAACACAAACAAATGTTACTTATTTTACATACTCTTATGTGATTATCTAAGTCGGAAATGGTAATTAAAAGTTTTGCATGTGATAGCAACTGAATGGTCATATTATGCTTGCACATTAAAAACATAAAAGTGAAATTTTAAATTAATAGAATTAGATAAATTGGAGATTAAATTTCCTTAGGAACATAAAGACTAAGCTCAAATATAATAAAAATGTTGCATCAGTAATATAGGAATATTCATGTAAGAAGAACATATATGCATATATCATTGGGCAGGAAAATGGCTTGAGATGATCAGCAGAAATGCAAAGTTACAAAGGCTGATAAATGAGAAATATGAAAATGAACACCAAATATGGTAAAAACATTTTAATAGGAAGTTAGTTTTTATAAAAAAGAAAAATTGCCCAAAGAGTAGAAAAGAAAACAATTTTTTGAGGGGAGAATTGACATTATACTTTGAAATATATAATGTTATTCTGGCAAAAACTTTTGACAGTGACCTATACCAAACAAATCCCAGTTAAGTATTTGATTGGCAGTATCCAGTTGTTGAAAATAATATAAATGTGTCCAAAATAATCTTAAGAGAATATTATATTTACTTACAGCTACATAATAATTGAAATATAAAGGAAACTTGCAGATATTCTTAAACATATATGTATGTATATACATATATATGCAAATATGTATGTATATCCCTACTCAGGAAAAAATAAAAATATGATTATCAGAATCAAAATGTGGCAGCCATGTTTTGTGATGGCTGCTTTATAATATCACTAGTGGAGGCACTGGACCTGTCTATGTTTAAAATTAGATAAATACAAAAGAAGTATCAAATGGTGACTATTATAAACTCAATGCATAAGTAACCAAATATTAGGAGATAAACGTGATAGTTTGGAGGAGATATATGTGCATAATTTCTTCATTTACATTAAGGAGAGTTTATAGAAAGTTAAATAGGTAAGTAAAATTTAATTTTGGTGTTTTATTGAGAATTATGAAGAGAACCACTGGAGTACTTAAAATTAATAATATTTGAAATAACTGGATTGAGTGGGGAATCATAAGTGATAACTACTAAGGACATATGTGTTTATTTTATCATTTTTAATTTTTTAGTATCAGGGATTCTATTAATATTATCCAAAGTTGATTCATCAAGAAATGGGAATCTAAATATATTACAAAAAATATAGGAAATAAACCTATAGAAATTAGAAGATTAAAAATAAACCAGGAAATAGAAAATATGTATGTGCACACAAATAGAAACAGACAACCAGCAAACAAACATCCAATAACCAAAATAACGCATTGAAAATATAATACACGCAGATGGGAAGTTAAACAATAAATTTATGAACTATTTATTCCAGTTACTAATCTATAGAAAATTACCACAATGTCAATGTGTGTATATATAGCCACTGAATCACTAATTCAAACAGGGCATGGTAGGGATGGTTTTTCTTTGCTCAGTTACTTCTCCATGTATACAAATCAAAAGCTGGGAGATGGGATCTCGGAGGCCTAGCTCACTGGCAAGTCAGAGGGTTGATCCTGAATTCCTCCGGGGGGTTTGGCAAAATCCCTCCACGTGGTCTCTCCATGTAGTCAGAGTGTACTCACAGCATGGAGTCCACGCCTTCAAAGAGAGGCAACTGGAAGTCAACTTTCTTTTTGAGGCCTAGACTTTCACCGCGTTCTAGTTAATAGTAACAAGTCACGGAGCCCACCTGCACTCAACGCGAGACCAGATGAGGCACCTGCCCGTGGAGCCAGGCCCACGTCACGCTGTCAGAAGGAAGGCGTATGATGCTCGGTGGTGTTAGGGAAATCAAGCCTGCCGCAATTTAAGGATGAAAAACACAAGCAAGCCAGTGTCAGAAATAAAAGCACCGAATTTTAAATAATGATATTACCGGTTAGTAATCACAATAAATGAAAGTAAAATAATGTATTTGAAATTTTTCTTCAGTTGCTTCAAGACAAAAACTGTTTGGTACATAAAAATACCATCTGAATCAAAGTGAGTTAGAAAGTTAAGAAAATAAAAATCAAACAACAAAAAATAAAGTTATGATTAATTACTCTCTTCTTATTTAAAATAATTATTGTAAAAGGAAGCATTTAATTTCTGATAAAGTTCAGTTTAAACTTTGTGTAATTAAAACAATAGGTAATGTAAATGCACATTCAGTACCAAACACAGGTGTCTAAATATAAGTTTATACAATATATAATTAAATCTTCTCAACATTTTTTCTTTTTTTTTATTGCTGATCAAGTACAGTTGTCTCCATTTTCCTGCCAACATTTAACCCCACCCCTCCCCACCTCCCACCCTCAGTCCTTCCCCCATTTGGATTTATCCATGGGTCCTTTATACATGATCCTTGATGATCCTTCCCCCTGTTTTCCTGTTATCCCTCTCCCACCTCCCCTCTGCTTACTGTCAGTTTGTTCTTTATCTCAATGTCTCTGGTTCTATTTTGCTTGCTTGTTTGTTTTGTTCATTAGGTCCCACTCAGAGGTGAGATCATGTGGTATTTGTCTTTCACCATCTGACTTATTTCACTTAGCATAATGCTCTCCAGTTCCATCCATGCTGTCGTGGAGGGCAGGAGCTCCTTCTTTCTTTCTGCTGCATAGTATTCCATCGTGTAAATGGACCCTGGTTTTTTGATCCACTCATTTACTGATGGGCACTTAGGTTGTTTCCAGCACTTGGATATTGTAAATTGTGCTGCTATGAACATTGGGGTACATAGGTTCTTTTAGTTTGGTGTTTCAGGATTCTTAAATAAATCTCTTCAACATTTATATGAAATAAGTATTCATTATAAATGTTATTTTACAGATGTGGAAAAGGAGGTTAGAGACATTGAGTAATTTGAAATGCTCAACTTAAGTTGATCTGTCTCATGAGGTTTGTTACTATTATGTCATATAGCTTAACAGTTATTGTAGACAGTTATTGCAGCTTAATTTAAAAATTTTTGATGTATCAATTTCAAATTAAAGTTGACAGGTAATATTTTATTGAGTTCAATTACCTTCATTTTAACTGTGCAAATTTATGATGTACCTAATACAATGATAAATTTTGACACAAAATTTACTTGAATTATACAAAACTAATATATTCATATTCTCACAAGAAATCATTATATGCATGCTCATTGAAACTTTTTTAAAATAGCAAACAAGAAAAAATCAAAAGATAAATGGACTTATAGTTCTATAAACAAAATGGAACACTACATAGAATTGTAAACAAAAGCAATGGAGTTACATGATTAGGAAGACACACATGCCTGTGTACCATCAGAAAATAACTTACTTTATATTAAGATATAATAATAATAAATGGTAAAAAGCAATCTCTGATATTGTTTATTTAATAAAAAATCAATTTCTAACATTAAATGGTATGCCAATTTAACACTGTCATCCAGAAATGCTTTATTTCACTCCCTGCAACTCAAATAAGTTGCTCAGCATATCACTCAGTGATGTGATTTACTTCTCAAATTGAGAAAGTTGTAGTTTTTTCTTTAGTTTCTCTAGGGGAAAAATTAAATACATATGTATATTGCCGAGGTCATTGAAGTGATTGAATATCTCTATCATTAAAATTTTCTGCTTAAAAAGAGAAGGAAATGAGCTATCAAAACAAGTAAAAACATGGTGGAGTCATGGAATAACATACAACTTTAACTACGTATTTCTTTTTTTTAAGATTTTTTATTTATTCACTTTTACAGAGAGAAGGGAAGGAGACAGAGAGAGAGAGAGAGAGAAAGAAAGAGAGGGAGAGGGAGAAACATCAATGTGTGGTGGCTGGGGGTTATGGCCTGCAACCCAAGCATGTACCCTGGCTGGGAATCGAACCTGCGACACTTTGGTTCGAAGCCTGTGCTCACTCCACTGAGCTACGCCAGCCAGGGCGTAACTACGTATTTCTAAGAGAAAGAAACCAATCTGAAAATACTATGTGCTTTATCATTCAATCTATATGACATTCCAGAGAAGGCAAAACCATAGGAACAGTAAGAGATCAGTGGTTGCCAGGGTTTCCTTGGCAAGGAGGAGCATTGTGGATCGTAGGACAAGGGAATTTTACAGCAGTGAAACTATAAGTTAATGGTGATGCATGGCATTACATATTTGTCAAATCTGTGGAACTGTATCACACAGAATGAATCCTAATGTAAACCATGGACTTAGTTAATAGTGTATCAGTACTAGTTCAGTTGTGTCAAATGTACAGTCGAACTGATGCAAGATGTTAACAATCCGGGCAACTGTGAGAGATGGCAAGGGGGGTATAAGAACTTTGCAATTTTTGCTCCATTTTTCTGTAAACCTAAAGAGTACTATAAAAATACAAAGTCTATTAGTTTAAAAAATAACACAAATATATTATAAAGTGTAGATGAACTATTTTTATGTCTTTCTGTCACATGAAAATTGCCCTTAAGGAGAAGAAAATATACTGAGCAAGGTAAATAATGATATGCACTTTTATTATGTCTATAGCAAATGCTAGCAAATAACATATGCTGTCATAAATATTGTGGGTATTCTTTAAACAATTTCTGGATGCACTGTGTTTACAGATGCTTAGAAGTGAGATCTTTCCTTTCACCCTTGATATGCCAGAGCTGCAGTGGAGGATGAACCCAGGCATATATCTTATGCACGGCTAACTCTCGATCAGGTCAACTGAAAAAAAAGGACAAAATACTTAGGGATATTTACAGATATGTACAGCTGGCTTCCTCATTCATTTAAGGCAATTTTACCTGGTGTGTTCATGTGCTCTCTTGCAAAGCTAAGAGTCCTTTGACTAGCCTTGTTTCTCCTGAGCGTCCATGTCCGCCTTTTCACTAATAGAACTCTTCTTTATTAACTCTCCAAACCGAACTAAACCTCTATTTACACACAGACTATACACATATATAATCTACATACAATTATATATAATCTACATATAAATACAGAAAAAATATATACATGATCATGTTTAAGCCTTTTCTTCAATTAATCCAAACTTTTAAGTTTCCAAACCTTTTAAAAGTAAATTATGGGTGAGAATTTCCTAAGGCTCTGCCCTCATCCCCTCCCATATTGATGATAATACCATCATTTTATTGTTCATATATCCCTCTTTCTACCCACACACAAAATATTTTTGGTTCTTTTAATAACATGTGCTAAAAGTCACTTGCTTGCTATAGTCATTCACTTACTATCATGTTAACTGATTACATTGTATGTTTTACTTTTATTTGCCTGTACTAGCCTTTCATTGTAGGCTACTTGCAATTCACATGGGAATATTGTCATCTTCTATTTCGTGGCTTTTTACCTGGCATAATTTTAAAAATTTATGTTAACAAGCAATAGGAATCTGGTAAACATTTTATTTCTTTTTAGTGATTTGCTTGGCTCTTCCTTAGAAAATCTCTCCTAAACCTCTTTATACCCTGACCAAATAATGTAAAGATTCTGTCTTTTGTACAATGATTGTACTTGGAACCAGTGGTTCAGAGTACTCCACTCATTCTGAAAGATATCAAGGGTTTGGATGTGTGGTGATATTACAGAGGGATAAGAATTTGGGACAGTAGTTCAGTCTACACATATATGACAGATATGAGCTGAATTGTCTCCCCCAAATCAGTATGTTGAAGTCCTACCTCCCAGTGCAATTGCAATGGCAGACGAGGCCTTAGGGAGGTACTTGGGTTGAGAGAGGTCACGACAGTGAGGGATTAGTTTAATGCCATTATAACTACAGACACAGGGAGGGTTAAGATCTCTCTCTGTCTCTGTTTCTTTCTTTCTCTGCCCTTCGAGGACAGAGTGAGAAAGCACCTCTCTTCAAGTCAGGGATAAAGGTGTCAACAGAATCCAACCATGCTGGCACCCTGACCTTGGACTTCTGGCTTCCAGAACTATGAAAGGACATAAAGCCCTGTGGTTTAAGCCACCCAGTCTGCTGTATTTTGTTACGGCAGGCCAAGCTGACTAGGATGACGGCAAAGAAGCCCAGCATCAGCAAAGGGCATGACCAGCCTGAGCAAGTACATGCATTTTTTTCTATAGAATGACAACATACGAGAGGGATCCCCCCAAAAACAGAATTTATTTATAAAAATTGTGTATTTATTCTTACATATTTAAACTTGAGTTACCTTCCAAGTACGCTCTATGTGATGCAATGCACCTACTGTGTTGCAGCCGGCCGAGGCCTGCAGGCCCAGTCTAGATCCAGGGAGACGGAAGACAACGCACAGACCTGGAGGGATGCTTGACATGCCTTTATTCACAGGTGGGTGAGCCATGCTGCAAGCTGCACGTATCTCTAGTGAAAAGCCCCTACTGCTTAAGTACTAGAGACCAAAAAAAAAGCTGGCAAAAAGCCAAAAAGTTATATCACGTAGCATGATTCTGTGCATACAAACCCACTTCATGTTATGCAGACTGTTTATTGGACCCAGTCTCAAGGCTCTGAGAACACTCTTTATCAGGCCCATTCAAGGCTACGGGAAAACTGCTCCCCTTAGTTACCCAGACACCTGGGTGAGGAAATCAGACTGCCCCTGTTTACCCGACAGGGTGAGATCCGGTGAATAGGGAAGGTGAGGTATGGGGGTCATGCCATTTTGCTCAAAAACTGCTAAACACTCAACATGGTGTGGGCAAGTGTGCTCATAAATTACCCATCATGAAATGGACACAGGCGTTGAAAAAGTCTTAAAAAATATCACTGAAGCCATAGGCAGCCTCTCATAACAATGCCAGCTGGTACATTGATACAGATGGGTTCCGAGACTTTCACTTAGTGGGGGGTGGCCTTTATTATAAGCAGCCTGCCCTTCAGAAGATAATTCTGTTTTTTTGAAGTTCCCCCTTGTAAATGGAATAAAAATGTATATAGGATTCTGCCACCTTCATAGAACTACTAATAACCTACTCGTAAAAATAACTAATTTTTATTCAGTGCCTATTCCATGCAAACAGGCCTGTGCTGTTCAATGTACATGTATCAACGTTCTCATTCTTCACACCTGCCGAGGCACAGTCGTCTTGAGAGCTCCACCTGATGGAGAGAACTGGACACAGTGGTTAAGTAACTTGCCTAGGGAGGTTAAGCATAGTAAGTAGTAAACCCAGGATTCAAACCATATTGTTTCCCCATAAAGGGCTATTCATACAATCTCTCCACATCATATTTCATTTGAGATGAAGCCTCATCCACCCGCTACCCAGAGGGGTGTCACTTTCCACACAATGCTTCAGTGGTCTTCTTCAACACAGACTCCATCACCTCCTGCTACTTGCAACCCTCCTGGGTCTCATGCTTCTTCACAGCCTTACCTCTCCCTCTGTGAACAATGAGGACAATTATATGTTCTGATCAGGGATTAAATTCTATAATATTTATGCAACAACCTTTATCAGAGACCTTGCCTCTCTGTAGACATGTTTGAGATTGTGAATGTACTTAATAAAAAAACAGAAACAGACAAAACTATTTGGCTGATATACTTAATTTTGTTAGAAGTGTGTAGGTAAGGGGAGTTTGTGAAGGGGAGGCCAGCTGTGTGGTTGTCATCCATGGCTAGTCCAGTCCTGTCTTACTAAGTAAGATTCCTTCCTAGTGCCCCGACTGCACTGGGATGTCCAATCATTCTTTTTCACTTCATGTTCACAGGAAATAGTGTGGGATTCTGCTAAATATCAGTTGTCACTGTTATATGTGGGTTTCACTCTTTCTTAGAAAAATACTGTAATTTTGTATTTGGTGAATATCTTACTTTTGTTTTAAATTTTCTAAGTGGTACTCATCAAGTCACTATTTCGAAAATTTAAAACAAAAGTAAGATATTCACCAAATATGAAATTATAGTAATTTCATATAAAAATATATATATTTCCCTGTAAGGATGGTATATATAGTATTCAGTATATAAAATATATGGTATATATATTATTCAGTATATAAATATATATATTTTTTTCCCTGTAAGGATGGTAGAGCAAAATCTGTGCTTTTCCTAATTTTGGCATGAGTGTTGAATAAAATAACCTTAATATAATTTTTTTTCCAATTTGCGTGTTATTTTTTTTCTGGTAAAAATTCTTTGTCTAGTCCATGATATAATCTAATGCTACTTCAAAACTCATTTATATGGTGACCACAACAACCTTAGCTACTTCTTAATTTTCCAAATAAATATAGCTTCTGCGTCCTACTCTTCCGGGAAATATATTGCCTTTTAAAATAGCACCCATCAGTTTTATAACTTACCAGTATATTTTGCGTACTAAAAAAACACATTCTTAATGACTTTTAAATTAGCTGCATGATTAGACATAGGAGACACTGGCTGAATTTCTATGTGAGGAGTGGAGCTAGGGATATTCATAAAACATTTCTCCTTTATAGAACCTGGACAATATGGCATAAAACCATTCTATCAATGAAGCGAGTTTAATTCCAAGATGAGATGTGCATAGAATTCCACTCTAAAAGCTTTTTTAAAAAATATTAAAATATGCCAATTTTTGGATTTCAACTACAGTCTTGTTACATAAATGCCATCAATCCACTAGAATCAGGGGTGTCCAACCTTTTGTGTCTCTGGGCCACACTGGAAGAAGAGTTGTCTTGGGCCACACTTTAAACACATCATGACACATAATCACAAAAAGAAATCCCACAGTGTTTTAAGTAAATTTATGTTTTTCTTGAGCCACACTCACTGACAACCTGGGCTGCATGCGGCCTGCTGGCTGCAGGTTGGACACCCCTGGTAGACATTCGTGTCTCTCCACAATTAGCATATGAAAGTCCTAATGCCCGATGGGATTGGATTGGGGGTGGGGCATGATTTACCGTCATTCAGGCCATGATGGTAAATCCTCATTCATAAGTTTGCTAGCTTTACCAGAATAGATGAGAGAGAGAGATCATCTTTGTCCATTACGTGAGCATTTAAAAAAAAAAAAATACCAGCAGTCTGCAAACCAGGGAACTAGCACCAGAAACTGAATCTGCTGAAACCTTGACTTTGAACTGAGTTCTCAGCCTTCAGAACTGTGAGATTCTGTAATTGAAGCAACCCAGTCTACATTTGAGAGCATCCTGAGCTAAGACAAAAAGCTTTCAGAATTTTTACTTTTTTAGTTTAAAATAATAATTTGAACAGAATACTCGACTGCAAGAAAGCTGCCGTCCATTTACTGCATTGAACAAATAGCATACATTTCACATTTAAAGCCATATGCCTCTTAAACCTAAAATTTTCTGTATTGCTTTTATAAGTATTTACTATTTTTGGATATAACTTAAATGTATAATGTAAAAGTTGTGGGCTATGGTTACACATTTATAAAACATATGGGAAAAAATGGTAAAACTCCCAGCTTTTCACTATTTTATTTATTTGAAATGAGTCATCTTTCTTTATGGTCTTCCAAATTTGATAACTCATTTTTTTCTGTTTCTTAAACTATTTTACCTAAAGGAACAAAAAGTATAAATTAGTCATGTTATATAATGCATTCTCTATTTGCTTACATCACTGTTTTTTATTCCACTTTTGGTAAAGTGTATTATATAAAATAGCCAGATTTAAAAATATATATTTTATAGTCAACATTTTTTTAATTGTCAAAGTGGAAACATCATCATAATAAAATGTATGTAGATAATAAGCTTTACTTGTGTGGTTGTCCATTTTTTCTACTTGGTCAGCTGGATGGATAGTACTATAAATAATGTAGTAAATTGATAGAATACACTAAATAGAAAAAAAATCATGGAAAATAAGAAAGCCTTTCCATTAAGGGCTTCAGATATGAAATGTTCTATTCAGACATAAACTAAACCTAAAACTAGAGTTGTTTTTTTTTAACTGAAACAGCTAGAGAGTAATTAAAGGTAATTGGCATGTTATTATTCTTAAAAGGTTTCTTTTTCTGTTCTAAGAATACCAGGGAACAATTGAAGAGATAAAAAGTAACTATAAATTGCCAAATAGATCTTTTGTATAATAATACGTCTTTCTACACAAAAGATATTTCAACCCATCAAAACGAGGGAGGCGGGTTTGCCTGACCAGTGTCTGCCCCACGGACCACAGTGCAGCTGCACCGGATTTTTAGAAGCTGCCTTCATGGGTTAGAAGCGAATAAGAAGTAGACATGAACAACTTGATGGACATGTGTTGGTTGGCAGAATGTGGCATTAGGTAAGTAGAAAATTACTTGACCAATACAATTAACAACTGAACAAATGCTTTTCTTGAAGTCCACTTATGCCAGATCGATGCTGTTAACATTATTGACTCATTTTGGGAAGCCCTCTTGCCCTTTCTCTCTCCCAATTCCGAATACTTTTTTTTTTTCAGAATTGGATCAATACAAATTCTCAGTATGAAGCCATAGACTCCTCAAAGAACCCTTCCCCACCTATCGTCAATACGGAGGCATGTGCTCCCTCGCCCAGCTTTAGTTTCTCAGCCCAAATAAGATACTCTTAGAGAGTTAACATCATTGAAACTTGACCTGTTTAAAACATAACTTCGACTCACTTTTCTTTCCAAAACAACAGGTTTTTCTGCTTTATAAATTTACCATTTGTTTAAAAATACGTGTATTTTAGCCCTGGCTGGCATAGCTCAGTGAATTGAGCACAGACTGGGACCCAAAGTGTTGCAGGTTCGATTCCCACTCAGGGTACATGCCTGGGTTGCAGGCCACAGCCCCCAGCAACCGCACATTGATGTTTCTCTCTCTCTCTCTCTCTCTTTCTCCCTCCCTTCCCTCTCTAAAAAAAATAAATAAATACAACGTCTTTTTAAAAATTAAAAAAATAAATTAAAAAATATGTGTATTTTTACCTTTATCATTTCTTCTATTTTGAAGGCAAAAAGTGTATGTTTTCCTGTTTCGTGTTTGTGTCGTTTTTTTATGCTTCATTTCTGGAACGCCCCAATTACCTCTGATATGAGGGGCATCCCAGCTCATTAAACAGGAGCTAATATGTTGAAGAACTTGAGTAAAAAAAAGTCTATCTTCATGCTGCACATGGCGTAGGCATTTTTTAAAATTAAAATATTCTTCATACTGGTTTCTCTATTTATACCACTCTGTTTACAACATAGGTATAACATAACCGTGTTTTATAACCTGCACCTTCAGACCAATTCTATAGCTTTTCTGAGGTATATTGATATATAAAACTGCACAGATTTAGTGTATACAACTTGATGAGTTTGGATGTAGGCAAACAGCTATGATGCTAACACCTCAATCAAGGTAACAAACATCTCCCACACTTCCCAAGGTCTCTCCGTGCTCGTTTGCTTTGTGTGTGTGCGTGGTAAGGATACTTAACGTGAAATCCACCCCTGACAAACTTGTACGTGCACAGCACCATACTGCTAACTATAGGCACTACACACTGCAAAGCAAGTATCTGCCATCTGCTCACCTTGTGGGACTGTAACTCTGGAACCATCAAACGACGTGAACACCGAGGGAAACGGTGGCAGCTTCGGTCTTCCTGGCTCCTTGGGGTTTTATCTAGACACAGTGTCTGGGCTGTGACTGTAAACTCAGTTTTATGACATGTAATAAAGAAAAACTAACTGGATGAAGGGCTACGTTTCTAACTTTCAAGATACATGAGGAGGTTTTAAGGCTTTGTTCAGACATACTTGGAAATTCAGGAAGGTTACCTTCCTGTGCCGATGGTGGTTTATCCCAGGAATGATCTAGGTTGCTCTGTCACATGGTACCCCATCAATGAGAAGGATGGAGAAAAATAAAATCCTAAAATAATCTCAAAACATGGAGAAAATTATTTAATACAATCCAAACTCTAATTTATGATTCAAAAAATAACCTTCACCAACTAAGATATATAAAACATTCTTAATCTGATAAAATTAACTGACTAAAAACCTAGTCAATATTAAGTCATAACTTAAGACAATGAAGTAGAATAAGGATAAGAAACAAAAAGCATGAAAGTTAGAAACTAAGAAATGGAGCTCTCTTTGTTCACAGTCCAGAGGTTTAATACAGTAGTCCATCCTTGTTTGCAGGGGATACATTCCATGACCCTCAAAGGATTCCTGAAACCATGGGTAGTACCAAACCCTACATACACTATGCTTTCTTCCATATAAAGTAACATATACTTTTTACAAAATCCTTAACCTCATGCACCTACATTTACTTAGCAAAAAAATTAAATGTCAGATTTATGAAAAATTGAAATAAGTGGATTGGGGGAGACAAAATTATGAAGAGATTTTTATTTGGCATTGATTTTCTAATGTCCAATAAGGCATTCTTATGAGGATGAAGTTACTGTGAGAGGGGACATATATTTGAGAATCATTAGTTAATTTATAGAATTAAAGATTTGCTAATGAACTCTCAATTTCATCTAAGCTGAACACATGTAAGGAAGAGAAGATACCTGAGAATTCATTTCTGGGGCATTTCAGTCCATAGAGACAGTTTCTGAAGAGGAAAATATTCCCCAAAATGCAGTCAGAGAAAGTAGACAGGGGACACAAAGGAATGGGAAGAGTGTGATGTCTTGTGTTGATAATCTCGGCAATATTAGCTTTGGTGAAGAGGCAGGGTTACAAACTAAATAGAATGTAAACAAGAAATTGGAAGAATAAGTAGAGACAGTGAATATAGGAAAATATTCCGGGAAAAGACTGGAGCAGAGAAGTTCGTTAATGCTGGAGGGTTGGTTACAGGGTGACATAGGGTCAAAGGGAGGAAAAGGCATAACTCCGAATAGTTTATGGAAGACATGAAGACATTCTGGACGGGAGAAAGGGGGGCGAGTAGAGATGGAAAATGGCACAAAGAGCTCATCTGCCATAACAAGAAGAAGGGCCCCGTGTGTGGGGGCGGGGGGGCAGATGTAAACAGAATGGCAGATACGTGGGCAGGAACATTAGGAAGTTCTCTTCCTAATGCTTTTCCATTGTCCGTACATTACAAGAAATGTCTGTGAGCAGGGAGACTGGAACAAGGCAGACACTTGGAAGGTGTGCCCCGAGAGCAGGTGGCAGGGGCAGTTTTCACATCCTCAGACTGCAGGGGGGAGGAATCATGGGAGAGGCGACCAGAGCAGTAGAACTGGATAATAGAAGAGTTCTTCGGTTGCACTCAATACCATCTGAGACTAAATATCTTTAAGAGACTAAAATGGCTCTTAGTCCATCACCTGACAGATGCTACCCTCTCCCCTGAGGTTGCTGATAGAGTTTTAGCACGGTTACAATGAACTACTCAGGTTTGTGCTGGTTAAAATTGCATTCTACTGAGATAAAGGAGTTATGGCAGGAGCTAATTTTGCACAATTTAAAATCATCATAAAGACTCATTTATAATCAAAATGTGCATTTTATTTTTGTCATATATCAGTAATCAGACTAAAGCAGACTAAGAGACCAGCCAGTAAACATAAATGAAATGACTGTATTGTGAATTGTATTTAAATAAAATCTTTTTAAAAATGCCTTTTGAAACAAGAACTAGCCTAAGAATGATATCTAATAAACAGTCATTTGTTTATAGATGACTGTTGCTGGGAACTTCATACAGACTGTTTATAATCTTCTTATAGATTTCAATGTGTCAATGTTACCACTACCTCATAAGAATGAAATCTGAAATTCAAATTAAGCACTTTAATCAAGTTTACATAGCAAGAGAGTTGCAAAGCCAACTCTGACCAAAACCAAAAATTATTTGTTAACTACAGTAAACTACCAATCACATAAATTGCCTATTAAGATAATAAGACATTGTTTTTGAATATCTATTAATGGGTTAAATGTGATAAAAATGTCATGTACTTTTTATTTATAATGATCTTAAAAGTGCTGTAGCATCTTTACTACCTGTATTCTTGAAAAGTTTATTCTCTGAAGATATTTTTATTACTACTCTTCCAACATGTTTATGCTTTTAATTTAATGGTATCATAATGTTTTTAACCTAAACAACTTAAGTACTTTGCAGCGAAATCCCAATTGGTAAAATTTTATTATTCAATTGGTGCTCTATGATATTCTTGTTTTGCCTCACAAAACAATCTTTAATAGGATATTACAAAAAACTACTGTTCTGAGCCAAACTTTTTCAAGTTTCCTCAGTGAACTAAACATTGCAAAGTTATATTTAAATGAACAACAACGTATCACAGAAGTAAACAGAAATTATTGTATTTGCCTTGAATATGTAACAGTGTCATGAAGGATATTAGGTGCAATTCAAATCTAACTTTATTTGAGGATAACCCCAGGCCATCTGTGTCTGTATTTCTTGTAATTTTGGACTGGAAATTGCAAAGTCATTCAGTTTTGCCTCTGAGCATTCACTAGCCTCAGACCAAAACACATAAAAACTATTATATGACGATTGGCCACTGGAGATCAGGTATAGGAAATACACAGTGTCGATGGCTCACAGAAAGAAAAAAAAATTCTCAGGTGGGTGATATGTGAAAATATTACTTAAACTAAGACTGAACATTCCTAGTTTGTGTTTTAAAAGTCTTTATTTATTTATTTTTAGCGTGAGGGGAAGGGAGGGGAAAAGATAGGAAGAGAAACATCGATTGTGAGGGAAACGTAGATTGGTTGCCTCTCCATGCCCCCAGCTGGGGACCAGGCCTGCATCTCAGGCATGGGCCTTGGCTGGGAATGGAACCGTTGACCCTTCTGTTTGTAGGCGGGCCACATCAGCTGGGTAAACATTCCTATACTTAGCAAATCACATTAAAGGCAGTCAAAATGAATTGTATATTATATAGACTTTTAATAAGTGTATATTTTATAACAGGGCTTCTTTTCTTCAATTTGACTGCAAATACAGTGTCCCACACAAATCATGCCCCCTTTTTATTATAAAATCTTTCAGTATAAAATTATAAACATATAATTCTATCACATAACACTATCACACTCAAGCATGCCATATGACATGTTAAGTGAAATGTTCCAATTAAACTATACATTATTATGCCCATATTATTACCCTACCAACCACACTCAAGCAGGCCTTACTTCTACTGGACCCTGTACTTAGGTCAGTGGGTCAGTTATACTTGCTTGTGTGGCTCTAACAAAACTTATCAAGATCCTTTGCATGTGAATAATAGTCCATTAATAGTTTTGAGTAAAATGCATTTAGCAGTAATGCAAGGGCATTTTTGGATGGGTAAGTAAAGAAAATACAACTACTAATAAAAAGAATTACTATTAGAATAGTAATTTATTATTATCAAAATACTTCCTGATAATAATAGCATAAAACATCATTAGCCAAGATAAGAAATAATATGCTGAGTAAACAATAATGAAGTAAGTTCAAATTTGTCATTTGACAGATGATGATAATTACTTCTTAGGTCTACATACTGATTGATTTGTATGTAACTTTGAGACCTAAATTTATTTGTAGATATGTATATTAAATATCCTAGTTATTTAATCTAATAAATTAAATGTTTGACAACTGAAAATTGAGAGATTTGTTAAATGTATCCTAAAAGCATAGAAATATCTATACATCTTAGCTTAATACATGAAATCATATGGTAACATAAGCATGCATTCCTATTTTATAAAAAATCATTTTCACCAACTTCTGATACTTGTTTATTACTGTTAAGCATTTAACTTGATGAAATACTTTTTATTTCTGCAGTGGATGGGAATACATCTTGGCCCAATGTAAAATTGTGATGTGAATACATTTTATCTTGAATGTTTCCTTATTTCCTTATTAAGATTTTCTATGCTACCCAAATAAAGTTTTATTTCCACAAATCACTAGTCTATATAGCAATCTTTCTGTGAGGTCAGTGTAAATGGGCTGATATTTGCATGTCGGAAAGAAATGGTAGTTCATAACTGAGATGAGGAAAGAGATTCCCTGTACAGATCACAGAATTTGTTCTTTTATTACATGTCAGGATAGAATTTGTACACAAGAAATTTGTTTTAAGGTCCAGGCTGTCGTTATTTGAGAGATTAAGAGAGGCAAACCCCACATGCTTACTGAAACACAAAAGCAGTATTTCTGTGCAAACTAGCCCAGAGTCTGAAGTGAAAGATACGGGCCCCTTGAGGAATCTTGAGTCGTCGCGGCCAGCCTGTCTCGCACATGCAGCTGAGGGAACTCCTGATCACCTGCATCATCCCGCCTGGGTGCCGACCCAGACTCACAGAGTCAGGCTCTCGGAGGTCATTGTCAAAGCATCTATCTTTTATTAAGAACCCATGATGATTTTCATGTGCAGCTAAGTAGGAGAACATTGTCTCAACAAACACCCACAGCACTCACAAAGACCATGGTCAAGGTAAGGTAATTCCGACATAGTCCCAAGACATTTAATTGAAGAAGGATAAAAACCTGGGTTTGAGTGTGATTGTTAGTACATGCTTGTAGCCTATTGAGAAAAGAGATTTATCTTCTATTATCCACAGTTATCTTCTCAATAAAAGTGTGATAAGAATATGTTTTAGGAGGTATTGAATTTTTGAGATAACCAAATGTGACAATACATACAAAAGTAAGGCAAAAACAATCCACAAAACATTTTATACAGTATGGTGTTAAGAATCCATTTTTTAATTGATAGTTGCTCTAGACAATTCTGGATCAATTACTTTTTTATTACTTTTCAAAATTTATTTTTTTCAATTACAGTTTTTATTAACTATTATTTTGTATTAGTTTCAGGTGTGCGATATAGTGGTTAGACAATCACATCTTTTATAAAACGTTCCCCCTGATACCTCCAGTACCCACCTGGCACCATACATAGTTATTAAAATGTTATTGTCATTGACTATATTAAAATCTTATTGACTATTTTCCCATGCCGTACTTTACCTCCCCATGACAATACTGTAACTAGCAATTAGTACACCCTAATCCTCTTCCACCCAGCTCCCCAACCCACCTCCTCTCTGGCAACCATCATGGATCAGTAACATTTAATAGAAAGAATGGGATCTTCTATTTAAGTATGAAGTTTCAGTGACACAGACTTTGAGTAGTGTTTAACCATCCTATTAAAGAATGTTTGTAGAAGTATCCCTCAGACTGAAAATTCCTTTTTATGGTTCCTGGTGAACGGTGCCTCTTTCGATCATTGTGGCATTCATTATACGATGTTTGTGACTGCTAAGCAACATTAATAAAGTAATTATGCAAATCTTACAATAACACAATATAATTTTTCTCTGAACAATTATCCAGGTATTACTGCTGTTGCAATCTTATTAAATATTTAATGCCACCTATTAAGCCTTATAGGAGTCAAATAATATGTTATATAAAGTAATATTTAATATAATACTACTAAATAGAAGAAGATATAAAGTAGAAAAGCACATTTCCAAATAAAAGGACTTTGAAGTTTGCCTGTATTACTTGATAATATTTAGGTTACAGTCTCAAGAAAACATTATTTTTTCCCTTCCTCTGCATCAGCTCATCTACGAACCAATTTATTTCCGAAATAGGCCCCAGGGGCAGGCTGGCTGGTGACTGTAATGGGGGTATCTGACTGGCCACTCAGGGAAATTGCTGCGGACTTTTAATCTTACTTTGATTAAGTTCCATGTAGATTGTGTCTGCCGGGCTGGCACCAAGATTACTTTCTCAGCTCCTTTGACTGCAATTGGACTGAGACTGTCAATTCCCGCCCCCCCCCCCCCCGCCAAATGTTCAAGGTTAAGTTGAAACAATATTACCCATTCCTTATAAATAGTTTGTATTTAGGTTTTAAATGGTGCCAGGAACCGTAATGTTAATAAAGACGCCATATTTAACAAGCCATAAGTTTACGAAGGTCACTTTTTTGAGGGACAAGTTTTATGTTGAAAAGGAAAGACTACCATCCCAGGGAACAATGGAATAACTTCACGGGTTTGAAGTTGCCAAATGGCAATTTTAAAACAGAAGCCAGGGAAGAGAAAGAAGCAGGGCTAAGGAGAATCTGTAAGAGGTTTTGCTGTTTTAATCTGTCTTCAGCAAAAATATAATACAATTCAATAAAAAAAAATTTATTCTATTCCAGAGCCACAGCAATAGAAAAACTAAGTTAAGGCCTGTCATGTTGTAGAGGAGGAGCGCTGTTAATTGCCTACCCATCTGTCTGTTCCTCTTTACTCCTAGACGGAATCCTGACATGATGCCAGCATCGATGCCCCCCACCCCCCAGCAGCCCAGGGGCATCAGGGGAATCTCATCTTACCCCAAGGGCAGGGGTGAAGAGGGGCCTTTGTCACCAACTGGCCATGGTAAGCCCTGTCCCTTTGTTAGCTCAGAGATTCCAGGGGACACCCAGGCTCACATCATTACAGTTCCTGGCATGGCTTCCATGCTGATACCGATTTGCGCTGGGCAGGTGACCTAAACTGGCCTAACCAGACTGTGCAGTTGTTTTTACCAGCAAAAACAGAAGCAAACAAACAAGCAAAGGCCCTTCAGTAAGAAACACGTTCTTCTTCAAGGCATGACAAAACAAGCAACAGAAATTCCAACTCTTAAAGTGCTTTAGCAATAAAGAAATGATCTCAAAAGCATTTGGACACTTCAGGTCTCCCATTTTTCTCACGGGGTTTATCTGTCTGTGCCTTAGAACAACACATGCTCTCTGGAGCAGCAGACGGGTGGGAACGGTGTGCCCAGGCGGGTGCAGTCTGATCCTCAGAGCGGCTGGGCAGTCAGGTGAAGCCCGGTAGCCGGAACCTTCAGGTCCCTCGTGCCCAGGTGTGGGCAGCATGTTCTACAGCTGTTACTACACTATTGGAAGGCAGTGCAGTCGAAAACGGTAGTGACATGCTGGTGTGGAGGATCTGCTTTCTAATTAAGCGCAATTCCCTGGGTCATAGCTGATACAGTAGTTTTAAAGATCAGCCACATTAGAAAAGCCTAATCTTTTCCTTAGTATACATCAATATTTGGTGAGGCCTGAAGATGCTATTTCACAGCGCTGCAGAAAGAAGTAGCATAGAATGGGAATTCTTTCTTTATAAACATTCAGTAGTCAATATTTCAATGTATCCACTCACTTTATATCAAATGGATGAAATGTTCTATAATGTATTTAAAATGTAATAATATATCTAAAAGGATATCCTGCAAATTAAAGTAAGAGAAGTTATACATTTTCTTACGGTGTATTCTCTACTTCTCTAAATTGATTTAAACTGCTGTTGAATTACCTACTAGCTTCTTCAAAACTCTGTCCAAGTTACCTTTAAAGGGGATTATTCCTGAGGAAATGTACTTAATGTGGGATTAACTGATTATTAGTTACTGACATTTTCATCGAAAATATATAAAGGCATGTGTATATACAGGAAGTCCTATTTTCAGTCAGTAGGCTGTTGTGGAACTCAAAGTAAAAAGTATTTTTTAATTGCAGAACTATTTTAAAAATGTATGTATAAGGCCCTGGCTGACATAGCTCGGTGGATTGAGTGCAGGCTGTGAACCAAAGGGTCACAGGTTCGATTCCCAGTCAGGGCACATGCCTGGGTTGCAGGCCATGGCCCCCAGCAACCACACATTGATGTTTCTCTCTCTCTCTCTATCCCCCTCCCTTCCCTCTCTAAAAATAAATAAATAAAATCTTTAAAAAATGTATGTATAAAACATTTTCCAAATGTACTTGTATATAAATTTTCTACATTCGGAAGTGGAAGGAGTCATTCACGCTGCCTCCATTCTTCTCTGTGACTTCCTCCTCATCTTGGGGTCCTCTCCCTCACTCACTGTGTGATCGTCCCAAGAAATCAGGTACAATTCCCATTTCATCCTTTCTCAACTTAGAAGTGTAAGTTGTTTCTAGTTTATTTTAAAATTCTAATGTAAATACACATATCAGAAGTGACATTCGACATATACACACCCCTATAACCTCTTTCTAAATGTCTTTTGAACTCCAACCTTTCGTAGAGAAGCGGTTGCTTCAGAGACCAGCAAGGGTGTTCCCGACCATGGAGCCGTATGCAGGGTCTGGATTGACACGCTGACCCCAGAGTCAGCACAGTCAAATGTTGGACTTCCTGTGGATGCTTGAATGCAAACACGAACGAAACCTCTCCTAGGGTCTCTGTTACCTTCTCCGGGACAGGGTGGAACTCTTAAAGAATTTACCAGGGACCTAAATACCAAGGAGAACACAAGAGGCATAACAACCGCTGGAGACATGGGCACATCGGTGCGTGACACAGAACCCTGGTGCTCTCTCTGTAAGCCGTTCAGAGGATGCTCCATCCGAAGCACTTCACAGACTTGTCTAATTTTAAAGCTGCGTCTGCATGTTACCACCCATAGCTTCTGGCCTCTATTATGATGAGAACCACCACCTTAACACCACGGAACTGTTTGCTTTTACTCATGTACACAGTTTATGATGTTTTGACCAAGGCAGAAATGTTCTCCCCACCTCCCTCGTAGGATCTCTTTCAGTGTGTGGCGGGAGCTCAGTGGATTACAGGTTCAATACATGTTGGCAGGTATTACTCAAATGTTACAAGTTAATAGAAAACCAGGAGCACTATCAAAGTCCTGCTATTTCAGAAATAAAGGTGTGTCTTCCTCACCAACATGATCAGAGAACTGTGTGCAGGAAAAGCCGACAGGAAACGGCTGGCGGAGGGGAGGAGCCCTGGCTGTCAGGGTGCGCGGTGGGGGAAATGAGGTCACCGCCGCTGCTCTGATGGCATGAGCGCGGGGCTTTTGCCTGGAGAAGCAGGTGTGTTCTCTCTTTCAGGAGTGGGTGTTCGCTAAGCTTCCCAACACTCTTTCGTTTTTCTTTGTCCAGTTTATTGAGCTCTCCTTGATGTGTGACCAGGTTCCGTAATCAGCCACGAGAAAGGAGGCAATCCTGTTATCTGTGATAACAGGCATAGACCTCAGGGACCTGTTATGTGCACATTTCAAAATAGGGGCCCTTCTTTGAAGCCCTTGTGAGTGGATGGTCCTCTTCCCTCTACCTGGAGAGCAAAATGTGTCTCAGAGACCGATGCGTGACTTCCCAGCCCCTCCTCCTGGGGCTTTCAGAGGTAAAAAGCAGGCAAAGGGTCTGAAATTATTCGTGGCAATCAGAGAGGTTTTTGAATGCTCAAATTGAACCAGCAAGGGGCACGGTGAGGCAGAGCCCAGCAGCACTGCCCGAAATGTGTGCACTGTGGGCGATGCTGGCCGCGGTCCATGCAAGCGCCCAGAGCGGATGGACCAAAGGCCGCATCAAACATCGATCTCCCTCCCTCCTCCTGATGTTGGCTCTCACTTGCCCTCTGATTCCTGCCTGAGCCTGGTTCCCCCGCCCTGCCCTTTCTGGGCAATTCTAAAAGCTTTCTTAGGACTTTTTAATACTTTATTTTTGCCTGCTTAAAACTACAAATAATTTCGACTGCTTCCACCCAATCTCATTACCCGTGTTTTTTGGACCATAAGACGCACCCAGTTTTTAGGGGAGGAATATAGGAAAAAAAAATTGAAGCGAAAAACGTGGTAAAATATTTAATAACATAAATAACATAATATTTCACCAATGTAAATGTTAACAGAACTCAACAGCAGCATTACCAACCATTATTCCTCCCAAATTTGGAGGGGGGGGGGGTGTTTTATAGTCTGAAAAATACGGTAACTATATGGTTACACACGTTACTAAAACACTGGATTATATACATTTAAGTTGTTTTTCTTGTAAGAATTATTCATGCCTTTATTTGTACAAATTGGAAAAATCCAGCTGAGGACGTTTGCAACACACTGTAAGAGAGATCATCTACATGTTGACTCTAAGTTTTAAAAAACATGTTATTTATCGGTATAGCAGCATATCTTGTTTCATTGCACTTGCTTTATTGTGTCTCACAGATACAATGTCTTCATCAACATGGAGGCAACACCGTCCACCAGCAAAATGATGACAGCTTGCTGAAGTCTCAGGTGATCATTAGCAATTTTAGCAATAAAGTATGTTTTAAATTGCTTATTTTAGATTAATGCTTATTGCACACTTTATAGACTATAGTATAGGGTAAGCATAACTTTTATATGCACAATATATAATAGTACAGCAAAATAATTCATGCAACTCACTTTATTGCCATATTTGCTTTATTGTGGTGGTCCGGAGCTGCACCCACATCTCCAAGGTCAATCTCTATAGCTTTCTGTTATCAATGCCAAGAACGAAATTAAGCTCTTATATAAAACAAGGAAATCTGAATATCTTCATTACTCTATTCCCCTGTCTCACATGCTACTTCTTTGTGGATACTTTTATTTTTAATTTATCATTTAATATTTAATAATTTCCCTGCCAAGAAATGCTCATATTGAGAATAGTTTGTAACCATACTTATATCTCTTATTTTGCATTTGCATTATTTTGGGAAGGCAAGATGTGCTGTCTGTAACTTCATTTCACCAGTTGCTTACCTTAGGGATCTCTGTGGTCCTTTTATACCTACATTCAAGATGGGCTTGATGGGTACATATTCTAAATGTTTAATCATCTGAGAAAAACATTACATTGTTTCACATGCACACTAATGGTCAGAGTGAGAGTGAACTTCTAAAGATTTCCATAAAAGTAACACATTTCTCCTTAAGTATTTCTAAATAGTTCCTATTATGAATTCCAATGATTGCTCTTCTACAGGGAGGGAAGTAGGTATGCAGTTGTTCATATGGAAAAGCAATATAATAGGTAGTAAATAATAATATAAGAATAAACAGTTTCACATATTCACAACTAGAAACCTACTTTTGCCACATCCTGCAATATTGTTTCATACTTGAATTGCTATTTTTTTGCATCTTAATGCAGGAACTTTTCTGAAATTTGAGTGTGCAAAATATTGATAGGGTAATAATTTTAAAAACTTTATCAAAAAAACCATGGTACATTTACACAATGGAACACTGTGTAGCAGAAAGAAAGAAGGAGCTCGTACCCTTCACAACAGTATAGGTGGAACTGGAGAGCATTATGCTAAGTGAAATAAGTCAGGTGGTGAAGGACAAATACCATATGATCTCACCTCTGAGTGGGACCTAATGAACAAAACTAACAAATGAGCAAAATAAAACCAAAGACATGGAAATAAAGCACAAGCTGACAGTGGCTGGAGGGGTAAGGGGGAAAGAAAGGGAAGGAGCAACAAAGGAACTCGAATAGAGGACTCATTAGCATGGAAAATGGGGGAGAGACTGACTGTGGGAGTTGGGGAGGCGGGGTAGCGGTGAGCAATGGGGAAAGAGGCAAGACAGTATAACTGAACAGCAATAAATTTTAAAAGAAAAGAAAAAATGAAAAGAAAAAAAGCACTTGGAACAATTTGTGAGCTTTAATCAATATATTCTCTTATTTTAAAAAATACTGTATATATTTTTAATGTTATGCTTTATTAGTTTTCTTATTCCTCTTGTCTTCTTTTCCTGTTCAAGAGTACTAAAAGTCCTTGGATTATATTCAAGCATTAGACTACTGTCATCTTATTTTATTTAATTTTTAATGGCTAAGTTTTTTATACACAGTGTTAGAGGGCTTCACACATTTGCATACCCTGTTATTATTTCAATATTCTCCAATAGAAGTTCTGTCATTCACCACATAAAATGCCAGTTTAATTTGTTTTGACTTCTTAAAATTATCACCTAGGTGTAGTTTCATCCCAGTGTTTTTTATGATGAGGGTTTTTTTCCCCGTCTCTGCTCAGTCTTCATTCATATGGCATTTTTCTCTCCTTCTATTTCATCGAAGCCACTTCCTTTGCAAACTATTGAAGTGAATTTCTAATTGTTTTCTAACAAAATTTGGAATTATCAATCAATCAATGACTTTCAAATTCATAATTAGCATTTACTTTTTTAATACGTTTTTCTTTATTTTGCAACTGTTTTCGTATTCCATCAGACAGACATTTTATTAATTTTCACTGACAAAATGATTTATTATCAGTATTTTCCATTAGGAACAATATATGGAACCTGCTTTGTGTTTGCCATATTTTTGTTATTCCAGTTCTTGATTTGCAAGCAATTGAAACTAGCTCTGATTAACAATCAGAATAGGATTTATTTGAACACACCAGCAGGCTTTTATAGCAAATGACAAGGTGAAAAACCAAGTCTTGAGAAGAGTAGGAGCCCAGGAAGAATTAGCCTATCAGCAGCAGACTAATGAACATTCTTAGGCCCAGGAATCACATAATGCAGCTCTCATTTCCTCCAGCCTTGTGTCTTTGCTGAAGATGCAACTTGCCAGGAAATTTGTTTTTATATTGTTTTACAATTTTTATTCTTCAAAGTTCAAGGTTCATGCATGCATGTGGGATCATTGCACCATTCACATATGAGCTTGGCCTAGAATGTATGGAATCATAATATGCTTACATTGTGTTTTTGTGTAATAGGCCATACATATATATAAAATGTGCATATATATACACATATATACACACACATATAAAATTTCTTTACTAAAGATGGATTATAACTGCTTTACTCAGTCTCTTTTGCTATAGTGAAACTTAGTCATGAGAATAACGTAATAATCAGTTTTGTGATTACTTTTGATGCATCACCAAAAGTTCAGTATTAGTTTTGGTGGATTTTATAGTAAAAATATTATATTTATATGGAAGAATTTGTTAACTTTCTATATCATTAAATTCATCTATTCTAAAAATTTTGGCATTTAAAATTATTTATATAACTTGTTCTTATTTATAAATCAATGACTTGTTTTCACCAAAAAATTTAGTCATATTATGGTTATTAACAGAAGTCCCTTTGGTAAGAAGATATTTCTCACTCTGCATGTATGCATTTTGAGAGTGACACAGCCGTATGAATTTATGATTTTCTCTTTCCCATTGTTAATCATTTCCATTGCAGTTAACCCCTGCCATTTATAAAAGTGTGTATTATTATCATGATATTTAGATGACAAATTAAACTTTGAAATATTGAGAAGCATTGTTCTGAACTCATTAAGTTTACCAGAAACATGTCAAAAGGAAAAAACAATTTTAAAAGGTTGACTATTTCCTTATACATATTCACAAACGAATTGGTAATACCAGTTAAGTTTTATACTTTTAATTTGCATTTCATCATAAAGACTTCCTTTGTTGTTTTTAAAATGTGTGTGACCTTAGTAAGGTTGCTAAACCCACTTCCACATAAATGAATGAGAGAACAGGATTAGACAGTCTCTAAGGATCTTTCTGCTCTAAGACTATATGGTTCTAATTAACTGCCGTGGGTACCCTGAGCAGGGAAATTAAACTGAAAGCACAGCTGAAGCTTCTGTCCCCCTGAATTAATACTTAGGGACCGTGGGAAGTGGGACCAGAGAAGGCAGAAAAGTTATGATAGGTCATAAAAATTTGCTAACCTTATAAAAAAACCATTGTCAAGGGTTTGTTCTATTGTTCTGGGCCCTGTCCACTTTCCCTAGCAGTTGTATATGAATTAGTAATTCCCTTATTCAAACACCATTTAAGGAAAACCATGCCTCTAATTTCTCTAGATGGAATATCAAAGCTTTAAAACATTTAAGTTTGTGGGGATATAGTATCTATTTTCTAGCCTTGACTGAGAATTCATTTTTTTAAAACAATTCACCAAAATATATAAAGATTTGTTTCTTTTTGCTAGGTTCCAATTATTTTGTGTCTAAAAATATTTCAGTGACATAAAGTTTATGAATCCAGAAACTGATATCAAATTTTATTTTTTTCTAGTTCATTTATTTTTAAAGGACACTATAAAGCAATAATCAGATTTTAACATAAATTGCTTTTCATGTCTTTGTTAGGAGACGTCTCATTATTATTATTTATCCTCTTCTTTCTTCTTTTCCTCCTTGTCATTGTTGCTCTTCCTCCTCCTCTCCTTCTTCTTCTCCTCCCCCTCCTCTTCCTCCTTCTCACCCTTCTTCTTCCTCTTTTATTCTTATTGAATGCCTGTACAGATCTTTCCAAGTTGAAAGAGCAGCAGCAAATAAGCCTGTATTCATAACTGGAAAACCCTTGGTAACTTCTTTGCAGTGGAGACCACTAATTGTCCTTAGCATGAATTCTTTAATTATCCACTTAGTAATAGAACCCTACGTGCATATGACCATGATCGGGTTACATTTCTTAGCCTCCTATCCAATGATTAATTTTTATCAAGCGTCATATGAATGATATCGTGGTCATACATCCCAGTCAACCTCCATAAAGACAAAGCTGAGTATACCACTAGATTCCTTCCTACACATTTTCTCTGGCCGAAATGCAGACGTGCTGTGAAGACACTCCCAATGAGAGGAGTGAAACTAACACAGGGTTGTGGAAAGCAACCGGCGGAAGTCACCTGGGGCCCGCGATACACTCGCGGGAAAGACCACCTGCAGCGGCTCCTTCGAGGGCTGGAAAGGCACACCTCCCTGCACTGAGGATCCCTTCTTATGATAACCATCCCTGAGTGAGAAACACTGGCAATTATGTCAAACAATATTTTTCTTTTATAAAATATTGAGGGGGCAGACTTCCTTTATTATCCAAAAGAAACAGAAAACGAAAGCTAAGTTATCTAATTTCTAGCCTGGGAGGGCTATCACCACGTTATCAAAATATGTTTGTGTGTGTGTGTGTGTGTGTGTATACACATATTTATGTATGTGTGTGTATACACATACATAAATTTTGTTAACTTGCTGCAGCATTTGCCATTTATGCCCCGCACTAATGCACTAATGTCCACAGAAATCGATCCTGTTTTCATTATACTGGAAAATAAACAAACCTGATCTCTCTGGTCTGTAAATAAACACTACCCTGGTCTTCCAAGGCTGTTCACTGTACAGATATCTTTGAAAGGGTGGTTTGGAACACAAGTAAAGCTAATGCCTCTACTCACAAGGTGTACAAAAATGCAAGTCATTTGAGAATTATCTCCCCAGGGACATGTTTCCAGTTCCAACTTGCTGTTCCTGGAACTGAAAGGCCTAAGAAAGTACTTGTACTCCAGATTCATTCCGTTTCTCCTTTCCAACCTGCTTTTCATAGCCACCCTTTTCCAAGTTAGCAAATAAGGCACGTTTCTCACCTACCCTAACTTTACCTTGGTAGTAAAACTGCTAGGGTACAAAAAGGTGTTCTCATGGGGGAAACATATTTTGCAAAGGATAGACAAAATGTAACCGGTGCAATAAATACTGAGTTCGGTTCTCCTCTTCCCTGTCTTTAGCCACCTCTTCTATGCTGTTTATTAATTTCTATCATGCATTGTTTAATAGCCAAATTTGTTCAGAATATACAGTGTGACAGTCCGTAGTACAAGTACTGAGATCCATAGGTCATTTAATCCTCACAAGAACACCAAGAGGTAATTGCTACTACTATTTCTTTTTTGAGATGAGGAAACTAAGGGACAGATATTTGGTGAGATTTTTTAAGCCTTCAGGGATAAACTGTGGAAAAGCAGAGATTGGAACTAAATGACTTGGCCTCTGGCTTCTGAAACATAAACATCATTATGCCACTCTTTAGTATAGATAAATAATAATAGGCATGAAAAATAATTGTGTTGTTTAGCTTACATTGCATACAAACAAAATGATTTAGTGTGTTATTTTAAAGGATGAGACTAGAAGACATGTACAGAATATGACTGCCTCCTCTAATTCCTCTTAAAATACACAATATCTTAGAACTTGCATATGTATCAACGCAAAACGTGGCCCACGTGTGATGCAGACACTGGCCTGCACTGTCCGAGTCGTTATGATTGAAACGAGACATTCACACGGACTACAGAGTCCAGCAGAAGAAAAGGGACAGCCTGGCTTTTCTCTCAAGGGGAGCAAAAGCTGTGGCCTCCTCCATGACAGGCCTTTATTTCTCTCCGGGCACATTACATGATGGTCCTAATTTTCTATGCACGGGTTCTCTTTAGGTAGTTACCTTTTACAGAAAACAAAGGAGCCAGTGCTGCTCATCACACCACAGAAGAGGGGTATTTGCAAATGAAAAGGCAAAAGTGGTTGATCTGGTTACACTCATCCTTGGAAGGTTTAGCATGGATTTTAGGAAGTTACTTTTTAGTAAATGTCCTCAATTCAGGGTGAGGGAATTTTAGCAAAGAACAAGACTCATAGCGGCCTAGGTACACTGCAGGCCTGATTCCCCATGGGAGAACCTATCCGTGGGCATGGGTCCTGTGCATCTCCCAGTGGGAGCTGGGCCCATGCCACGCAGAATGTTCTCCTACACACATGTATTTAAATATTCTTCCAGAAGATAATAAGAGACATCACAGAGTATATTTTGGGACATGAGAATATTTCTCAGAAAGAAATGAGGTCTGAAGGAATTTCTGTTAATCTCAGGCTAAGATATCTTTTTCAAACTACTTGCAAGCAGTCAAGAACAAATGGCTGGTGATGTAAACATGTTTTTGTCATCACCATGTTCCTACTCCACCACTGCGTACCTGTATACATGACCCAGGTTTGGTCTCCTGCATTCAGATGTACTGAAAAATGTGGACTCATCTAGACTTGACTGAAGGACTGTGGGTAACTAGAGATACTGACGGTTGAGTTGGGCTCAGGGCCTGGGAAGGGCTCTGGATTGCTCTTTGAGAGGATGGTCCGTGTGTTCTATAACAGAAGGATTACAGAGGTATTTTGCCATCACAGGGACTGGATTCAGCAAAGGCTGGTGAGAGGATGACCCCACTATTTTCCTCTTCTGGATCAGACGGAAATGCCATGTTGCCCGCCCTCAATTGCAAATAGATTGGGATCACTGGACTGGTCAAGAAAGTCCAGATAGAAGTTACATTTGCCACTTTTAGGCTGGGCTCGGTGATGTCCCATGCAATCCTCAGACACCTCTTTCTTTACTGAATTCAGAGAATACAGTGGACACCTCTCAAAATCCCAGAGAATGAAATTCTCCATTGGGCTATAATGTAAGTGAGAAGGAAAAATGTGTGGAGGCACACAATTTGCACTTTTTCTGGTTCAAAAACGTATGCTAATCGCCCTGCCCAAGGCAGTAAGATGCTAGTGATGTTCTGAATGACTGTTTTTATAGAGGAAGCTGCCATGATAATATAGATAAGTATGAGATGATAATTAATGCTTAAAATTGCATCAAAGCAATGCAAACTATGTTTCTTCCAGAAATACAAATAAATGGATGACAGATTTATAAGGATGTTGACAATGAAAACTTTTTATTTGCTGAAATTGTAATATAAAAACAAATACAAAGGGCTTGTTTCTTCATGCCTCTCTTAGGAACACATTTGTGGATTCTACCTTACCCACCATGCATCCTCTCTTATCCAAGGATTGTATGTAAAATAATGTATCAACCGCATAAATAATGTGCTACATGAGAGCTGTATCAGGTGAGCTAGATCAGGGGCCCCCAACCCTGGGGCCGCAGACCCATACCTGTCCGTGGTCTGCTAGTGACCCAGTCTTCCACGAAACCGGTCCCTGGTGCCAAAGAGACTGCTGAGCCAGATGATGTGAGGTATAATTAATAACTAACAGACTCCATCCTTAAATTCTATAAAGCCATTTAAATTATAACTCTGCTACAGAGTGGTAACCTATCTGCCTATTAATTATATCCCATAAAAGTAATATACCTGCACTAATTAATTATACTTGAAGTAACAGCCATGGCTTAATTAAGTATACCATTCCTAATAATGAAATCTTAAAATAATTGGAATCTTCTGTCTAGAGGCAGTAACAATTATTGCCATTGGAAGGAAATCAAACATGGCCACTCTAAACCAAACTGATTCCCCAGTGACATTGAACCTGAGATGAACTGGCGTGGTAGTTGTTCACAAACCTTTCTGGGGAGGGCCAGCTACTACATGGTTTAGGCTGTGTGTGCCATATGGTTTCTGTCACAGCCACTCAAATCTGTCACTGTGGTGCTTGAACAAGCCATAGGCCAGCCGTAAGTAAAACTAACGATGTTGCTGTAGCCGATAGAGCTTCCTGCAGGGTTCTGGAAGGCTCACCTTGTGCATGCACGTCTTTGAAGTTGGCCACACTTAAGGGGACTTGGCCACAGATTTTTGGCTTTTTCTCTCTGTGATTAACTCCTTCGTGGACACTTGTCCCAAGAGTCCCAGACACACTGGGTGCCTCGGACTCTGATCTCTCTCTCCTGAACGTGGGACTGCTTCCCTTCCTGTGTATGGTCTTTCCCTACTCCCACCCACTTCGGCGTGGGGGAAGTACTGTCAGGACAACACCTGGGGATGTAATTGATCTCGTGGGCTTATTTCCCCTTAATAATAAATCCCCTCCGGCCCCTTGTGGGCTGATGGCTCCCCAATGCCTTCAAACAACTGGCTGATGCACTTGCTCAGCTTTTACAGCCGTCCGCAGCGGACTGGCGCGCTCGCCGTGTGCTACTCTATCACAGCCCGAACCTGAAATCCTCTAAAACGCATTTTAATGGATGGTGGTGGTTTATGTTACCCTTCTTGCGTTTCTAATGAGAACTTTTAGGTTCTGATTTTGCCATGATTCTGGAATTAAAGACCCATACATCTCATTCTAATCTAGTTTCTTCTCCGTAATTTTAATGAAAGTGTGCTTTTAATGACTGCCAATAACTTGTATATAGGCGCTATTCATATTTTCCAAAGTCTCCACAGCATTTTGTATAACTGACAACTTCTTCCTTTTTAAAACATTCTCCTTTATGCGTTTCCTTAAAAATATACTGACCTCAATATTTTTCTTGTTCTCAGCTCTTTATTCTTAGCTCAGTTTTTGACAGGTTTATTTTCTTGGTTTATTTGTATTAAGTCCTATTGTCTAAACTCTGCTGGGGTGATTAACATTCATTATTTTAAATGCCTCATACATCAACGTATAACACCTACAATTTTATTTCTACCTCTGACTGTTTTCTGTGGTTCAGATTTAATGTTGTTTCATCACCATCTTAATTTCTCTGATGCAAAAAAAAAATAAACCCGATAGTCCTGTTATTTATTTTTTAAAGTGTATACCTATTGGATTAACTTTTTTCCATTACCACACCATTATCATTATCAAAGGCATCATTATCATTTCCATTCTAAATTGGGACAATAGACTCTTGCATCTAATTCTTCTTCCTTAAAATCAATTCTTCAAAGATTAGTGTCAACAAGAACCAGAGCCGGACAATAGTTAAAGTGGGAAATTTAGATTTTATTCAGAAATTATTGCAATAGGGTAAAAGGGACTTCAGTATAGAAATGAGCTGAACTCCTGAAACACAGAAAAGTGGGTATGTAGAGTCAAAGAACAGAGCGGGGAGTCAGTGGGTGGAAAAGTATTAAATGGAGACATCAAGGGGTGGGGGGTATTCTTGTGAAGCCGACTTAATAGAATTCTTGCTGAAGGTAAGCCGGGAGGGTCAGCTGTCAGAGGTGATCCCATATCAAGTGCTGGGGCTTTCTCTAAACTGGCATAGTAGGGTTCTGGCTAAAGCTGGGCTACGTAGGCCCGGCAAGGAAGGGGTCAGAGTCAAGATACCATGGAGAAGAGGGTCATGCAGTTTGGTTAGGAAGAGCTTTCTTCAAAAACTATATCATTTTTTTGTTAATTGAAAGTGAAGCTTATTTACATTCTCCAATGAGTTTCCACTGGATAAGCTATGTTAAAATCCTCAGTTTTAATATATGTTTATGTCCTCCTTTATCTCCTGTCATTTCTGCTTTCTGAAAGTTCTAATTGGTAACATTTTATTAGTATCTATTATATCTTTAATGTAGAATAAAGTCTTTAGTATAATGCATTACCTTTTCTGACATATATTTGCTACATATATTTTTCCATAAATTGTACCACATCTCAAACAAACTTATGACACCTGCTTCACAATCTTGCTATCAGGCAAGGGCAATATTTGATCTTGCTTTATAAAAAAAAACTTTCTGAATGGCTTTGTTTAGATATCTCTCTTGCACACAGAATGGGTTCAATTCTACTTTGTTAGCCAATCTGAAAATATTTTACTTATTGATCAGTTAAGTCCATTTATATATTTGATATGCTTACTATGCTGCTTTTCAGTGGTGGCATATAGTTTATATATATATAATCTTACACTGTTTATGGAATTTGGTATTTATTTATAAGTGTCTTATCAATATCTTGTATAACCCTGTAATGCAATACACTAGTCTTCCAGCTTATTGTAATACTCTTTACTGATTTCTTTTTTTTTTTAAGATTTTATTTATTTATTTTTAGAGAGGGAAGGGAGAGAGAAAGAGAGAGAGAGAGAAACATCAATGTGCGGTTGCTGGGGGTCATGGCCTGCAACCCAGGCATGTGCCCTGACTGGGAATTGAACCTGCGACACTTTGCTTCGCAGCCTGCGCTCAATCCACTGAGCTACGCCAGCCAGGGCTTGTCTTTACTGATTTCTTGAATGAGCAATGAGAATGATCTCTAGTGCCCTCTCCTTCTCCCTCCTTTCAGACTAGCGTTGACTTTTATTCGCTATACTTTCAATGAGGTAGACACTCCTGAGACATTCATTCATGTTCCCTTGACTCACAGTCTCATTTTCTTCAGTTTGGTGTGAGTTGTTTAATTTCTCTGTTTTTAGCACATTTAGTAATGGCATCATGTTTTGCTACTTGTATGCCCACTTTTAGTCCTACGTTTATACTTGTCTGAACTTCGTGTTTGTTGTCAGGCACGAGGAGATTGCTCGGAAAGCGGTAAGAAGAGCTGCGTTCCCAAAGTTCCCCAATGCCCATTGGGGTTCTGCGTTCCTTAGATAGGACACACAATTTAAATAAACAAAATATCATTTGTTGAATGTTTTTGCGTAATTAAAACAATTCTTTATTAAATTCCTCTATAGAATGTTGCTGTCAAGAAATGTGTTTCCAATATGCTTTTTAACTTTTTACCCACCAGCTCAAATCATTATTAGTTCCTGTTCAATTTTACTCTTTAGAAAAAAAGATACAATCACATATGGGTTGCTCTTCTTTGCCAAAGGTCTAGATGTTAAATGTTCTCAAATGTTTTTCACCTCTTCATTTTGGTTTACATTGTCACTCATTTTTCCTCTCTATATCTCTTACTGTGTTGCATTATTTCTGTGTGATTTTATGTTTCTCCTTATTAAATCCTTATTCCTGAAAAAGATTTTCTGAAAATTATCTCCCTTGTCTCTCCTGACCCTCCTCTAGGTTATTCTATTTCTCTCCATCCCTCTCTCTCACACACACACTCTCTCTCTCTCTCTCATTCTCTGATTGATTTTGATTGTGCTCCCAGTATTCCGGGTACATGTTCTCTTCTTGGGGGTGATTGCTGGTGATTTCTGGATATAATCTATTGATTTTGGGGTCTTTCAATTCTTCCTTTTATCTGCGCATATGAGCAGGGGCCCCCTAACAAATGGAATTACCTTCTGGAGGGTAGTCCCCTTGCAGTCCAGGACTCCCCTATGAGGTGAGTGTTCTGGGAACCCATCTCTAGCAGTGAACCAGCTGGCATTGTTGTGAGAGGCTGCGTCCAGCTTTAATGAATTAAAAAAAAAAAACTCAACAAATTTGCCCATTTCATGATGGGTGATTTGAGAGCATACCTGCCCTAACAGTGCTGACTGTTCAGCAGTTTTTGACTAAAAATCATATGACCCTCATACCCCACCCTTCCTATTTGCACAATCATGCTCCAGTGACATATTTTGTTTCCCCAGATAAAAAATAGTCCTCAGAAGGAAACTTTTTGCCTACATGGAAGAGGTGAAACAAAAGAAAAACAGCAGAAGTACTAAAATACATCAAAATTGAGGAGTTAAAAAACTGTTTTGAGCCGTGGAAAAAATGTCCCAATAAGTGTATTGCATCGAATGGAGAGCACCTTGAAGGTGACTGAAGTTTAAACATGTAAGGATAAGCACACAATTTTTTATTGATAAATTCTGGCTTTTTGGTCTCCCCCTGTAATATTTGCCATTAACCTTGCTTGGTGCTGCCCTGTGCTGCTAAGGACTTGGCTAATTACTCCTGTATTGTGAATTTTGTGTGGTTTACTTTTCATCTGCTTTTGTTGATGATCTTTCCCAGAACTGTTTCATTACCTAGCCTAACTACCCTGCCTCATGTTTTGAGGAGATCCAGGCATATGTAAAAGAAAATATATATATATATATATATAATATTGATACCATATTCTACTGTTGAAATTCTCTGCAATATAACTTGTTTAATTTTCTCATTAAGAAGTTCTGCAATAATAAAATAATCTGAGTTTAATGCCGTACTCAGAAAATATGGTGTAATTAATATCTCAATATATTTGATACTGTATTTTATAAAATACTCTGCCTTAGTATACTGTTATTTTTAGATAATGTAATGAAAATGAAATAAATGTGGTCTCTTTCAGGAAAGATATTTATTTCCAACGTAGTAAGAAAGTAAGTATCTATAGATTGAATGAATTTATCTCTGCCTAGATTTAAACAAGTAATGGGTCTTATTTCTCATCGGCTTGTTTATACCCTAGATCCTCCCAGTCATACAATTATCCACTTTTATTGGTGTATATATCTTACTTTATTAGCTTAAAAACTAATATTTTTACAGTCCCTAGTCAGCATTTGCTGTGCTTTCTTATTCCTGAATTTGCTTAGCACACGCTTGATGCCGACTCTATTTCTCATTGTTCACGACAGAACAAAATTAAATAAAATCTCTGGGAGGCGGGTCCGTGCCGTTGTTAAACAGCTCTAATCTGGCCCCTGGGTTGTTTATCTATGGAATGGGAACAGTAAAAATGGCACGCCCTCAGTCACCTCCACGTAAAAATCACGACAGTTATGAATGCTTCTTGGAGTTGCTGTAAAAACCATGTCAGGGCATTTTGCCTTTCACGACCTTTAGTGGCTTGGAAACGGTTCCACCACAGAATAGTTTACATGCTTTAGTTATTATAGATATTACATGATCTAACTTTCTTTCTGCTAATATTTTTTCATGTTTAAAATATATTTTTATGACTTAATATAAGAAAAATGAGAAAACTTTCATTTCTTCAGTAATTTTAAGTACACATTTTCTACACCCAGGAATCCTGGAGAGTAAGACTATAAAAAGCAATTTTATGAAAATGTGTTTCTTTCCAATGCATGCTCTCCAAATTTGAGGACATAGGAATCCTTTCACACTTACTTCATATGCTTAATTTAAGGGTTTTTTTTTTTCACTAACACTGTGTTGATAACCAGTTCAAGTTATCAAAAATAACAAAACACATTACTTTATAAGCAATACAGTATTGTATAAATAATGTATTAAATATTTGGAGTTGTTAATATCTTAGCTATTTACTAGCACATAAATTGGAAAGATGTTTATATTTTCCTAGACCATATATTTATCTATTAAAAATATAATATTATTTGTTCTGTTTATTATTGTTGCAAATTTAAACTGGATATCATATCTTTGTAAGTGCTATAAAATACCACACACACACCACTTTTGTTACCTTTACTATGTGCTAATAGAAAACTTTGATTTTAAAATAAATTTGTACTTATTTTGATGTTCATAAATGCAATAATTCTCAGGTAAAGGTTTGACTGTGATCTTGATTATGAAGAAACATCTGAACACAGAAAAATACAAATTGTTGTTGCCTTTTGTATAGGACCTGGAAAGAATATTAGAAGAAGGCAACATATCAAATGTTAAGAGACAGCAACAGTTTCTCTTTTTTTTGATGTTGGTAAATTTAATGAAATCTCATGTTATTCAACTGTCAAGTCTCATTTCTTTGAGTATCTCAGTGTAGATAGTCAAAAATCATCAAAACTCAGCACAGAAGAGTGAAAGTTAATAGCCTTTTGGTTATAACAAAACTAAAAGGATTGGAAAGACTCAAAATGAAATGCTCTTACTGAAAAACCTTCTTTTGTCGAATGCTTTGTGCAGTGAGTGAAAATTGAACAACCACATACTCTTTTCATTGTGTTAAAATGAGTTCTCACACTATTAAACTTATATCCTTTGGTCCTAAAACCTCCTCGATACTTTTTCCACATATAGCATAATTAGAATATTCTATGTAATTCTATCAAATCATATTCTGACTACCACATATAATTATTTTTATTAAATGAAAAATAAGCACTCTATTTACAAAAACACTATATTATGATAAAGAAGAAATTATTTGGGTGGTTATCATCTTCAGAAAGTTATCTTGTAATCATCTTTTGATATCTAGTATAATTAATATTGCTCTTTTTTTCCCTTTTTAGAAATTCTTATCTAAATAACAAGAAGCAATAAAGCTAAAATTCATGGCAGGCAAGTATCTCAAATTCATTCATATGTCTTAAGAAAGGAAAGAAGTTAAAGAGGAATGATGTGAATTTTGTTGTTGTTTATTGAAAACTAAAGCAAAATTCCAAACAATAATGACTTATCTATGGATTTGGGGGATGTAGCAAGTCAGAAAAGCCAGGCAACTGAGCACTCATATAACAAGTTCCCCTATGGAATTAAGCTATGTGTGAAATATATTTAAGAACATTCATTTATTTAAGACAAAAGATACCAGATAAAGAAGACACACATCCTACAGAGAAGGAAGAAAGAAGATAACTAGGTGTGTTAATGACAGTGCAAGAGACACTTGAAGGAGACTTTCTAGATGATTATTTAGTTGTTGTTTGAACGATAGATTAGAAGATAAGGTGGTACGGGGTGGGGGGAGAGGAAGTCATTCTAAACTATTAACAAGAAAGGAGATATTACTGAAGAGAGTGATCTAGTGTAGTAAGAGGTAGAATGGAGGGAACAGATGTTGATAGAAGGAACAAGAGGTAAGTGGTAGCAAGGAGCACTTGTAGACAAGTTGCAAAACTTGTGATGGGAAGATGGGGTTGTCCCCGGTGGATTAATCCTACGTACTCAATATTGGAACAGACCATCCCTTTATACCACATGTGTGGTAACTTTACAGAAGGTTCTCAATATGGGTGGTGTGAGAGGGGATGCATTGTGCAAGTATAACATATCAGATGGCAATATTAAGCATCCTTTTAGGATTTCTAATTCTAAATTTAAAGTCAAATAATCCAGTTTAATTTTTCCCAGAATTCTTGAGCACTTTGGATAGTAACAGATGAAAAACAAGAATTTGGAATCAATTGTCTATCCTCACTAAGCTGAATTTAGATTTAGAGTTCTAGAGAGAAGTGGCCAAGATATGGATTGTCATTATATTACAGACTTATGTTAGACCCTGAAGGCAATAGCAAAGAACAAGAAATTCTAGACCATGATGGAAATGAAATTAATCAAAAATGTCAAAGGACCAAATATATGCTATTGAAAATGGAGTCAACTGAGCGTAATTTAAGAAGGAGAGAGAAATAAATATGTGTACATATATATATGCATTTATACACACATATGTGTATACACACACACAATATGTGTCTGTGTGTGTATACTCATTTAGCATTAGCAAGTTAAAAACAATCTACTAAAATGTGATTGTATGCTGGGCTTTATACTATGCTAAATGTAATGAAAAGATAAAATACTGGTTGTATACCTTAAAATAATGCATTTAATAAGAACATATCTGGTAAGAATACAGAAATATATAAATAAGGACATAATTATCCAATAAGTATTGAGTGAGTATATCTTATTTCTCCTCACACTATTCCTGCAAGATAACTAAATGGTTTAGTTACAAATGGATAGTATAAATGAAAGAAATCAATATCTTGATTAAGATTTGACATTCATTAATGACAAATCTATCACTAGAACTGAGTTCCATAATATCAAACTACCTCCTGAGCAACAAAATAAAAAGGTTTGGTTTTTGTTTATATATAATTCATCTTAATTCCAAAAATATATTCACATCAGGGGAAGTATATAAGTGCTTTATTGTTGATTAATACTTTATAGTTTAAAATTTGAAAAAAAATCATTTCATTAACCTAGACTGAGTTAAATCATCTAATGCTTGCCTGAAGTTATTATGTTTTATTATTTATTTTAATAAAATGTATCAGAGTGACACTGGTTAGTAAAGTTATATAGGTTTCAGCTCTGCAGTTCATGGCACATCATCTGTGTATTGAACTGTGTGCCCACCATCCAAAGTCACATCTTATTCTGTTGCCACATCTTTGTCCTCCTTTACCCTTTACTACTACTCCTACCACCTTCCCTCTGGTAACACCATACTGTTGTCTGTGTCTATGAGTTTTTGTTCATGTGTTGCTTTCAGTTTTATATCCCACAGATGAGTAAAGTCAAACTGTTCTTAAATGTTGGTCTCTGACTTCTTTCATTTTGCACGATAGCCTCAAGATCCATCTATTTTGTCACAAAGGGCAGTACTTCAGCTTCTCTTATGTCTGAGTAGTATTCCCTTGTACATCTGTACCACACTTCTTCATGTAACCATCTATCAAAGGGCACTTCAGCTGTTTCCATCTCTTGGCCAATGTGAGTCATGTGGCAGTGAACATAGGTGTGCAAATAAATGTTTTCAACTTTTTGGATAGATACCAAAAAAACCACCAGAGGAGGGTTGCTGGGTCAGATGGCACCTCTATTCTAATATTTTAAGGAGCCTCTACACTGTTTTCCATAGTGGTTGTACTAGTTTACAGGGTTCCTTTCTCTCCACAACCTCTCCAACACTTGTTACTACTTGTTTTGTTGATAATAACCATTCTAACATGGGTGAAGTGGTATCTCATTGTAGTTTTGATTTGCATGTCCTTAATAGCTAATGAAGCTGAATATCTTTTCCTGTATCTATTGGCCATTTGTATGTCTTCTTGGGAGAAGTGTCTGTTCAGGTTTTCTGCCCATTTTTAGTGGGACTGTTTCATGTTGAGGTGTATGAGTTGTTTATATTTTTTGGTTATTAACCCCTTGCAGACTTGCTGGTTGCAAGTATCTTCTCCCATTTGGTTGCTTGTATTTTTCTCTCCCTCTCTTTCTCCTTCCCTTCTCCTCTCTCTAAAATAAATAAATAAAATCTTCAAGAAAAAGAAGAGACAACCTAGAGACAAACAAAGAAGGCAGGTTTCTATAAATGTGCAGAACTACCAAACAAACCAAAGATATCTGGAAGAAAATTCCATAAGCAGGAAAATGTTGAGCAGAATGTACATTTGTTTCTAGAATTGTCTATGATAAACAAGCCTAAAACCCTTGACGTGTGGGGCACAGTTTCATGGGCCTTCTGAAGACAAAAGGATATCTCAGGACTTAAATGTCTCCTCTGTAACAGCTAGCTGAGGCACATTTTACTTGGAAATGTCATGTGGTATCCTGGGCCAGAGCACATCTGACATGGGAAGTTGGCTAGGGAGCCGCATGGGATGACCCGACTTCACTCCGCATCCCCTGTGCCTGGCAATGACTTTTATCCTGGAAACAATTAAGTTTGCAGAAGATCTCCGATGCACATCAGTCTGGGTTGACAAGCCAATACTGTGTGTGTGTGTGTTTTACTACAATATGTGTTCTTATTTTTAAATTTAATATGTTCTCTAGAATTTATTCATTCAACACGTTAATCTACATCATTTCATTGGCCCTTCAATGTGCCATAGATTATTTAGCCATCTCTGTTTTGATGGACATGTAATATATGTATAAGAATTTGAGCGTTACAAAAAAAGCTGCAATAGATACCCTTGTAAACATTTTATGGGTACACATGTTAGTATTTATCTAAGACAGAAGATGACTTAAAGGAAGTTGCATTTTTAAGATCTGCATGTTGTAAAATGTAATAGGTGTCAAAAGTTTCCATCTAAAGTGGTATTGCATTATAGATGGCAATTCGATATTAAAGTTTCAATATTTTTTGCTAAATTGATGGATGGAAGATATGACTTTATGAGATGTCATATACTGTAGAGAGAAGTGTAAATTGACACACATTATTTGGAAAAATCATTTGTCATTCTCTAAATAAATATCCACAAATCTTCAAAATTCCTTGGATCATCATATGCCATAGGCACCTCAGAATCACATGTCCAAGTATTTTTATAGCAACTTTGCCTCCAAGTGCCCTGAATTGTAAACAACCCAAATGTGTATAAAAAGTGGAATACAAAATTGTCATTTATATAAATGATAAAACTATGTAGCAGTGAAAATAAACTATAGCTGGTGCAACAACAAGGCTATGTTTCACAAATATATGTTGAACAGAAGAAGTGTGTCACAAAAGAATACAGAAACTTAGTTAACAAAGTATGATGGAAAAATTCAAGTATATTGTTTAGAGGTGCATGTATTATGGTGTACCTTTTCAAATACAGCAATAGTATTACACCTAAAAATAAGGTAATTGGTGCTTCTCTAACAAAGGGGAGCATAAAGGATTGCAGAGTACAAGTTAGAATGATATTCCAATTTGTGATCCAAGTTGTTATACACAGTTTGATCTTGTAATTCTTATTTAAGCTTTATAAATGTGTCTACTTCATTATTTTACATCTCAAAATAAAATGTTTCCTTTCATCAGATTAATTTGATTTTTCTGATTATTAATTAATTTGTAGGTCTGTGGATTGCTGCTTTGATTCTTCCAGTGAATGTCTGTTCACCCACTTTTACCAATGTTTCTTTTTAGATATTCTTATATTCTTAAAAAAACTTGTAGGTGTCCTACTATAATCTCTTGTTACATATGTTTTAAATATTTTCTCATCTGCCAGCTATCTTTGAAAACTGTTTATAGTCTTTTTACTAGTAGAGCAGACATTAAATTCCATGTAATCAAAATAATCACTAGTGTTTCCTCCTGGCTATTCATTTTTGACTCCTGTTTAAGAAAGCAAGAGAGAATTGCATGTTAAGTAAGTGTACTGAGTGTGGGAACTTGGGTCAGAAAGAAAGGGCAGTGATCAGCCAGAAATATCCAGACATATATTGACTAATGGGCACTCCTCCCTGTCTTACAAAAAAAAAAAAGAAAGAAAGAAAGAAAATGACCGTGACTCCAAACGAAGCTAAGTGTGGGCTATGGTGGCATGAAACTGACCAGCATGACACACCCACCAGGAGCTCCAGAGAAATAAGGAGTCTGGAAGAAATTCACCTTTCAAAAGACAAATGCGAAGTCAAAAAATCAATGGTAATTTAGAGAAGTGTCAATGTCATAAGTACAAAGGACACATATTAAAATAAAATAAAATGAACAAATGGAAAATCTGTATAATAGCAGAATAAAAGGCAATTAAGAACAATAAGAAGAGAATTTCCAAATAAGTATAACTAATATCCTCAAGAGCAATGCAAGAAATGTTTGCATCTATGGAAAAATAAAATAAAGAAACTGAAAATGCAGTCATTGAAATAAAGAATATATCCACAACCATCTCTCAGTAATACAATGACTAATTGAATTTATAGGAAAAAAAGCCCAAGATGTTCTTACACAGAAACCAGCACGCTCAAATAAATGAAGTCGAATGAACAGCACACATGTCCTTTGTTTTGGGCACCTGCTTGGCTTCCCCATTCTCTCTGCTCCTCTTTGGACTTTCTGACTTGGAAGAGGCTTGGTGTGGACTCCAACAGCCAGGGCTCTCTCTTCCTCAGGCACATTCATGGGGATGAAACAAAGAATTTTGATTTCAGGGAAGGTGGAGAGCAAGATCAGGGTATTTTTTAAATTTTTTAAATAATCTTTTTTTAAAGATTGTATTTATTTATTTTCAGAGAGGGTGGGGGGGGAGAGAGAGAGAGAGAGAGAGAGAGAGAGGTCAATGTGCGGTTGCTGGGGGTTATGGCCTGCAACCCAGGCATGTACCCTGGCTGGGAATTGAACCTGAGACACTTTGGTTCGCAGCCCACACTCAATCCACTGAGCTACGCCTGCCAGGGCAATAATCTTTAATTATATAGGTTTCAAGTGTGCAACTCTGATATGTCAGGGTGTTTTTGACTCTGGCTTAGATGATTGCTCCTCTCAAATTGGCACTAGTATCTCCTGTCGCTGGGTCAAGTTGGTCAGCTGGTGGCCTTTTAAGCCGATAAAAATCCCTCCGTTCACTAACCAAAGGTTATTGCATTCTCTCTTGTGGTCTTCCTCACCCCTTCAACAAACTTGTGAAATGTCTACAACCCTCCCTGCATTGCACTTATTTAATTGCACCGTCCAGACTTTTTTTCTTTTTATGACCCTGATATATAGTTTTCCTAGTTATAAACATTAATAAACTTAGAGTATTTTTCCCTCCTGTTCAAAGCTGGAAGGTTAATATTTTCTACTAAGACTGCAAAGCAACCAGAGTGACAGTTGGGTTTAGAGCTGCATTACAGAACTACAGCGATTAGAAAACTCATTTCATTTTTCTGACAGTTTGTTCTCTGCTGTCTAGGAGATTTACATTCTCTTTTGCTATGGAGAAGGTCAGAGTATGATGGATTAAACATGAAGAATAACTTTAAAAGATTGTTTAAAGCAAAGCATGCCCTGAGTGACAGTATTTCTGCAAGCCTCTCTTTTGAAATTCTTCACTTAAGGTCAGTGATTTAGAAATCAAGTCAGAACCGTGTTACCAAATGAATGCACATATTGGTGTTAAGAAGGTATTTGGTATTGGAGAGGATCATCTGAGCCAGGCTTTGACACAATGTCTAGGGTCTCAGAGGAAGCCGCTGTGGGCAACTCCTGGCCCCCCTGTTCACTTTTGAACTCAGGAGGGAGAAGGAAGGGCAAATGCATGCGCAACGCTGTCCTGAAACCCCGTAAACAACCAGGATGGAAAACTGTCAGGAATGGGGGTAGCAGGGCGGCAGTGCCAACAATGGATTTGAAAGTAAAGTGTTTAGACTTCGGTATATCTAGAAGAATCTCTACAGTCGTGAAGGGTCTTCACACAAAGAACGTAAGGTCAGAAGAAACGGAAGGCAATCAAAGGTGACATGCTGTTCAGCAGTGCCCTGCGGAAAAGGCGAACCGATTTACCTCTAGACGTCCTGTAAGACAGACGAAGTCTCTGGTTATCTGCGCGTGATTGGCTCTGGGTCAGATGGAAAACACATTTGTTAGCGGAGGAGAGAAGGTTATAAATGTTATTTTTATGATGCTTTCCTTAGGTTAAAGTATCTGTTAAAAAGAGGTGCTTCTGGTCTTCTGATCCCGACCCTCCCACAGGAAACACGCATTCGACATCTCCACCTCTCTGATCAGAGAAGAGTCCTGCCTCATTCTGAGTTTGAGTCTTAGAAAGTTCCATAGCTGTCAGTGTGGATAAACTTGACCACATCTTTGTAATCGTCATAAATGTGTTACTTTATTAACAGCCTGCCTTGTTCTCTGTTAATTTTTTTTTAATATTTTATTTATTTATTTTTTTAGAGAAGGAAGGGAGGGAGAGAGAGAGAGAGAAACATCAATGTGCGGTTGCTGGGGATCATGGCCTGCAACCCAGGCACGTACCCTGACTGGGAACCGAACCTGCGACACTTTGGTTCGCAGCCCGCACTCAATCCACTGAGCTACGCCAGCCAGGTTTCTCTGTTAATTTTTAAATGAATGCAAAACTTGGATCTGCTGCATGGGCCAGGAATATGAAGATGTAAAAAAAAACAACAATACATTATTTTAATTGAGAAAAAATTTTGAAATCTGTGACATGCATTGTTCTAAAGAGTTCAATCCAATAAGTCTGGACCAATAAAAATGCCTATCTAATTCTACCTATTCAAACAATAGAATTTATGTGTCACCCCAGAGAGTTTCCTTGGGTCTTTTCCATTTAAATCGTACTCCTGCATCATGTAGGTGCTTCTTTCCTGCTTCCACAAACATGCATTAATTTACTGGGCCCTAGAATGTCATATAAATAAAACTACATAGTTTGTATTTTTGTCCCTGAATTCTTTTGTTGAACATAACGTCTTATAGAGCCCAGGCGTTTTGTTACAGATATTACCAGTTGATTTGTTTCTGTCATTAGTTCTGAGCAGTGTTTTATTATATGAATATACACAATCTGTTTGTCCAGTCTTCTGTTGAGGGATGATTAGGTTCTTTTATATTTCAAGATATTAAAATTGAATGGACTGTAATCAATTTTGAACAGGTCTTTGGGCATAGGTTATTATTTCTCTTGGATGTACAACTAAGAAATGGTTTTCTGATTCAAAGGGAAAAAGTATTTGAAACTTTATAAGAAATAAACTTTTTCATAGTGTTTGTCTTATACCTAGAAAATACACAAGGCTTCCCGTTGCTATATAGCTAAAATATTTGTCAGCCTCTCTCACATTTTTTAAAGTAATTCTAGTGGATGTGCAAAGGTAAGTCATAGTTTACATTTTCATTTTCTTAATGCAGAGTGAGGGTTAGTACCTCTTCATGTGTGTGCTGTGGATCTTCCTTTGTGAAATAGTCAATTCTCTTCCCCATTTGGAAGAGGGTGTGAGTGAGATACTTCATTACCAAGTGGTACGAATTATTGATATGTTGTGAGTGTAAATCCCTTTTGAATATATGTATTGTGAATAATATCTCAATGTGTGGCCAGTCATGGAAATTTTTGTAAGGCTTGTGATGGGCAGACTATTTGATTTTTAAAATGTCCAGCTTACATATGTTTTCTTTATATTGGGTTGGCCCAAAAAAAATCTGTGGGTTCTTTTTCTTGAAAATAAAAAACACATTTTTCATTTTCACCAATATCTTTACTGATTTGGACATTTTGAGTATGTCAGCTATCTCCTGCATGATGTAACATTGATTATTCTCAATTAATGTCTCAATTCAATTGCTATCAGCTTCAGTTGGACTACCCGACTGTGGAGCATCGTCCAGTGAGAAATCTCCAGCACGACACTGTGCAAACCACTTTTGACGTGTTCAGTCAGTCACAGCCCTTTATCCACACAGTACACAGATCTTTTCTTGTGTTTCACTTGCATTTTTACCTTTCTTGAAATAATAAAACATAATGTGCTGACAATGTTGCTTATTTTCTTCTATCATCAATATTAAAATGACAACACAAAAATTCACCAGTTTTGTTCATTTCTTGATGCATGCTGATATGACAGCTGTCACAGTACAATCTAACAAAATTGTTTCAAATGAAGTGTAAGACAACTAAGAGCTACCGGAACCATCTAATGGGGGAAAAAATGAACTTTTAGGCCAAATCAATATTACACATCTTTAAATTGCCTACCTAAAGATACAAGAGTATTCTCCTATATGTTTTATATTTAAATCTATCTCAAACTGAATACATCCAAAATCTGTGTACAGTGTGAGGTAAGAATTTAAGTTAACTTTATGTCCCCAAATTTGTTAGTTGTCCCAGCTTTGTTATAAAAGCGTGTATTTTCTATTCAATTTCCTTATGACTTTGTAGAAAATCACTTCATCATATACACAGGAGTGTATTCACGATGCTCCAATGTTTTATTTGCCAATCATCATACCATTACAACCCCTTCTTGAGTAAAGCATCTTTATATTATATAATAAGTCTTGAAATCATTAAATGTGCATCTTTAACTTCATTATTTTCCAGTATTGTTTCTTTGTATTTTTACATAAATATTCATATACCTTTTAGCATCAAATTATACTTATGTTGTGTTAAAGTCTACCTTTTATATGCAATCCAAGCAAGCTGGAATATTGGACAACTAAAGAGCACTTACACAGGTGAGAGATGACCAGAATCATTTGATAATCTGAGTTCTATCTAGCACAGAGGTGGCATCATTAACAACATCAGCCTGTGTTAGTGATGTGTAGTGTGACTTAAAAAAAAAAACCTTTTTTATGATTCTCACTACTGGGAATACCACTCTGATAATCCCCACCAACAATGATTTTGCAGTAAAATACTAGTGAAATCAAGCATGGTCTCATCCTGGAACCTGCATCTGAAACACAACCTTTAGCCTTGATGATCTGTAGAATGAGGGGACTCTGTACAGACAAGTCCCAAAAAGCTACTCCTAAAAGGCACGAGGTGTTAGTTTGAGGTACGCAGGACCAAGCACCTTCGTGGTAAAGGAAACTGTGCACTGGAAAAGCACGTGAAAACCCTGGAAGAAAAGACTGCTCAAGACAAGGTGGGAACCAAGAAACAACTTAGGTTAGCTGGGTTACATATTTGGATCTTGATTAGGCTCTTCCAGCTGGTCCATTGTCCAGTGAATTTAAATTGATGATTACCGCAGTCTAACGAAGAGATTGGAGCATTGTTTTTTGGGGAGAGAAAGGGACACTAGCAATACAAGTTGCGATTGTTTAAGGTCATTTGTCCACATTGGTGCATGGGGACATGGTATCAGCTCTAATTCCTTATGCTCCAGTTTGATGCACTAGGAATTACGCAGATACATTTATTATGAGAGCCTAGTAATAAAGGCTGCATATCTGGCAGTCAGTAAGAGTGGAGGTAGTGGCTATTGCCTGTGATAATCTAAGAGTGGAATTAAAATGAGAACATTCTGCTCTAATGATGGCAACAAGAAGGTAAGACAACAGAAAAGGAACAACTATGGGTAAACAGAAGGCAGTCTATCTGTAGAAATGAGAATAGCTTGATGGGGAATGTGAAAGAAGGGGTGAAATTAGAGGCACTTACCCATCTTGTCTGTAAGCAATTCACTGTCAGAGATCATTAGCTTGTTCAGAATGTTTTGGCTCAGCGATTTAGTGCCAAAGATCAGATGCTTCTAAAGGATCTCCGAGAACCTGTGGTTTGAGATCCTCTACAGGACCTGCCTTCCAGTTATTTGCATTGGAGTTGCTTCTTTAGCCGTGAAATATGAAGTCAAGGCCGTATTGACTCCTGGCATCTCCCTGCTGTATCTGCTGTTAACAGCCCTTGACATGGTCCCTTCCTACGAAGTTAGATGGTCAAAGGTGGTTTACTTCTGATGCCTCTTCCAACTGACAAAACCCCCTAGATGGAGATAATAAAAAGGCTGCTCAAGAAGATGTGGGGATTGGACTTTGCTGTAATACTGATCTACTCATTCATTGGAATACTAACACGTATATCAAACTGGATTATTTTTAAAAAAGTAAAGAAAAGCAAAGTAAATCTTGAGTGAAAGCAACTGGGTGGAAGGATTTGCTCTGCTCAATATTAAGACACTGTAAGACCGATCAGTTCAAACACTGTTATATTTATGCAAGTATAGACAAACAAATCCAGATTTCTTAGAAAGGCCATTGGCAGATCTATACATACGTGGACACTTAACTTCTGTCAAAATTTCATTTTTGTCAAAATGCATTTTACTGGACAATGACAGTCCATTCAATAAGTAATGTAGTGTGCCTACATGAAAACAAAACAAAACAAAACAAAGAAACAGAAATCTTGGTTCCTAAAACACAGCCTCACAGAATCCAAGCCTTGTTAAGTGTGGATCCAAAAATCAAAACAATAGCTTACAGCACATAAGAGATGATGTTCGTAGCCTTGGAAAAAAGAAAAATGAATTAAAAAAATATCCAAAAGAAACATGTAAGATACTTGAAAAGGCATGTAAGATGAACAATTCAGAAGGCTACTGAAATATGAAAACATGCTGAATGGCTTTAGGAATTAAAGGACTGAACATTCATATTTCAACAGGCTGACAATTGTTGAAAATACCCAGTGTTGAAAAGGATGTGGTTAAGGGGGAACACCCATACATTGCTGGTCGGACATAATCTAGCCTACTTTTGGGCATAAAAGAAAATCCTTATGTGTGATAATATCGTGTTTCTTGACTGTTCAGTGAAAAGTTGGTTCACTTGATATTTAATCAAGCTGTACATTTATGGTTTGTGTAATTTTAGTACATACACTATACTTCAATTTTAAAATGCAGTGAAAAGGGGAAATATCAATGAGAAACTCAGTTGAGGTGGAAATATTAAATTTAAATGAGACAGAAAAATAAATCATAAGAAGTTAGTGTAAGGCCAGTTCAAGATGAGGGATAGAAATGTAATAGACTTTACTTTATTGAATCATGGGTATTTTATTGAATAGTATGGGTATGATGATATCTCAGTGTTTTAGAAAGTTGCATGTTATAGACGGTGCAAATGTAGGCATATCTATTCACTTCTCATCTTCAAGTAGGAGTTATGAGCATCTACTAAAAGCAGAGAGAGAGTGGGAATCAAAGGTTTAAAAGTTTTAAGTTCTGTAAATGATCAATCATGATATACTGGCTATAGAGAAGTTTAAGTAATACAGTAGAATAATGGTATTAACCGTGTATCTCACTTCTGTAGAGTTGTTTGAACTTCTGTCCACATGCACATGCCAGACACACCTTGTTCTGAACAACCCAATAATATGCCTGAGTCTCCTTGCCTCAGTCCCCTGTTTCCCTTATCCCTACCTCTCATCCATCTGCCTTCTTCTAGTAGTTTATTGCCTTTTTATTATTTATTTTTTACATTTGTTGGGCTGGCATTGGTTAATAAGATCATGTAAGTTTCAAGTGTACATTTTTGTGAAACATCAACTATGTACCATATTACACTGTGTGCCCGCCATCCAAAGTCACATCGTCTTCCATCACCATATAGTTGACCCCTTTACCCTTTACTACCCCCACCTCCTTCCCCTGGTAACCACCATACGGTCGTCTCTGTCTACGAGTTTCAGTTTTATATCCAATACATGAGTGAGATCATATGGTTCTTATCTTTTTCTGACAAGAGTTATGTCATTTAAGACAATATTCTCAATGTCCACCCATGGTGTTGAAATGGAGGTACTTCATATTCTCTTATGGCTGAGGTATATTCCATATTGTATAGGTATCACATCTGCTTTATCTAATTCTCTATGGAAGGAAACTTTTGAAATACAAACCAACCAATCCCCAACAACCTCTCTGGCCTGGCTCTCACATTCTGGTCCACTGTTCCCCTGCCCTAGTCACCTGAGGACCAAGTACCAGACAGCAGGACACAGCCCCTATGCTCCAGAACCCTCTGAAACTATTCAGACCGATCAGTCCTAACCCCATTTACCTTCCCTTGTTTGCTCCTTCCACAGAAACCACGTTAAAGGCTCCTACTCAACATTGCTCCCTCCCCCTCTGCCTTACAATGGACCCGGGTACTTCCCCACACGGTCCCCTGTGTGGTGGGCACTCCCTCCTCTCGGGAGCCGTGAGTAGTAAACCATCTTCTCATTGGCACTTGTCTCTTGATCTGTTGGTATTACTGTATCTTAGATTTTTCTATTAATAACAATATTTGTTACAAATGAAAAATTGGGAAAAGAAGTTCTAGAAAATGGTAAAGTACCAAAACACACATGGGTACATGAAAAAGGGTGAGGCATTCAGAGAACTGCTATTGAAGTGATACATCCAGTGCACATAATTGGGTTCTACGTTAGAGTTTAGAAAATTAAGGTAATTTGGTGGACAAAACTAGAATTCTCATTATTTAATTCAGCAAAATCCACAATAATGAATTCATGAAAAATAACAGCAAACCTGTTTTTACTGTTATTCTTTTCAATTAAAAAAGAAGCAGAAATATTTTGGGATATTTTTGTTGTTCTGGTTTGCTTTTTTTTTGGTTTTGGAATGTTTTAATTTTTAATTTATTTTTCTTTTTGTGCTATCCTAAAGAAGACCTCCTACATGCACATTTAAATGTGACTGAACTACTTTTTAAAATTTATTTTGAATGTATCTTAGCCATTAACAAATTTATTCAAATTTAAGTGCTATATTTTTATCTTCTAAAGAAATAATTAATTTTTTCTATGCAATGATTGACCTTAAAAATTCAAACTATGCCCAAAGGGCACATGATGTTCATACCGAATCAAACTGCCTAACTGTTGTTTAATTCATTTAATCATTCTTCTTTTGAGAGCAAGAATTCTATTGAATAATTAGGTAAAAATTCAGCACCAGCAGCCATGTTTATCTGGTTATATTGTATGCAAGATAAGTATATCATAGTCTTGAAGAAATACATTTCCTTACTAGGATAACCTCCTATTCAAATTATATACTATTTCAACAATAAAAATTCAAAATACATGTTTTAATAGAAGGAGGATTTTGATTTCACAAATATTTGCTTTCTTATCTGATTAAAACCAAGAAGAAACACTTCATCTTTTAAAAGACAACCAAGATATAATGAATTTGTGTAAATTAAATTAAAATACTCTCTGCTTTGATATATAAATATCTGCTGGATCTTGATGTTAATATATTATATAGTTATTTAGGATATTTTATAATATTGTTTCCATTCTATATCTATATCTATATCTATATAATCTGTATCTGAATCTATAGGTACATCTCTCTATAGTGAAAAGCTTAATACTGTTTCAAGAAGTTTCAGTTACTGAAACACACATAGATCCCTCACACTTTAGTTCATACCCAACTTTCTCCCCCCTGGAAATCTGTGATCAATTTTTCAAAAAAGTTGTACAATTTGCCTTCGGGAAGTATATGCAAAAGAGTCTATCATGGACATTTCATAAACTGAAGTCCTTATTTTTTTCTCTTTAATTGGTGGAACCTCTTATATGTGAGAATGTTCATTAAAATGAATTACTATTTAAATATGTTCCAAATAGGTTATTGAAATAACATATATTGAAAACTTGAAAGAAGTGAAATAACCCGTGTGATATGGTTTACATTTAGGGAGGTAAACACAGAGAACACATTCCATCATCTGTAGTTTATTACTGTTATATACTGTCATTAAATGCCATTTGATTCTTGTTTCTCTCAAGTGTGTAGTATTAAATGACAGGAAATAGATGTGTATTTTCCCAGAAGTAAGGTATATGCAGTACTCAGTCAAGTTCAAAGTTCAAAGTAAAAATCAAGTAATGTATCACTTAATTTGGGCAGACACTGACACAAATTTATTATTATAAAGACAAGTACCATATAATTTCACTAGTATGTGGAATCTAATGAAAAAAATAAACCAACAATGTGGAGGCGGACTAATGGTCACGGAGAACAGACCACTGCTTTCAGTGGGGAGGGCATCGGGGGCCAGGGGAGAAGGCCGAAGGGATGAAGCAAAAACCAGAAAAGATTCATGGACACAGACAGCAGCACGGTGGTTGCCAGAGGGAAGGGGTGGGGGAAGATAGAAGCGGGTATGGGAGGATAAATCATCGTGGAAGGAGGTTTGGCTTGGGGTGGTAGTAACACACAATACAACAAACAGATGATATAGTGTAGAATTGTATACCTGAAATATATATAATTTTATTAACCAATGTCACCCCAATAAATTCAATTCAAAAAAGAAATGCAGAGTATCCTGGGGAGCAGGATCACGTGTATCCAGATTCAAGAGGAAAGGCTGGACCGGTGCTAAAGGAGGCAAAGAAATCTCCTACCTGAAGAAGGCTTTTGTGAAAGAAAACATTCTTCAAAAATCAAGTGAAGAAAAGCTGAAACGCTCAGGGAAGACAAACAAGAATAATCAAGTCTGCTGTTCTCATCATGAGTGATTTAGCAACAGTTAAAGTCTCATAATTAGACCAGAATATGTGTGCTTGGAAAAAGGAGTGATCTAATGAAATATTCTCCGGAAAATTTTTACCATTTTGTATGTAAAAATCATGCCAAATCTGTATGTAAGTTGAAATCCTATTGAACAGGTTTAAACAAAATAATTTAAAATATTCTTAAAATTTGCAAATATCTGATATGTAAATTATATATGAATAAAGCTCAATTTACAGGGCCCTAAGTTTTCAAAATTAGTAATAGTGCAATATGTATTACTTTTACTTTTTTATTTAAGATTTTTTAAATTCAGGTTTTATTTATTTTTAGAGAGAGGAAGGGAAGGAGAAAGAGAGGGAGAGAAGCACATTCTGTTGCCTCTCACAAACCACCAAGTGGGTCCTGGCCCACACGGAGGCGTGTGTCCTGACCGAGAATCAAACCGGTGACCTTTCTGTGTGCAGGCCAGCGCTCAGTCCACTGAGCCACACCAGCCAGGGTGCAATATGTATTCATTTTAAATTTTAAAAAATCAACATGTGTCCACATTTTCTTTTCTTTTTTTTTTAAAGACTTTATTTATTTATTTTTAGAGAGGGAAGGGAGGGAGAAAGAGAGAGAGAGAGAGAGAAACATCAATGTGCAGTTGCTGGGGGTTATGGCCTGCAACCCAGGCATATACCCTGACTGGGAATCGAACCTGCGACACTTTGGTTCGCAGCCTGCACTCAATCCACTGAGCTATGCCAGCCAGGGCCATGTGTCAACATTTTCAAGGTTTTATGGTTAAGACTAAATAGGAACTAGACTTAAGTTGCTTTTGAATATTTGGAGGTAAAATTTTACCTGTAATTTATTCAGTGTTTATGTATTTAATATTGATGTATTTCTTTATCTGAGAAGGTGTATAGTCCAACACATTGATAATATTTAATGACATATTGATCATGGCTTTGCTTAATTTTTCTTTCTTATGCACTTTTATTTTTTTCTTATGGTTTTATCTGGTGTCTGCTGTAACATAAATTTATTGATTAATTAGCAAATTATATTACAATTGCCAAAATATTATACGTGAAACCTGGATAGCAATTGGACTATATATAGTTTATCAGAGAAAAAAAATTCTAAAATGAGGAGATAATTCCACTGTGAGATAACTTCTGCAATTGACTTAAAAATCTAATCAGATTTAGAAGTAAAATAAATCAGGCGCAGATAAATTTGATAAGAAACATAAAGCAATTTTGAGCAGTATGGACTTTTCTTAAAACCGGTAAATGGATCCCAACTTTAAAAAAATCTCGTAAGACCTTTGGGTCTGCTTTCTCTGCCCAATCCTTAGTCAAGTCCTCATTACCTCCCTTTTGCAATGTATACACCGATCTAATAGTTTTTTCTTAAGATTTTCTTTATTTATTTTTAGAGAAGGGAGGGAGAAAGAGAGAGAGAGAGAGAAACATCAATGTGCGGTTGCTGGAGGTCATGGCCTGCAACCCAGGCATGTAACCTGACTGGGAATCAAACCTGCGACACTTTGGTTTGCAGCCTGCGCTCAATCCACTGAGCTATGCCAGCCAGGGCTCTCGATTTAATAGTTTTAATGCATGTAGAGTTCCCTTATTTCAAAACAATTTTAGCCTGTCCTAAATTATAAGCAGAGGGAACCAGGTCACACCTGTGACTGTTGTTTGTGTCACGCAGGCCAATACTCAAACCTGCACATATCTTCCCAAGGCCCTCTTGCTGCAGGTGCCTCCACGTGGACAATAAAATTAGAAGCTAATATGCATGTAATTAAGCATCATTGTCTCACTCACAACCTGCCTGGATGTGGATCCTGGACTTGGCAGCCTAATCATCACGTGAATTGAAGTTACTATTATTTCCATGGCTTCTGCCAGCTGCTCAGCTGCGTTTGGAATCTGACTATGAAAGGTTACCTTCACAGCAAAAGGTCGACAGAACTAGACCCTAAGAAAAATTTCCCTCGGGGTTCTCAATTCATTTTGCATTTTTCCATTTTCTGTGTTCTGTGAACAAAACGGAAAAGTATTTGGCCAAATCACACATTTATCTTTATGACCTAAATCTAGGAGATGCCTTCTTTCCTCACACTTGCTTATAAAAGAAGACATCTGAGGGAGATATAAAAGCAAGCAGAAAACAAAACACGAAAGTAAAATCAGAAAAATTATACTAGTTATCATGTTCTATTGTAAAAATAAACTTATAATTCTTTGGAAATATTCTATAAGTGATCTGGGATATTAATGTGTTGAGGAAGACTTTGTATTTTATTTTATGTAGTAAGATTTATACAAGTTAAGATTTTTATTTGGGCGGCTCATGATAATTCTATAATAATAAATAATGAATTTCAGTAGAAAATTGTATCAGCCAACCATGACTTCTAACACACAACAGCATAATATCAAATCCTTGTTAATTGTCAAACAGAAAATCAAAACAGCAGCTTAAAAAAAAACAGAACATAAGTTATACCCATGGCCTGGAAGGAAAAAAAAAAACAATTTAAGGAAAGTTCCAATAGAAACACGGAAGAGCCTTGAAAAGACAAAATAAGGAATCTTGGACTCAAGGAATAGCATACCATTTTAAACTTTGATTTTTTTCTCTCAAATATTGTCATTTTTGTGATGGCCTTCTGAAAATGATCTTGAGAACTTCCAGTGGAAATCAACAGTCACCATGGTCAGAGCATAAGGATTAAATGTCACCCTGCAGGATTCTTCGAACGGAGCTGAAATGAGATTTTAATGCTCATTCTCTAGCCACTTACAATGTTAACAGGCAAGGCAGATTCAGACAAATCTTTTGTTTGTACAGCTGTACATGCTTTGAAATGGCCTTGAATATATCCTCAATCAAATGGCTGCAATTCAGTGTGCTCCAATGTATTTAACTGAAGTGATATGATTTGAATTTTAGATCCTCTCAATTTGGTGAAAATATTTTCTAGTTAAATCAGTATTGCAAAGATTTATGAAGTGGTGTCCTATGTTAAAATAGGTAAATTTTATTTGCCTTAATGATAAGTAGAGAGTTGAATGCAAAGAATAATTCTTTGGGATTTCATATTTGAAATTGAGAGGAAAAATGCAAAGTTATCTAATTTTATTGGGGCAATGTCACAAATAATAGAAATAAAGACTTCCTTCCTCCTAAAGATTTTGGCCATGTTCTTTGACCGTATTGCAAAGAGACTTAAAATACAAAAATGTTTGCTTAAAAAAAAGCATTTATCTAAACAGTCTCACACTTGCAGCAGTGTCTCCATATTGTTCTAAGAGAATGACACAGCTGGTATAGTCCCACAGATGTTACAAACATGTCGAGAATAAATATTACAGAATAATGAAAGTGAAAATCCAGAAATATGAAGAAGTTGCCGTGCAATACAGGCAGACGATATTAGGATTCAATTGAAATGGAATGACTATGCATTCCTCGCTTGTTTCACAGCTTATGAAAAAAAGTACTTGCAGCCATTAAATTAAGTGCCCTGCCATAGATGCACAGAGTCTAAAGTGAGGGCTACTTTCAGAGTTGCTCTAGAGGAATAAATATGAAAAGAACTAAAATAAACCATTGCATTATGAGCAACATTTTCTAATTAGATAAGTACATTCAACAAAAATTCACTTTTTAAAAGAGCTATCATTCAGGTAATTATAATGATGAACTATTCCATTTTTTTCTGGGACAAGCAGGAAAGAGAAGTAATGAGAAGATAAAGGGAGAGGGAAAGATAGACGGGCAACATTTCAGAGGTAAAAACCTGTACTAGTTCAGACCTTGAACAAGTGGTAATGAGTGAAATGGGCAATAGAGTGATTGAAGATATTTTAAATTCTATGTTTAGATGCCAAGAAACAATTGCTCTCAAAATGTGGCAGGGAAAACGGTTATTGCAGGTATGGTCGTCAGAAAAATTGAGAGGTAAGACTTTAAAGAGTTATCAGTTTCAGGCAAAAGTAATGGAGAATAATGACTGGCATTTCTGTCGACAGATGTCTTGAAAGCCAAAGCACAAGTTGTCCTAGTGGAAAGAGCCCAAATGATTTGAAAGAGCATTCAGGAGTGGAAACGTTGATGTAGATAAATGCCATAAGCAAGAGTGGGCAAAGTGTATTGGCAATGTTTACTTGTTTGTTTGTTGGCAGAAAAACAATCATAACCTGGCAGCTGCAAATTAAAACCAGAAACATACAGACCCAACTCCTTGGTCATTAGGCTCGTGAAGCCAGAGTGGGCAAAAAGGACATGTGGCATCTTACCGAAGGGTTTATTGAGGTAATCATTTCCAGGCACACTGGGATCGAGTTTCCCATAAAAACATGGCCATGTGAATTGATGAGAGCACAAGCAGTGAAGAAGACCTGTCAGGATGTGGGACTGCAGGTGGGAGGCTGGTTTTGGTGGAGATGCAGAGCCGTTTGGTGATACAGGTGAGGTAGTCAAAGACTAGGAATGAAAGACACGCAGGAACAGGAGGGGAGGGGTGGCGTCCTGAGAGTCCCTTTGGGGAGGAAGAAAAATGGTGACTCTTAAGGTTCTTCACCTGATATTTCTAGTGACTTCAGAAGTTCTTCTGATGACTGAAGAACATCCACTTCCTGAAACATTATCAAGGTAAAGAGCTTATGAGGATTTTATTTAATGAAAGCCTCAGTGCTTTGACATGAAGAAAACTGTCTAGTAGTATATAAACCCACACTGGTGTGCTTGGGAGTTAGGATCACAGTATTTTTTGCTTTGTTTATAGTTTTTTCTAAGTGAAATCTGATGCTTTTTTAAAGTTATTTTCAGAGGAAATTGCATTACATTAAAAGAATTCATAAATAACTATTCTGTTAAATAGGCAACAAATGTATATATGAACACATTGCCTTGTTTAACATCATTTATAGATTTTACTACTGCATTGAAATTAGTGTGAATTCTGCATATGTTCAGCTTAATGTAATTATTTCCTAAGTGTACTCTGTGGAGTCAACCCAGATTTAACAAAATTAGCTGCAATCTTGTCTCTTTTATTTGTTTCTGCTTCTATGTTAATTATGGTTTGTAAAAATTGTTAGAAAAAAATGAAAAATTGTGAAATTCTCTGGCTTACTGGAAAAAGTGCTCTGTTTAAAGATGAAACCCTTCGTCTAGTCTACCTTAAACATTTATTTAATTACAATCTGTGTCTTAGATTTCCCATCTCTAAAATAGGCCTTTTTTAAGTTTGGAAGGTATAATAGAACTCTGATATGCTTATTGTATAACACTGCCTGAACCATTTTTTTAATTAAAAACAAACCAAAAGTAAAAACATTACTGATATTTTGCCTGGCCTTAAGTTATTTTTTTATCAACGTGTTATCACTGCTTTGACTTCAACTCGTTAATGTATTAGTAGATTGATCTATTCATCTGAAATTGTTATCTTTGTGAATGTTATCTTCATGTATTTATAAGATAGGTAGAGTACAAGTAATTAACAATCGTGAAAAAATCAACTACCAAGACAGCTTCATTCAGTAATTGTACTTATTGTTTATGACATGTATTTAGTTTTGTAATTTAGTAATAGCATACCCCTAAAGCATGCTTTCTTTTACTTTCATTTTCAACTATCTTGGTCATTAAAGGACCCTTTTCCTTTGCCCAGAGTTTCACAAGTCACTGGTGATGTTGTGATAGAACTATTTTGTGCGGGTCTTTGGTAATTTCTGGATTCCAGAGTTTTTCAAACCAACATCAAAATGCTGAAGAGTTTAGAACCATTTTGATAGTTTTATAAATAAATAAAAATATGTATTTCTTCCAAATAGCTGTGAGAGGACTAATAACTTTCAGTCATGCCCAAAATTGTTAAAGATCTCCTTGTGAAATGTATTTCTGTCAATGACTTAAAGTGTAATAGCAAAGGACATGAACAGTCTCTGAAGGCGAGATGGTGTGCTTCCAGGGCTAACATTATTAAAGGATTTAGGGATGGCTGCATCATCTTTTAATTTTTAAAATTATTACTCCCTTTTCAAAGTAAAATGCCCTTTGATATTCTCCTTTTGAATTTTCAAACAGTATTCTATGACTTTAGTACATTAAAATCTCTGGTTGCAAGAAAATATTGGTGATAGAGACTTCAGTTGGGGTGGTCAACACACAGTACAGTATACAGGTGATGTGTTATAGAACTGTACAGCTGAAACCTCCACAATTTCATTCACCACTGTCACCAAATACATTCAATAAAATTTCTTGAGAGAAATACTGGGCACGTACATGACTGCTATATCATTTGTGGGGCCCAGTGCAAGATGAAAATAAGGGCTGCTTTTTGTTCCAAAACTATTAAGGATTTATTTTGTTTTATTTTATTTTATTTATTGTTGACACTATTAAATATGTCCCTATTTTTGCCTCTTTGCCCCCTCCCCACCTTCCCCACTCAGCCCCTCAGCCCCTACTCCCCTCTCAGCCCCTACTCCCCACCTTCCCCCTGGCCATCACCACAGTATTCTCTGTGTCCATGGGTCATGCATATATGTTCTTTAGCGAATCACTTCACCTCCTTTCATTTAGTCTCCCCTCCCTCCTCCCCTCTGACAACTGTAAGTCTGTTCCTTGTATCCATGCCTCTGATTTTATTTTGTTCATCAGTTTTTTTGTTCACTAGATTTCACATGTAAGTGAGATCATATGGCAGCTGTCTTCTCTGAGTGGCTTAGTTCACTTAGCATAATAACCTCTAGGTCATCGTACTGTCACGAAGGTGCAGAATTTCTCCTTGTTTACAGCCACATAATATGTGCGCATTGCAAGATAGTGACAGCGGATCATTAAACCAACCATGAGCTCTCCTCTTTATTTTTTTAGACTTTATTAATTTATTTTGAGAGAGAAGGGAAGGGAGGGAGAGAGAGAGAGAGAGAAATATCAATGTGTAGTTGCCTCTCACATGCCCCAACTGGGGACCTGGCCTGAAACCCAGGCATGTGCCCTGACTGGAATCAAACTGACAACTCTTTGGTTCCAAGGCTGGCACTCAATCCCCTGAGCCACACCAGACAGGGCCAAACATGAGTTCTTTAAACACACAGAGTCCTGTGCAGCTGCGCAGTTCGCACAAGCATGAAGCCAGCCTGAGCCTAAAACCTCCAGTAGGAAAGTCTTAAAGATTCTGATAACTGATGAAAGAAAAAGCATTTCATGTGTGTACTCAGTGATTAGAATGATTATGAATTAAATGGGCTATGATACTGAGATAATCTTGGTTTACATTTTAATAAAAATATATATTTGAATTAATTTTTAAGTAACTTTTCTAAGGATTCCTAAAATATAATAATTTAAAATTTAGAAATTATAAATAATTATATAATTTATGTAATTATATAATTATTGCATAATTTATAATTTACAATTAAAATAATTTATAATTTACTTTCTTTTAAAAAATATTTTATTTATTTATTTTTAGAGAGAGAGGAAGGGAAAGAGAAAGAGAGGGAGAGAAATATCAATGTAAGTTTGCCCCTGCCTACTGGGGACCTGGCCTGCAACCCAGGCATGTGCCCTGACTGGGAATCGAACTGGTGACCCTTTGGTTCACACGCAGCCTGTGCTCGATCCACTGAGCTACAACAGTCAGGTCAATAATTTATAATTTACTTCCATATTTTCAGTCTATGTAATTTAATTAAAGAGGTATATATAGTTCAATATTAATTTCAGTCAAAAGATCAAGATAAAATGCATAATCAAAATTACTCTAATTTTAAATTACATATAATATATGGAACAAGTAAGATCTGAGAGCAGAAATGAATGAGCAGTTTTGAACATGTAAACAATAATTTGTTTGTTTGTTTTCCTGTTTTAGAGCCTGTTTCAGCAGGGCAGGAGCTCACCACGGATTCACCTCCTGCTTAAACACCAATAATATGATTTGCAAGTGGGTTGTAATTTCAGCCCAAACTTATTACAATGTGAAATGTATTTACCCTCACAGGGTTTGACCTACATAAGAATTTGCATTCTTGTACAACGTTATGACTGTTCCTTTTGAAGTCACGTGCATTTTACCTGACCAATCCTTAAATTCTACTGCATGTTATCTGGTGCAATTAATTTTAAATATAATTGATGGGTTGTCTGCACTGAATAAATATGTATGTTACAAATGCAAATGCATTTATGTATTTTACAGCTATGAAGTTTCAAGAAATGACTTATTTCTATCTGCTTTTTATTCACTTTTTAAAATTAGGTTACTGATGCATATTAGAATTTAATTACACCAATTAGTACTGCCACATCAGACATATGATGTGCCTTCAATTAAGAAGTACCTAATGGGTATTAGTACAATTTGGATTCATAATTAAAGTTCTGAGAACAGCACAAATGAAGCATTATGATTACAAAACATTAAAAAAATTCTACCAGTGAAATTAAAGTGGAATATTTTAACTTCTCCTTTTAAGCTGGCTTTTAAAAAGTAAATTAGGATTATGTTAAAAACAACATTAATATCGAAGCATTCTTAATTAAAGACTGACAATTATGCATATGTCCACATATAGACAGTGCGTGCATATATAATGATCAAACACTTAAGAGAGCATCAAGCATAACACATCATTTAATGAGTGTTAAAGGTAATTGTTTCATGGTTTTATTTGTTGGGGTTTTGCTTTTTTCCACATCGGTATTGGGTACCTGTGGTGACTACATAGCACTCTTGCTTCAGGTACCACGGATGACAGGCAACCCCCGGCTGCCACCCCCCTGGCTGTGTGAGGCCATATTTTCTCTGGCTGCTCCTGGCCAGTGGTGGGGATACTAGCAGGGACCAATCTTCAGAACTGTAGAACTCTTCTTGCCAGTTGCTTTGAACTAAGGACCCCCATTGGTCTGGACAAAACTGTCTAAAACTGTGCTGCTGGCTGAAACATTTTTTTCCCAATCCTTCTTTCTCCCTCTCCTTCCATAAGGACCAGAACCACATCACTGTCTGAAGACTCCTTGCAGCTGCAAGCAGAGACCCCTCAAAACAGAATTATCTTCTGGAGGGCTAGCCCCTTGTAGTCCAGGCTTTCCTTGCTAGGTGAGTGTTCTAGGAATCCATCTGTATCAGTATATGAGGTAGTGATATTGTGAGAGACTGTGTTTGGCTAAATTTATTTTGAAGACTCTTTCGACACCTTTGTCCATTTCATGATGGGTGGTTTACGAGTGCACCTGCCCCCACCACGCTGACTGTTCCGCAAGTTTTGACCAAAAATGGCATGAGTTCCATGCCCTACTTTCCCTATTCACCCAATCTTGCCCCGAGACACTATTTTCTTTTCCTCCAATGAAAGAAGCCCCAAAGGGAAATGTTTTATCAAAACAGAACAGGTGAAACAAAAAAGGTATCACAGTTCATGAGTTCAAAAACCATTTTAAGCAGTGGAAGAAACGTCCTGGTAGGTGTATTGCATCAAACGGAGAGTACTGTGATGGTGACTGAAGTTTACACAGGTAAGAATAAATACACAACTTTTATAAATAAGTTCCATTTTTTGGGTCCCCCCTTATTTCCTCTTCTTAATACTTAACATCAAGTTCCCTCTATAAGTCTTTTGTGAAACTATATTAACTTCTTGGTGTTGGCTTCTCAGAAAATTTGACCTAATAAACTATGTGATATGAAACACATACATCCATGAGTTTAATAACTTGTGGCATTATTAGAGCACTCATTTTTAATATTAGATGAAGAAAGATAACTTTAAAAACTAAGAAAGCCTTCCTGTTTGGATTGTTTTGACTTTTTTTAGAAAAAATGGAATACTGTAGAAAACAAAAAATAATTCACAAATAGGTAATAATTCAGAGAAACCCTAGCACCATATTCCAAATTAGGTAATTTTCATATTCTTATTTTCTAGAAATTATATTTAAAGTAACAATACCTTCTCTCCACAATCTACATATCAAACGGAATGTGAATTACGCTGATGCTCAAAAGTTACTGATCTCAGTCATTTCCAATGATTTATATGAAAATGTATGGAAAATCATAGATTTATATATTTTAGTTATCTTGGCCATCATAAAATTCTCACAAGGGTCTTATCCATTGTTACAGATAAAATGCTAGGTCTGCCCTAGCCTAGTGACTAAGTTGGTTGGACCACGGTTCCCTGCACAGAAGGTGCTGGTTTCGATCCCCAGTCAGGGCACATACCTGGTTTGTGGGTTTGATCCAGGGTTGGGGTGTGGATGAGAAGCAAGTGATCCATATTTCCCTCTCACTCTCCCCCTTCCTCTCTCTCTAAAGATCAATAGAAACGTATCTTCTGGTGAGGACAAAAAAAAAAAAAAAAAAGAAAGAAAAGAGGCTTAAGCAAGTGCCAGTCAAAGCATTTCTTTCTTGAGACCTGGTACACATGTAAACATTCCTAGGACACTGTATTTGGTGGGGACCATATATATCCATGTATATATATTATATATCCATATATAGCATATGTTACATGTTACATGGATATTCATATATTATATATGTATATGTTATGAAAACAGTCTGTAGAATTTTTGTCTTGAAAAACAAAAATGTGTGGAAAGTACAACAGAATCATCTTTTTCACTAAATTATATAGCTCAACAAATTACACCTCACAAGATATGGCTACCTTTTACCTACTGCTGTTGAAAATAAATTAATTTTTTAACACAGTCTGCACATTTATTTACATTTTGTCTATGCCTGCGTTGGGGTTAAAATTGCCAAGTTAAGTAGTTTCAAAAGACTGTATGACCCACAAAGCCTACAGCATTTTCTATTTTACACTTTACAAAAAGAAAATCTACCAATCTCTCACCTTTTTGGAAGTTCAGCTTCAGAAACTTTAGACAATATACACAATGATGATCAGGTATGGAGAAATGATATCCCGTGTTAATAAGATACAGCTCTCAAAACTAAAAAATAAGACACCTTGGGTCATGATAAAATGATTGTTTGTTCCAGAAAATGTTCACTTAGAAAAGGTACAAGTAAAAATTAATAAATGACTTTACCATTTGCTTCAGAAAATTCCTACAGATTCATTTATCTGAAGCCACAATTTATTCACCTAAGTGAACAGATCCCTTAACATACAACAGCTATCCAGACTCACGTTCAGACTTTATCGAACGAGCAGCTACGAACAAGAAGTTCTTTTCTTTCCCACAGTCCACACTGTTTTATACATACCCACTGATCTAAGATTGATCACCTTTTCCTGGAATTATTGACATAATGAGGTAGCACACCTGGGAATCTTTCCTTGTAAAAAGAAATACCCAATATTGGTCCCATTCAGTTATGTTCTAGTTAAACATGTTTTACCACAAAAAATTTCTAATTTTTCGGAAAACATTGGTGGCAGGAATTTGCAATGATATAAAATTACTGCCTCCCTTTAACATATTTTGTATCCATTTAGGATTCCAAGGTATTTCTATCAGTATATTAACATTCAAACATTGTCATCAGTAAATGGTCATTAATGAAAATGTTCTAGTTACAGTTCAGGAAGAGATATGATTACTTGATCTTTTATGATCTCTGAGTTGGGGTTTCAGTCAAAAACACAGCCTTATTTCATTGAAGCTCAGCTCCTCACTTCTGCGTCTAAAAACACTATGTTTCATCATTTCATGCTTCTCCACTTTTCCAAAAATTACTTAGATTTTCATGAAGAACCCAGGGATACATTTCAGAAATAAATTCAAAAGAGCCTGGAAAATGGCAGAAATAATATCCAAATATATGCCATCTGGGTCAAAAATAGACTGTGGATCACATGCGATCTACTAAGACCAGAATTCTAAACACTAAATACAGGAGTAGATTTGCCTTTGTGTGGCAGAAAATAAATAAAAAATAGCCGCAAAATTATTGATAATGTTCTCATTTTAAAATTGGATTTCATGTTCACATGTTCATTCTATTAATATGCCTCATAAATTAGGTGTTTTAGTCAAATATTTATATGACATAAATGCAATACAATGAAATAAGGTGTCTAGCAATTCATTGCAATAAAAATCCAAAATGCAACAGAATACAGGCGAGATTTTATACAGCCTGGCATTTCACTATGTCAATAGATACCTCTTCATCCAGGAAATAACAAAACCCACACTTTGGCACAAAATGATGCAATGGAATAAATAAATTTTATGTCTTGTAAGCAAGAATCTACTAAGTATAAATCATAAATCACATTAAACAAATAAATGAAATTAGAAGTGTTAAGTTTATAAAAATTAAAAATAGTTAAGCATACAGTATTTAAGTTGAAAATCATAATGATCATTAGGCATATATAATTTTTGTTATATTTAGAGCAACCTGAAGTATTATTATTCTCTGATTTATTAGTAAGCACATTGAAATTTAACTTTAATAATATTATTTGAACTTTTATTTGTTTACAACAATCAGTTATGATTAAAGGAGATGTAAAATAAAAATAAAATTTTGGGTGAATAATCAATATATATTATAGTAATATGCATTGTCTCTTTCCTTTTTATCCAAGTTATTATAAGTATGCACAATTGAGATTATAGATCCTGAGATATTGTATATATTCTATTTGCAAAGTTTAACATCATATATTAAGGATAACAAAGGAAAGATATTGTGTCATTTAAAATATAAATAGTCAACGTAATCACTCATTAAATAAATCTGTGTAATGTGGGTCTTTGCTGCCTTGAACTAACTCCCCAGGAAATCCTACACTTAATCCTATTTCATCAAATGTCACAAAGTCTTTGGTTTTGACCAAATATAGTACTATTTCCTTTACAAAAGATATATATTCCCCTTTTTGTTTTATCTTATCACATTTTATACCCATACTAAATAATTCAATAAATCCACATGGGACCATCACCCAAATTCAGCCAATACCACTGGTTTTGCCATCCTTACTCATGTATCCTTTCTCTCTTTTTGCCAATTATGTTAAAATCATATCCCAACACATCATTCCGTGCCCACATAATTGAGGGTGAAGCTTTAGAAAGTGCAAATATTTGTTAATACAATTTAGAAAGGGAATATTAACTTCATTTTATCAAAACCTCAGCTCAAATGGTGTTTATTTTTAATAAGCCACACTTAGCATTCATATTGTATTATATATTGAGAACATTATTCAAAAATATGACACCAGGCCTATCCTAAAAGAGTGACTTTACCTGCTCAACTGTTGCACTAAAATGACAGCAATGCCTGCGTTTCTTTCACTGAGTTATCTGTGTTATTTTAGATTCTGACATCCTTCGAAGCGGGGTTATCATCGGTTTCAAGAACATGTCTCCTAACTCTCTCCCACCTGCTCTATAATCAAGTGCCACAGGAAGGATGAAAGAGAGCTTAGGGTTGATTGCAGAAATGAAAGTGGAATGTCTAGTATGATTGTAATGGAACGATTTATTAGAAGTAAAATCTATTATATAATAGAAGTATAAGAAAAGTGGAAAACCTAGTCCAGATTTCACGTTGCTTTTCGGGAGTGATATTATTCACGGACTCGTAGCGAGCACTCCCAAATATAAACTTTGACGTACTTGACTGATTTCTTTAGAAAGATGGAAGAAAATGCAATGACTGACTAGCTTTTTATTTGCTGTCCCTATAGATCGTTACTACTACGAGGGCAGGCGCGTTATCGGTCGTGTTCACGCATTCATATTTAGTTTTGAATACTGGTCCACAGGGCAGGCTGCAGGGTTAAATAGGAAAGCCATAGTAAGGATCCTTACAAAGGTAGCAATAAGCAGAAACTTTAAAGTGGCGAGAGACTAAGCACATACAGTCAAGTGCCACTTAACAGACGGGATGCGCTCTGAGAAACGTGTGGTCAGGCGGCTCTGCTGGGCCAACCCCGTGGCGTGCACTCACAACACAGAGGTGGCAGCCCACCACTGTACGGCTTGTGCCCCTTTTACAGGACTGGCTGCGCAGTAGGTTTCTTTCCACCAGCATCACCACAAACGTGTGAGAAACTGTACTGTGAGCCCTGACCATCGTCTTCTCTTTTTGTGGTGCAGGTGCCTGATTTAAGCTTTACTGCCAGGCAGCCAGGACAATGCTGCCTTCTGGAACACCCGCGTGCGTCCAGCTCAGGGTTGTGTATGCGCTGTCTGCCTCCCCCACTGACGCTCCTTCATTTCAGAGACCTTGGCTATTTGAGATAATAGGCCATTGTTCTCTTCTTTTCCTGCCGCTTTAAATTCCTCATCCTAAATCCACCGATGAAGGGAGAGCCCAGAACGCTAGGCGCCGCCCCAACCTCTAGGAAATCAGAAGCCCAGGCCCACGTGTGCTCTGCTCAGCGCTGCTCACCTCCTCGCTCTGCTGGTCCTGGCGCACGCACCTTGAATGCTCCAGGTCTGTTTTTCCTTCAACCTTTTTCCTACAAAGTCTCGTAACGGTTATTGCTGAAGGGCCTCTACTGAGGGACACTTGGGCCACTTCCACATGGCGGCTATTGTAAATAGCGCTGCCATGCCAGAAGGGTGCATGCATTCTTGCCAACTAGCATCCCCTCTGAAGAACATGAAAAGATAGTGACAGACGTCCAAACTTAGTTACCACACACGGAGCTATATGCAGAAAAAACTTCCCTGCCATAAGCACAAGGGGAAGAAAGTTAAAAGTAACAGGAGGAAAGAAAAGCAAGCTCACCGGGATGAATTTGCTTTTGAAGAGGTAAATAGGCTTAAAAAGTAGACCTTGATTGACTTCCCAGGAAGGAATTAAAGTGCATGATCAATTTTGAAGGGGGGAGGGGAATAAAGTCCCGTGTCTGTCTCTTGGAATGTACTTGAACATGTTGCTGAATTTACCCACTCAGTTAAAACCATAGAATCTGAAAAAGACTGAATAAGGCGCTGAGATCTGTTGTTTCAGTCTTGGGGACCCAAGACTGTATGTCATCGGATGAAATGGCCTGGGGTACTCTATGAACTATGTTAGGATCGTTAGAATGGAGAGCCAAATGTACAGCAACCCTCGTGGAAGTCGGGATGGTGTTTGCAAATGTTCCGAGGTGCACGGGGAGACCAGGAGGGAGGAAGCCTCGGTGAGGATCCAGTTGCAAATTGGTATTTGTGAGTGGAGAGACAGTGGTGTGGTTGTGCTGCTTTTAGGTGAACACAGAATTAGAATTGACATTGTATGGGGAACTGGACTCTGTTCTTGCCCTTTTTACAGAGCGCGATGACTAAGTCCATTCTTCATCAAGTTTAATTCGCCACGATAACTTTAGAATTACGCACATTCCCCTCAGTGTTAAACAGTAAACAATGCAGAATTCCAGGAGTCAACAAGGCACACCTGTTGTAATTAAGGAACTAGTTAAGGAGGAAGCTTTGCTTCCACTTACCCCCATTCAGTAGTTCTGTCTGGTCAATAAGGGAGGCAGACAGTTCCTGCCTGTTAGCAGGGGGCTGTCCAGGTGGTGTATTAGAATGCTTCGGCTGCAATTGATAAGATGAAAACTGTACAGGAGATACTGCAGGCCGTGAGGGAGTCGTATGTCATCAGGGATGGCAACATAACTCACGGAGCTCGGTGCAAAATGATAATACAGGGCCCCGTGCTCAAAGATTAAGAATTTCAAGAGTGGAACCACCGAGTGTTAAACCGATCTCGAGACCCTTCCGCGCACAGGGCGCTGCAGGGCTCCACAGAAGCTGCGCAACGGTAGAACCGGTTTTGTCTTCATTCCTATCTCAGTTTCGTATTTCTGCTAGGCGCAATTTGAAATTGTACGTAATGGAAACCAATGCATGTTTACTGTCTCATCAGGGGTCTGCTTTAGTTCGGCAGCACATTGCTATAGTCCAGTAAAGCAGGATTAAAAGACAATAACAAAATGTTAGCATGATAATTCTCTTCCCAGAGGAAGAACAGGGAGAGGGCTTAAGGACTTGAGTCACCTATCTTACAAATAGGCTCTGGAAAACAAATCCAGCTAAATTCAAGGCACAGTCCAATGTGTAAATCCCTGGGAATTGCAGCGGAGCAATGAGGAATATTCCTTTAACTGTGAGAAGCGATTTATCTCTCATAGAAGCTGCCACTCAGCAATGCTGAGTCCTGGCAGGGCTACTCCTCATCTTGAAATCTTATTAACCCCCACTTACAAAGTCACTGGAAGTAATTCTTAATACGAGTATCACACTGCATTAGTTATGTAGGCCTGTTATAAAAATTACCATACATTGGGTACCTTAAAGCAACAGACATTTAAGACTAGAGTCTGAAATCAAGGTATGGGCAAGGCCATGCTCCCTCGGAAAAACCTCTAGAAAGGAGTCCTTCCTTGCCTCTTCCCACCTCCTGGTATGTCCTAGCAAGCCTTGGCACCTCTGGGCTTGTAAACATCATTCCAGTCTCTGCTTCCATTCTCACATCATACTCCTCTGCCCTCTCCTCCTTTCATAAAGAGACAATCAGTTCTTAGAGTTAGTGCCCACCCCAACCTAGCACGACCTACATCTGCAAAGATGCTATTTCTAAGTAAGGTCACTTTCTGAGGTTCTAGAAAGGCACACATTTTCCAGGGACAGCATTTAACCTACTGAGTAGTACTGAGTAGAAACAAGCGCTGAAAGTTGTATGGTAGGTGATAGCACAGGCAGTAGCCTCAGGCCTTGATGATCCAACCACTGGGTTAGCTAGGAGAATACATTAAAACTGGAGACCTTTGAGGAAAATAACATAGGGCCACCAGTTCAAACCCCTCAGGATTTTGACTCATATTCCGCCTGGGGTGCTTGTTGAATAGAACCCTTATGAAAGATGCCCTGCTGCCCTGGGTGATGCAGTGAATGGCATCGGGCAGAACGAGCTACCTGATTCATGGGACCCAAGAACAAGTGAAAATGCAGGCCCTCTCGCTCAAAAACTATTGAGTTGACTTTGTTAAAACCTTGTGTCTTGAGATTAATATGAGAAGTTTCTCACAAAATTCACTGGGAACGTTTCTAGGATCCTGACATAGTAATGAAGGAGTGAGGGAGAATGCAAATATGTAACATTATCTCCTTCCCACCTTGAAAACATTGTCTTCTGTTTGGGCTCTAATGGGGGCCCAAACCCAGACATAAGTCTGTGTAAACCAGAGGAAGGTTATAGTAGTAACAAGGACGGGATACCCATGACCTTAACGTTGATGGTGCATATTCTGCAAGGTAGTTTATGGTTGGTCTTCTACCCATGTAATCAAATAAGGGGGAATGAAACTCTATTACCAAGCAGAGCAGACATTTCTGAGGGCCACGGTTTGTCATATCCTGACGCATTTGTGTGTGTGTGTTCCAGCGAGGCTCGTGTTGTCATCCTAGTGTGTAAACGTTACATGCGATGGCTTACAAAGCCTCATACTGGGAGGAAGTGTTTGGAAATAGGGGGAAATTATAGCAGATGGGAGAGGAGTTTATAAGGAGATTACATTACCACGGATAGAAGCCATCACGATATTTCCACACAGGCAGCTCAGAGCAAGGGTATAATATTTGTCTATCTTTTGCCATCCTCATGCAAACAAATGGCTGATGTTGGTGGAAATCTCGTGGCCTGTTTTCTGCAGAAGAGGAAAATTGGCCTCCTACCGATTTCAATGTTCTACCTGTGTAATTTAGATAAAACAAATGACAAAGTTCCCCCTGATGACTCAGTTTATGGGCAGTTGACTACAGTTATTATTCATTTCCAAGGCTTTGTTTACTATTCTAGGAGGGTTTTTTTACCAGGAAAATACTACCAATAAATTGTATGGAACAGAGGATTCTGTGCAACAGTCCCTGTGCCCCATGTGGCCGTAAATCAAGGTGATGCACTGTAAAGACAGCTCCCTTGGAATGATGGAAAGCAGAGAGTGGTGGCCTGCTTGGCATGGCACAGCTTGGTGTCTTCTGTTCCTTTAAATGCATCGTGTGAATGTGGATGAAATTAATTTGAAGTATTCAAAAGCTGAAACCCAGAAAGCTTAGGGAATGTGTCTTTGGGTGTGATTAATTGGTCTGGAATTACAAATAACTCCTCTCTAGAGGTATACGGAGGACATTTACGGGAAGCCTTATGGTACAACCATATTATATTTGGTAGTAGAATATATTTAATTGGGAGTCTTCTGAAGCACACTATTTTTAGGTGCAGACAAAACTATATGCATTTAATTAATGTATAATGCCAACAACATATGTGGCATATTAATCAGAACTGGCCTCCCTGTGCCAGGCATTTTACAGGAGTGACAAGAGGTGGTCATGGGGATATTGCATCTACCTGACATATTATTCCAGGAGCCCCATCACCATGATGCAAAGCACTAGATACTTTAAATAGGGACACTAGAGGGAGTTCATATTCAGAGGACTAGCTGCCCCTGGAAATCATCGTGGGTGGGAGTCCAGCTCTAACAGAATGTATCAAATGAGTAAAGGCTCTTTCATATTCATTAACAATGCTGAGAGGTAAGCATGCACCTGCACCCAGGAAGAACTATTGGATATTCTTTTCACCATGAAATATAATGTTTTTCAGTTTTAGTGGCAAGAATCTAGAGAGCCAAGCTAAAGAAGTAAAATCGTGGGTAAACCATGTTGAGTATAAGTTATGGCCGCACCCCACTAAATGCGGTGACCTTTAGCATTGCTCTCTGACAGTGCAGGCTATATGAATAAGGAAGGAGCCGGTCTTCCATGTTATGGAATTGGTTGAGATTGGGTGACAAATAATTCCCTGACATCCATGGCATGTGGGTGAGAAATGGATGGGCTTTATTACCTAATGCTCCATGGAAACCAGTGTCTGTGAAAACCTGGAACATATCTAGTATGTGGTTATGTCCATAAACCATATGAAATACAGGGTTTACTGAATATAGACTTCTAATGACCACTCCAGTCACTAGAAATATATGATTTATAAGAAAAAAGGTGTTTTTGCAGGAAAGGGACATCCTTTTCATTTATGTAAGGTATGTCAAACGTTACCACATTTTTTTTTGTCACAGCTATGTAAGGGTCTGTCATTTCATTGAATTAAACACATACTAGATTTGTGTAGGGGATTATCCTTTAATGAGAAAGTGTTATGGGAACTTGTGTGAGAACACTCAATTAATGTGAAATCAATGGAAACTAATTTCTTAGAAAAGATGATATAAGAAAAATATATATTCATCTAAACACTCTCATCAACACAGAAAATCATGCAAATATTTGAGGTCAATGGAGAAGTAACTGAGTTGGTAAATGAACATCAAAAGACAAACAAAGGGAGATGTTAGCAGATAACATAATTTGTAGAAAGAATTTATGCTATCTACTGGATGGTTCAAATCAAAGACAAACATTATTCTGGTTACGTGAAATATTGCAGAAAATGATGTAAGACATTTGGTGAAATTATAGGAAAAATATTTGGCATTGAGATGTTGGCCAAAATCCGAGGGTGGGTAAGGAAGTGGAGAGTCTAACAGCCAGTCTGTGATTCACTGCTATTACTGGGGAGAGACCCTCCCCGTGCACAGAGAAGACACGTGACCTAGTGTGATTGTTTGAACAGACTAAGAACAGAGCCCCCAGAAGTCAATCTGATTTGCGTGTGTGTGTGTGTGTGTGTGTGTGTGTGTGTGTGCGCACACACACTCGAGCGCTAGCAAGAGAGTATCTATGAAATGCTTTTTAGAAGAATGTGCCTGGTTGTTTAGGATTGCTTATGGTTAGCAGAGCAGGGATCGTGTGTTTACAGGACACGATTCCCTGGAAAATACCACGTGTGCAACTGTACAGGGAAAAAAGGGAGGATATTGCCCTGACCCGTGAGGCTCAGTCGGTTGGAGCGTCCTGATGCACAGGTTGCCAATTCGATTCCGGTCAGGTTCCGCGCCTGCACTGTGGGCCACCGATACATGTTTCTCTGGCACTTCCACGTTTCTTGCTCTCTCTTCCTCCCCTACCCCCTCTCTAAAAATAAATAAATAAAATCCTTAAAAATAAATTCATAAAATATTTTTTTAAACAAGAATGAGGGTATTTTATGTCTGAAAAGGCCCCTCTATATGAGTGAAGTATCCAAACCTCCCTAGAAATCTCCTTTATCTGCTTTGGCAAGACAGTGTCTGATGAAAGAACCAAGGACCTGCAGACTCAGAGCAAGATCGATGTCTGAACCACTGCTTTCCTGGAGACTAGTGACTACCTGGACTTTTAAAATCACCAGTAAAGCTCACCATTTTGTACAATCTCATATTCATGCAAGTCTAACTTCATAATTCAATCATTTTGGTTATGGTATCTCAAGGAATCATGCTAAAGGAAAGAAATGAATCTATAAACCTCAATAGGTTCAACATTTAAGAGTCAGAGCAGATAAAAAATCAAGTCTCCATATGACATAACATGTATGAGAAGAACTAGGAAACAAAATTGTTGTAAATTACTATGACAGAATTGTATGTAGTGAGCTGTAGCAAATCAGGTTAAAAAAATAAACTAATTAGCACCATCAAGTCCTAGCCGGGTAGCTCAGCTGGTGAGCGAATCTGCCTGATATGACAAGGTTGTAGGTTGCATCGCTCTGTCTCTTTCTCTCTCTGTGTCTCTCTCTCAAATCAGTTTAAAAAGAGAATCACTATCAATAATTGTGAGTGAGTACAGGAACCAGAAAAGGGTTCCAAGTGGCTAGAGCAATAAACTCTATTTTATAAGAAAGAGTAAATATTTAAGATTCTTTGCAGAAGCCTGCCTCCTCAAGAAACGAGTGAGCTGGCAAAGCATAACAATGAGAGAGAATTATACAGAATAAAGCTTAAACTTTATTAGTTTAGGGTAAAGGAACAAGGCTGGTAAACATTTTGTGTAAAGGGGAAGATAGTAGGCATTTTAGGTTTTGTGGGCCATAATATCTATGTTGTAACTACTCAGTTTTGGCATTCGTAGTGCTTCAGCAGCCATAGGCAATATGGAAACAAATGAGTGTGACTATATTCCAAAAGAATTTTATTTTCAAAAACAGGTGGCTACCAGGATTTGTTTTTTTTGTCTGTCATGTGCCCACTCCTGGCTTAATAAACCTGCCTCTGGTCATGAGAAGGATTTTCCTTTAGTTTTTAATTTGCCCATGTGCTCATGGAAGAGAAATAAAAAGATACGAGAGAAACATGTACGTAGTAGAATAAAATCCTAGTGGCTGTATAAGGAGATGTACGTATGAACACGGGAGGCAAGATTTTTCTTGTGTCATCTCTCTCTATGAAATGGAAAGGAGAAAGCTCCTGGCTGGCATAGCTCAGTGGATTGAGCGCAGGCTGTGAACCAAAGTGTTGCAGGTTCGATTCCCAGCCAGGGCACATGCCTGGGTTGCAGGCCGTGACCCCCAGCAACTGCACATTGATGTTTCCTCTCTACCTCCCTCCCTTCCCTCTCTAAAAATAAATAAATAACCCCCCCCCCAAAAAGAAAGGAGAAAGCTAAGAACTAATGCAAATTAAAGTCAGCAACTATGAATGAGGAAACTGACATTCTGGGAAACAGAAGACACAGTCCCGCTCAGAACAGGAGAATCAAGTGCCATCTGGATTATTTGAAAAGCTGGTGAATGTTTAGAATATTACATGTACAAAAAAGAGAGAAAACAACTTACCAAAAATCAAAACATAATTAAAGGGATACTATGGAAAAGCGATCTACACACAGAGTTTGTAACTTTCACAAAAATCGTCTAACCCAGTGAGTAAACTGTGTGTCTTTGCAGGTGCAAGTCATCATTTGGATTTCATTGTTCAAACTCAATGTCATTTCTAAGACGCTCGAAGAAGTTTCTAGTGCTTATTTCTAAGAGATTCAAGAGTGTACGAATAGACCGTAAAATAAAATAAATAGGTGGCAAAGTAGAGTCTATTAGCAGAGATTTGTAATTTTAATGTTACAATAAACATTATCAAGACAAAATTTTTGTTTTAATTTAGTTTGAAAATGACAACATGCCTTGATTTTAACGTACGACCAAATTCATCACTATGCGAAAGATAAATATTTTTTAAAAAGTTTTTTTTAAACACTGAGCAGATGTAGATTATTTAGCTCCAAATTAATTGGGAGAACTTCATAGTGCCTTATAATTAAGTTGCTTTTAAATGCGCCGGAACCTGGAGGCAAACATCTGCGGGGACCTGCCTCCACATGTTCCAGCATGATGAGGCGATTTGAATTCAGCAAAAATTTTAATAGCCTGAGTTGAAATGGAAATAATCCTAGGGGAAGCTGGTGGAAATGCATTCCAGAACAGAAGACTCGTATCCACTCTTTCCATGAGTATCTGGCTATGCTTGGATGTCGTAAGTATTCACTCATAACCAAACGCTTTATGAAGACAAAGGGTTGATACAACGGATGGCCTAAAGGCGCCCAAGAGCACAGGAAAACAGGAACGCCTTTGTCTCTTGAAGAACGTATTCTTATATCTGCAATTTGAATGTAAAGTTGGAATGTAAACATTGTGGCTGAAGGTACTCTAAACATCACAGGCAACTACACCAGTGCCTCGGAGTCCACTCAAACCGTCTGAAGCCATCCGTCTTTCTGAACTGCGCCCAGCGGGGAGCTTTTCAGGCAGAAGTGAGTGTCAGCCACACTTCCAGCCCCTGTAGTTTCCTTCTCAAGGAGCAGCTGTTACATGGTGAGAAGACTATTGGAAGACGCCCAGCATTTGTTTCATTTTTTTTGAAAGTTATCACCCAAATAAGAATTGTTGGGAACCAGATGTTAAAATCGAGAGTGACCTGTTTACTGTAGCCGAAAGTGTTATAAAAATGTTAATAAAGTGTTTTGATGTCTACTGCATGGTGATGTTTGGCTCTGTAATGTGCTCTTTGCTGTATCTGCCTGTTGTTTCCATAGGCTGGTGCGTTGGCATTAGATCACTGATGAGTAAATAAAAAGAAGGAATGCTTGCCTGTGGCCAGACTACTGAGACAAAATGGAGATAGCTGAAGTGGGTTCGCAGATAACTAACCATGAGCGCTTGGAAACACTCCTGTGCTTTCCATGTTGAAAAATAGCCTCCTGGTCATTAACTTAGTAATTATCGTCTCTACCAGACCTGGACCACCTGAAAGTTACTACTGCTAGACAGCTAAAGGAGACCACTAGCTCTCATCACCTGGGTGCAGTACCACCCCTACACTGCCCACGTGTGTCGATTTGAGCAACTTTTAATGGCCCAGCTGATATTTAATGCACATATTTTTAATTGCATAAGTAATACATTCCCTTATAGAAAATTAAAACATTTGAAAAGCACTTAAATCGGGGCTATTATCATCACTATGTTCTAGACGCGAAGGCTGTCTTTGGAGAAACAGGACTGGGAGGAAAAAACATGTTTTGACAGTGAGCCAGCCACTTTGTGAGCTCGTTTTCTGTCACACTGAACAATGGATATTTCTTGGCAGACATTGTTGAAAGGCTACATGATAGGCTATATAAAAGAACTATAAAATTTTTCTACTATTCTTTTTCATATAATAAGCTTAAATATTCATGTGTTGATTGTAATGCAGGTGACATGTAAGTGCATGTCACAGGTGAGGTTTCTAGGAAGGCCTTTAAAATAGCCCAGACTTGCTTGAATGTCCTTGATCCTTTGACCTTTACTACTTTAGATTTCCCTCTTTTTTTGCCTGCAATGCTGAAGCCTTTCCCCAAAGGTGCTACAGGCACCAAGGAACTAGCCATTTAGACAGCTCCCACCACATACATGTTAATAATGTCACTGCATGGCTGAAATGTAAATTGTCAATGTCACTGGGACACTGTGTTTCTCCGAGTCCTAGACTGCCTTCCCTTGCTTCTCTTGTGGGAGAAAATAACCCCCTTGTACATTAAGACTTCTCATAGATGCATTTTAGGTTACATGTCGCCCAATCTTATCCTAACTGAAACCAATATGAATACACATACCATAGATTTAGTCTGGAGATCATATTAGATTAAGAACAAAATTGCATTCATTCAATAATGCATATTTTTGAGTAACTGATATGAGCAATGTGATATTTAAATTATTATAATAATGCAACAAACAGAAGATATGACCTGTTACACTTGGGACTTACATAAAAATAAGTAGAAACAACTGAAAGCAAGGAAATTTTTAAAAAATTACAGATTTTGATCGGTCCTAAAAGTAGGATAATTATGGCATAGAGGATTACAAGTGTAGGAGTAAATGAAGAGGAGGTGATTATAAAAAGATGGCCAATGAAATGTAATCTAATGAAAGACATTTGAAGACAGGGATGCTTTAAACTAAAAGAATCAGAAGGTCCAGCTTTATAAAATCTTTTGAAAATAGCATTACTTTTTAGTATGATTTATCTGATGTATAAAAAACACACTGGTTTATTGGGATCAGAAAGGGAAACCTGATTAGAGCATAAGGAGTGAGAAGGAGATTGGAACAAAGATTGAAAAGATAAGCAGATGCCAGATTATGTAGACGTTTGCAGAAAATAGAAGGTTTTCTGTGCATTCCGGTAGTACTGCTGTGTAACAAACCCACCTCCGGTTTGCTGCGGTGAACCCAGTAAACCTGTGGTCACAGACTCCATGGGGCGGGGATTCAGGAAAGGTACAGTGGGAACGGCTTGGTCTACTCCTCAACGGTGGCTTTTCAGCTGTGAATATATATGTGCTGGAAGGTGACTTACATAGTTGGGGACCTTGACAGCTGGAACTGGATGGCTCATTTCCCAGATTACTTCTTTACTCCCTTATCTGGCACTGGGCCTTGAGCATTTGAAGCCAGGGATGAACCAGACCTGTTAAACAAACAGGACTCCACATAGCTGGGGTTCCTCCCAGCCTGGCAACAGAGGACTTCCTCCGATAACTGAGCGGAGGCCCCTTGGTTCATTCTGGCCAGATCTCAACAGTTACGTAGCATTGCTTCTTTTATATGGTATTCGTCAAAGAAGTCATAAATCCTCCCAGATTCAAGGTCAGGAACCTTAGACCCCACTTCTTGCTGGAATGAGAGTTGAAGAACTTTGAGGCTATATTTTATAACCATAATCAGATGTTTTAGGGGCCTTGGTTTCCTGCTAATTTTTCTCTATTTTTATATAACAGATGCAGTGGTCCTTAAATAAGGAATACTGCATTTTTCTTTATGGAAATAAGTACATGAATTTCTAATGAAGAGTGCCTTTTAAACTTCATTCCTGAACTCTATGGAAGACTTTACTGCGCTTTATTTTAGCTATTTAGCCATTATCTTGTCAATCACCACGGAAGTGGAATCAATTAACAAGGTGTCTACTGTGCTAGTGCTTGCTCACACATTCTCGTTCGCCCAAGATAAACTTCACAGCTGAATGGTTGCTACCGATTCACAGGCAATTTAGTGAATAGTAAATATATTTTCATCTGATTCATGTTTTTAATCTATATAATATCTAGTTTGTGTATGTTTTATTCAACTTCAATTTCTGCCAAGAATACATTTTAGAAATATTGACCTGTTTACATAATAAAAAGAAAAACAAGTATAACATTTTGAGATTTTTTAAAAATTATGAAATAAAGTATAAATACTTGTTCATGTTTAGATATTGATGGCAGTTATTAGATATTCAAGAGTAGCTAAGTCAAACTATCCATAAATATTACATTTTTTATTTATAATTTTGATTACAAACATCAACAGTCATTCTTGACAATCTACAGACGGGTGACTTTAAAAAGATGTTGATGTTTTTAAAAATAGCTTTTAGAAAAACAGCGAAGTGATTTTACTTCCCGAAGTGAAGGAGACCCTTAGGGGCATTTTTTCTCATGGCCTGTCCAAATGTATTTCCAGGCCCTAAGTGGGCGTTTGAGTAATAATTCATTTATCATTGCATGAGTTGTCATGCTTTATTTTTCAAAACAGGAGTTGGTATCAGAAATGTCTTTGAGGTGAATTTTTTTTTCTGTTTACCCAGATACCCAATGTATATATAGAATGCTTTGGCAGACTGTCAGAATATTATGAAATAAATTTTAGTTAAAAGAATCACATGAATCTAATCAAAATAGGACACAGGCATAAAAATACAATTACCTGATTCGTTTCTAAAGTTTCCAAGTGTACAAATTAAAACAAGGTACCAAGATAAATATCTGTGCAAAATTGATATTGTCATTAGTGCAGGTTGTAATGAAAACTCAAAATGGGCCATCTGTTTTGGAAAAAAATATTAAAGACATTCAAAATACATATTTTGCTACTTTCAAACGATTTTGCAAAGCCATAGACTTAACAAAACTTAAAATTATTTAAAACGTATCGCTATCGTAATTTGCCATTTTACCTGGTGCGGTGCTTGCAAACGGCACCATGGAGAAATGAAACTCTCCTGGCTTTCCCGGTGCTGCTTCCAAAAGAGACCATCCTCCAGAATCTGGAGATGTCTATAGGTCAAAAAAGTAAGAGAAAGACAAATATCATATGCTTTCACTTATATGTGGAATCTAATCAACAAAATAACAAACAACAAAAATCAATCATAGATACAGAGAACAAACTGACAGCTGTCAGAAGGAAGGGAGTAGCTTGTGGGGCTGGGTGGAAAAAGAGGAAGAGATTAAGCAAAACAAAACAAAACAAAACAAACAAACAAAAACACCTCATAGACATACAACGGTGTGGTGATTTCTGGAGGAAAATGGGGGTGGGGAGGATAGGAAAGGGGTAAAGGGTAGATGGTGATTGAAGGAAATTTGGCTTTGTGTGGTGAATACACAATACAATATGTAGATGATGTATTATAGAATTGTACCCCTGAAACTTACATAATTTTATTAACAAATATCACCACAATAAGTTTAATAAATATATTAAATGTTAGAAAAAAAAGCTGTTGCAAGTTGGGTCATCAGGACCTGGAGAGATTTTGCTTACATTGTAATGGTTGCGATGAGGAAGAGACACTTTCAGGAGGAAGACAGCTGCCTTGACCCTTTATAGGCAAAGAGAAAATGTTTTTGTCATCCCTTGTCTATGGGGAGTCTGGCCATCATGAAGACAATGGACCTGATCTCTTTGTATGTTCCCAGGTAGGAAGTCTGGGAAAGGGACAGCAGCTAACAAACATCATTAAGAGATACATCTGAGAACATTTTTGTGCACATTCAAAATAAAATGAATAAGCATGAACATTAAGCCCAGCAAACAGATTCTCTTGTTTTGTTGCATAGCTGAGTAATGAATAAATGTAAAATAGTTTTGGGAGATTGGGAGGGTGTTAACTTCCGCTGAGAACTAGAGAACCAAATTCTGAATAATTAAATTTGTAGACTATTTGTTGGCTTACTAGAGTACAAAGAGAATTGGCATTTTTACTTTAGAGAAAATTAAGTCAGGGCAATTTAAACTCAAACTACTGCCATAAAAAAGAAAATTATTATTCATCTAGGAGTGTTTACAAATGAATCGTTCATAGAGAAGAAAGTCCAAGACAAATTGGACACTGACAACAATATAACATATTCTTTGATGATGTGAATTTTTGTTAAGTTGTGAAGAACGCTTGTAGGACTTAAGTCAAATTACATTTCTAAAATTGCCCTGTCGTGAGGAAATAATTAGTTTATCAAAATCACGGGATTTGTCTTTTGGAAGTCAACTCCCGTTCTCTAATATTGGCAACAGAAGTAATATTTTGATAAGCACTAATAGAGCTGACTTAAGCAGGATCATGATATAGTCTCATAAAAGCTCTCCCAGAAGTGAAAGAAGGAGATGGGGGAGGGCCGACTCCCCCATCCTGAAAGAGGAAGCCCCCATTTCCCAGGACAGGAGAGGCCTGTATCACACAGCGGGTCTATGGAGCACTGTGTGAAACCGATTCATGGGGCCAGTGGTTATATTTATACTGAGAATACTAGTAAGAAAATTCTCTTCCTATAGTTTCTTCTCCCTGAAGAGTCTTGAATAATATACTTTTAGGTCCAAATATATGGAACATAAATGTGCTTTCTCAAAGCAAATTATTTAGCTGTTAATGCTCAGATTTAGTTTCAATGCGAGGCTGATCCAGGTCATGAGTCCACACTATGTAGCTGTGTTTCAAGTCCTTAATCCGCCGGGTCCAAGTGTATAGGGTTCTTCCATATGATTCTTCCCCTAAATATCCCTGTCATTCACGGGCTCTTCACTCTCGTTGACGTAGACATGTTGTATTCATAGATTGTCCACCCTCACTTAAATCTTACTGGTTGTGCTTGGGCACTTGTATTGCCATGTAAACTACTGGGTGCTGCTGATTTTCCACGTTCAGTTGTACTTAACCTAAGCAGCAATTCCTTCCCCATCATTAACTGATATGAGATGATCATCGGGTGCATTTATGGTCCGAGCCGACTCAGTGTTGCGGCTGTCCCAGGCAGCGAGGACACCGGAAACCCATCAGAGCATAAAATTTCATTTCTCATCTTTTCTCAAAAGAAATTATATAAACACAGGTATTTTTAAATTTACCTTTATATTTGTCTACTCACACAATATCCAATTGAACATTTTTATGATTAAAAATAAGTTTACCATGTTCGTTAATCAAATTTTGTTTTAATCAAAAAATAAGAGCATCTAACTTCTACTTACAGAAATGCTTCTACTTAAAGCAATGCCATTTACAACATGGCCCACAGTACTTCATTAATATATAAAATTTGGTGCACCAGGCTAAAAGCACTTATAATTTGATTAGAATACTTTGATTTTTACGAGGCAACTTGGAGAGGATTTTTGAGCAAGGCATAGATTTGAGAAGATCGGTTTAAAAACTAGAAAGTTTGTAAGTGGTAAATATTAAAAATGATAAATTAAGAACAAATCAATGAGATCTGCTTGATTAAATCTAAAGACTTCAGGACACGACAGAGCATGTGCCAATTAGGTATAAAAAGATGGAACGGAACTGTCAGGATAGAGCATGAATCTAAGCCCATTATATAAATTGACTCAGATCTCAGGAGGAAGTGGCTCTTTGATAAATGCACGGAAAGGGATCCCTATTTGGCAGGCATTACTTTAAAAAATGAGGGAGAGAGAGATAAAATAACTGCTGTCGCTGGTAAGCAACTTACTCTAGAGGGATGGGGTTATTAGACAAGTTATGAAGATAGTGGCGGCAGGAGAGAATCAGAACAGGAAGTTCATTCTTAATGCTGGTGCTGCATGTGGGGACCTGGAGATGAAATTAAGCAGACACTCACTCATCAGAGCTATAGCTGACCAGTGTCACATTAACAGAATCAGGAAACATGGATTAATAATGGAGAATAGAGATATTAAAATCTTTTCTCCCTGTACTCAAGGAAGTCACAGTCGCCTCTGAACTGGAAGAGTGAGAGGGGGAAACTGACGTATTCTCGTCCCCTACAACTCCACCCTGACCACTTGCCCCACCGGGGTGCAGCAGGGACCTTGGACTCAATGAAGCTTCTGAAGACATTGATGTCACTACTGCTCCTGCCATTACTACAGCTGAGAATGAGTCCGGGTGCCCCCAGCACCACCCACACTGCTGGCTGTCTCTTCAAAACCAGACCAAAACTCTTAACTGGTGTATGATTCCATTCATACGAAATTCAGAGTCAGGTGAACCTGACTCGTGGAGGGAAATGTTGGAAGAGTGGTTGCCTGTAGCAAGGACTGGGAAGGTTCACACAGGGGCTTTTCGATTCTAATAATACTCAATGTATATTTATCTGGATTGGGATAACAATGGCATTTTATACTGTTAAATGCATCGTACTATATGCTTAAGATCTGTTTTCCTTATATGTGCATATTACATCTCATATATTTTATTTTTAAAAAAATTAGTAACAAGACTTTCAACTCAGCATTATTAGACAATGACTGGAAATACTCTATCCCTAAAGGTCTTTGAATTATTATAACAAATAAAGCATTTTGTTAAAATAACATAACAAATCTAAATATAAAGAACACTAAATTGAAGCAGGAGTTTGAATAAGACCTTTTATAGGTATTTACAGGAAATTTGAAATCAGTAGTTATGCATGTGCATAAAACATTGCTGTTTATTGTTCCTGTTTAATGCAGAAAAAATTTAGTCATGTGATATAGTTTAATTGGAAACACTTTAAAATATTTTTAGTAATACATAAAGCATTAGTTCATGACATTTTAGATTCCATGAAAAAGAGGAAAAGGGCTTAAGAAAAATTAAAGTCCAGTGACAGAATAATGTCACTCCATTGTGCTTATTTGTTTGTTGCTTTCATAACATTAGACTCCTTTCCTCCTCTTCATGCATGAGATGACTCAGAACAGGCCATGGATTCTTTACAGTAGTAACAGGGACAACGGACATGTATTTCTTTAAAGACACCAATGGATGTCGCCTATACTGCTTCTGCTCACATGTCATTGTCCAGAAATCACTGGCATGGTGTATAAGCCCATTCATCAAACGTCAAGGAGACTGAGTAATGTAGATATTGGTTTGCCAGGTACACCTGAAAATGTAGGGATACGGATTACGACAATAGAGAATGGAAATCAGAAGTGTCTGCCTCTGACTCCTAAGTATCAGAGTACATTCCCAAAAGGGGGGATATCCGTAATTCCTGTCCCATCACTTCTTTCAGCTCTGTTTCCATGAGCTCTCCTTAATGGCCGTGCTTCTGTCGGGAACACTGTATGGTCTCATACTCCAGGGACTCACTGCATGTGGGAATTCAGACTATACACTTCGTTGTGTAATTTTCCTGTTTTATGCACTTTTGCTGGAATTTTCCCAGTTGGTTCTCTGATACTGTACATTCTTAAATAGAAATATTATTCTTTACAGATTATTTAGTCTCCATTCAAATGGGATTCAGAGTTAAAAACTGTTATACATAAATCAAAATAAAGCATTTACCAACTACTTGAACAAGAATACATTACTGTGTTATGTGTCTTTAAGGTAATTTGAGCCCAGGTTATTACATTGAATATATAAATGGCAAATTTTGAAGAAAATCAATGAGAAATAATCTCATCAAATGGCAAACGTGATATCATTGCTAGATCTTATGTTAGCCGGGAATGTATATCAGAATAAAGAGAGATAACATACATGACAAATGAAGAGTAGTGACTTGGAATTATACACCAAAGTTGTCTACTCGTCAGATGAGTACAAATTCTGTTATATTAAAATTAGCCAATAATATGAGTTCCCCAATTTTTTGATAACTAAATTATCCTAGGATACCATTTTTCCCATTACCTATTTTTAGATACTGCATTTTAAACCCTCAAAGAACATAAATACAATTTTCATTGTTTTGTTAAAGCTAGTCATTTTTAAAAAAAAATCCTGAAGTTTAAAAATATGATTATTCTATTGTATATTAACCTAATGAATTGTAATAATGTAGGATTTTTTATGGGTTAGTGCTTTATCTTTCTGTAGAGAAAAAAAAGCTGTTCATAACTTTAAATTATGTTGGGTTTAGAAGCAATAAAAACTGTGGGATTTCGTTAATGGCTTCCTTGCCTTGAGTTCTGAAATATTTATCAATCTGAAATATATTACACATTATGTTGAACAATGACTATTAATAGTGTCTGATAAAAAAAGATATCAACTTTTTATGGACCACCAGTTCAGAGCTGGGTTTATAAAAATATACATATCAATATTGGTGCTACAATTTACTAATGTCTTTTAATTTTTAATTCAATTAAATATGTTCTATTGATTTTCTGCTACCTGCCTTAAATTGTGCATGATAAAGTTATACAATGTACTGCAAAAATGCTTAAGCAGTATTTATGACCACCGCCTGAAACAGTATTAATAATTAGGAAACAAACCTAACCAATAAGGAACAGTGAGGAAGGATTTGATACCAATAAATTTCACTGTTGTAGATGTATATGATATAGATAAAAATCTATATGGAATCGTCTATAAAAGAAATGAAATAGCTCTTTACTAGGGTAATGCAAAACAAGTTGAAAAATTAGAAACAAAAATATGGAGAAATGTTTTGAAGAGTGTGTTAGAATTTAAAGATATATTCAACAGATATATAAAAAGACTGAAATGAAAAGACGAATCTAATTGTGTATTCACTATTTTAAATCTTTAATAAAAGTATGTACCTATATCTAAGTTAAAACAAGAAATGTGATGCACACACACACTGAAAAGGTTACTACAGTTAATTTATTTTTGTGGTGAGACCACCTAAAATCTACTGGTAGCACATTTCCAGTAATCGATACAGCAGTGTTAACTATAGTCGCTATGCTGCACATGAGATGTCTAGACTTACTCAGCCCACATAACTGAACTGCGTACCCTCTGACCAGCACTCCCAGCATCCTCCACATCCCCACACATAGCAACCATTCTGCTCGCATATCCATCTTGTTTAGATTCCACAGATAAGTGAGATCATGCAGTATTTTTCTTTCTGTGTCTGATATATGTACTTTGGTATAATATCCTCCAACTCAGCCATATTGGAACAATGGTAAATATTCTTTTTTTAAGGCTGAGTAATAGCCCTTATGATATATATATGCACATATATAAATGTATATGCAATATGATATATAAATCACATAATGTGATATGTATGTATATATTGCATTACACATACACACATATACTATACAATTTATTTATCCATTTGTTCAATAGACTGAACACTTAGTTTGTCCTCATATCTTGGCTATTGTGAATAATTATTCATTTACCATAGGACCACCGATATCTCTTTGAAGTACTAATTTTATTTCACCTGGGCACGTACCCAGAAGAGGGTTGCTGGATCACATGGTAGTGTTATTTTTAATGTTTTGAGGAGCCATCATGCTCTCTTCCATAATTGCTATAACATTTTTCATTTTCATCAACTAGGTTTCATTTTTTCTCCCATCCTCACCATTACTTATCTCTTGTTAAGTTTCAATTTAATTAATTTATTTTTTTATTAATAGCCATACTAATAAGTGTGAAATGATATATTATGGTTTGAATTTGCAAGTCATTAATAATCGGTGATGTTGAACACCTTTTCATATACCTGTTTGTCATTTGCATTTCTTATTTGGGAACTATTTGTTAAGTCTTTTGCCCATTTTTTCATATTGGCCTATTTGTATGTTATTAAGTTTTATGAAATGTTTTAAAATATGTAGCTTAGAGATTATTACCTTGTCTGATGTATAGTTTGCAAATATTGTCTCCCAGTTTTAGATTTGCCCTTTCCCTTTGTTTTTTGTTTGTTTTGATGTGCGGAAACATTTTAGTTTAATGTAGGGTCACTTCTTTATTCCCACTTTTGTTGCCCGTGTATGTTGTATCATATCCAAAAAATTGCCAAGTTTAATGTCAAAGAACTTTTTCCCTATTTTTCTTTTTTCCAGTAGTTTTAGGGATTTGGGTCTTATGCGTGGTGTAATCTGTTTTGAATTGATTTTTGTGATGATATAGGATAATGCTCCAATTTAATTCTTTTGCATGTGGATATCCAGTTTTCTTGACACTATTTGTTGAAGACATTATTCTTTACCCATTGTGTATTCTTGCTACTTTTGTCAAAAATAGTTAACTATAGATGCTTCAATTCATATCTGGGTTCTCAATTTTGTTCCACTGGTGTATATTTTTTATGCTTGTACCATACCATTTGATTACTATAGCTTTGTAAGATAATTTGAAATCAGGAAGTATGATTCCTCCAACTCTATTGTTCCTTCTCAAGTTCACTTTGGCTATTAGTGGTTCTATGTGAATTTTTGGAATTGATTTTGCTATTGTATGAAAAATTGCTATTGAACTTTTGATAGTGATTGAATGGAATCTGTGTATTGCTTTTAGTAGTATTGGCATTTTAACAATATTAATTATTCTAATCCATAATCATGAGATGTATTTCTCTGTGTTTATTTCTTATTTAATTTGTTTCATCAATATTTTATATTTTTCTGTGTACAGATCTTTAGCTCCTCAGTTAAATTTATTCCTAAGTATTTTATTCTTTTTGATACAATTGTAAATATGATTGTTTTCCTGATATCCTTTCCAGATTGTTGGTGGAAGAAGCACAACTGAGTTTTTATGCTGATCTTGTATCCTGGACTTTACCGAATTTGTTTAGAGTTCTAATATTTTTTGTGTGTAATATTTAGAGCTTTCTACACATACTAGATCATATACAAATAGGGACAAATTTGCTTCACGTTTTTCAATTTGTATTTCTTTTATTTGTTTTTATTGCCTAATTGCTCTGTCTAGGATTTCCAATATGATAGATAGAGCATCCGTGAGAGCTGATACTCTCGTCTTGCAGGATAAAAGATAAAGACCACATGGTTATCTCAGTAGATGCAGAAAAAGCATTTTGCAAAAAATCAATATCCATTCATGCTAAAATATCTCACCAAAATACCTATGGTAGAAAGTTGTTCCAATATAGTAAAGGTCACTTAGTAGATGCCTACATGCCCTACCTGGTGTGGCTCAGTGGATGATTGAGTGCCACCTGCAAGTGGGAAGGTAGTTGGTGCTATTCCGGTTCAGGGCACAAGCCTGTGTTGCGGGCCAGGTCTCTGGTTGGGGGTGTGCAGGAGGGAACTGATTGATGTATCTCTTCACATTGCTGTTTCTTTCCTTGTCTTTCTCCCTCCCTTCCCCTCTCTCTAAAAGTAAGTAAGTACGATCTTAAAAAACAACAACAACAAGAAAAAGCCTACAGCCAACATCATAAGCAATGATGAAAGGTTTTTATCTAAAATTGGGAAAAAGGAATTCATTAAATGCAGACCATTTACAACATAAATTGGATCTGTACAGAGTATGAAGAAGGGCAAAGCACAGGGCTTCACGATAAATACAGAGAAAAGTTGTTTGCAGTCAAGAAAGAAAGTTTTGTAGATGTGATATTGGGAGAAAGAAAATGTTTCACAGTTGTCAATAGACACAGTTTCATCTAAACTTTTTACCATGTTTCATTTTCTATAATAATTAGGGCAACAATAGTGCTGAAGTAACTAATCCTCTAAAACTTAAGACAAAAATAGTTATTTTTGGACTATATAATATGAGTGCTAGCTGTGATCTACTTTAGGGAGATTTAAAGACCCATTCTTGGGATTGTTTTGATTCTAGACACCCAGAAAGGTGGGAAAAATGAAAAATTATGATGTGGAGGTTTATATAAATTTTCCTGAAAGTAGACCACATCACTTCTACATATATTCCATAGTGTATAATCTAAATTTCTACACCCACATGGGGGAGACTCTAGCAAATATAGTCCACTTATATTAGGTAGGAAAAGAGAAACAATTTTGTCTTTAGGTAGGACACCTCCCACAAAAAAAACAGAATTATTTTCTAGAGGGCGGGCCCCTTATAGCACAGGCTTCCCCCACTTATTGACTGTTCTGGGAACCCATCTGTGTCACTGTACCAACTGGCATTGTGGGAGGCTGTGTTTGCCTTTGGTGAATTTTTTTAAGGCTCTTTCAATACACTTGTCCACCCTATGATGAGTGATTTATAAAAGCACCCGCCCATACTACACTGAGTGTCTAGCAGTTTTTGACCCAAACCAGCGTGACCCCCAGGCCCCACCTTCCCTATTCACCTGATCTTGCCTCAAATGACCTTTTTTTGTTTCCCCAGGTGGAAAAAGGTCCTCAAAGGGAAACATTTTGCTGATAAGAGAAGAAACAATGGCAGAAGCACTAAAAGCCATCAAAATTGACAAGTTCAAAAACTGTTCTGAGCAATGGAAAAAAGTCTCAATAGGTATATTGCATTAGGTGGAGAGTACTTGGAAGGTGACTAGATTTAAACATGTAAGAATAAATACAAATTTTTTAAATCAGTCAGTTCCATTTTTGGAGGGTCCCCCCTCAGAGACAATTGGTTGGCTGCCAGCATCCATTTCCTTCCTTTTTCTCTCTAATGCAGAATATACTCAGGATATCCAAGCTTCCTAATGGATCATTACTCTTCAAGGTTGCCTGTCCCATCCCCAGATTCAGGTTTGATGCAATTAACCTAAATGTCGTCTGGTTGTCTTTGCCAGTGATTCAAACAAAAATAGGCATATGACCCCATTCAGTACAGAGACAAATGAGGGGAAATCTTACAGACTCCACAGAGAGATGTGAGAAAACATGGTCTTAGTCTTCTGGCTATTCTATTTATCTGGACATGATACCTCCAAACTTCTGCAGATATTTTTGTTATAGTGTTGAGGATGAAGGTGAAACAGACAAAAAAAGAATAGCTAAAAGTAATCCGAAAATTGATGATCTCATTTGTTAGGTACATACTCAGTCTATGGCCTTTTACTTCTTGTCTTACCATTATGCTAGCCAATGAGCAGTTTTTATTCTTGAGAATTGGAAATAGAATTTGGGAGGCAAGAAGGTGCTCCTCTCAGATACTAATTCAAGAGAAGCTCCTCTGAGGAGAGTACTAAAGTGGGTTACCTCCAGGTGTTCAACTTCAAAGCGACCCTGTTGTTGATGCAGATAACATGCTTTTCCCAGGATGCACCGGCCAATGGTTGAGCAAGGCAGGTTTACGAGGGCCCGCTCCACACAGGACCTTTATGAATGGCAGTGTTTGTTCTGGGGCAATTTCAGTCTGGCGGAGAATGTCTCAGGTCTGCAAGGCTGTCTGAGGTTCCTCCTTCCCCAATCACCCTTCCTAGCCTTTCTCCTTGATCTGGAGGCTCTTTTAGTCTCCACTTGCTCCGCATTCTGTTTTTCCTTCAGAGGTATTTCCTCCTTGCGTGTGGAATCTCTGCCTTGCACAAGGAACTCCAAATTGGCATCTGATCTCAGAAGATCCAAACTGAGCTAATGTTCCATACTCTCAGTAAAAGGCTTCCCAATTGATGTATCATTTACTAATTCAATAAATATGTGTTAAATCTACAGCACTGTACTATGTATTTGGGCAGCAAAGATGCCAAGGATCTTAGTCATATAGTCAATGTGCTATAATATGAATATGGAAAAGGTACTATTGGTTCTACAAGTTAGATTTAAGAGGTTAGGGAAATTTAAAGTAAAAAACTAAATGGCAAATATAAATGAAAAGATAAATAGACAATAGAGAGTTTATAAAATAGGTTCATAAAATAAAATGCCATAATGATGCAAACAAGTATCTAGTAATTTTGTCATTGTTCTTTTGTCGTTGGTTTTGATGATGCTGTTGCTACCATTTCTGTGCTGTCAGCTTTGCTCAAAAACCCAGAGCCACGAGAGTCTGAACAGTGTAAAGATCTAGAAGGATTTTGTGTCAGTGAAACATGAATGGGAGAAGTGCCACCACTTGAAGTCCAAGAGGTGAATGTGCAACAAATATCAACGTGCTTGCGTGCCAAAAGCTAAGAACTTTGAAATTTGTCAACTCTGAGTTTGCATGTTTCATGAGAAGGGCCTTGTGCATTATTTTTAACACTGCAGTGCCAAAAACTGACAGAGTATTGAATAGGTGATTCTTAAGAAAATGAGTTTAAGAAATCATGTGGTGGGGGGACAACTGTAATTGAATAGCAATTACAGAAAAAGAAAGAATCAAATACCTGTAAGAGTTAAGACATTTCGTTTTGGAAGAGTCTCAATCCCATATTTGTAACATAAAATTGGTTGGAAGAAAAAAAACTGAAAGGAATACTCCATTCAGAAAGCTATTTCAGAAAATTATACACCTTTGTTTCAATAAATAAGGACATGGCAGATGTCAATTAAAATTGGTAGAAGTAGCCCTGACTGGTGTGGCACAGTGAATTGAGCGCCAGACTGCAAAGCAAAGGGTTGCCTGTTCGATTCCCAGTCAGGGCACATGCCTGGGGTGCAGGCCAGGTCCCCAGTAGGGGGCACGTGAGAGGCAACCACATGTTGATGTTTCTTTCTTTCTCTTTCTCTCTCCTTTCCCCTCTCTCTAAAAATAAATAAATAAAATCTTTTTAAAAAATTAGTAGAAGTATATTTCATATTTAATCCAATGTGTGAATTGTTTCCTATATAATGATAAAATCAGAAATAAAAGTATATTGTACATGAGAGATGATTTTGTTTGAAATATCAAATGGAAAATATATAGTAAGCAATTGAATATATAGAAATATAGAAACAGAAGAATAAACACCATGAATTTACTTATAGTTCTTGACAACTGAATTATTATTGAAATTTAAATGGCCTCCTAAGAATACATAAGTGATTTCGGGGTCATAACTGCTTATTTCACTACAAGCATTTTTTTTCCTATAGAATAATCTTAGTAGGTGCATTCAGATGTTAAAAAATGAAGAATTTTAATAAATCCTGAAATTAGTAGCATAAAAATACTGCAATTGTATACATATGTTAAATTGATTTAAAAAACCACGATCTTATAATACATTGTCTTTAGCTTGTTGAAAGGGTTAATAATTGAAATATAAGAACAATAAGGAAGCTCAACTGAATCAACCCAACCATGAAAAATGAAATCACCAGTGGTAATTTCTTTGTTTTCATTAAAAGAATAAGCTACTGGGAAAGAAATATTTTGAAGAGTTCTGTACTTGCTTGATTTATTCATGTTATGTTCATTGCACTTTAAAATTAAGTGGCTGCTTTTAAGAATAATGCAAAATTTGATATTCAGAGATATTTCCTAGAGGTTTAGTTGAACACTGCTCGTGAAGCATCGCCACAAGGCACAAGTTGAGCCTGTTTTCAGAAACTTGCTTTAGATGAGGTGCTTGCTCAACGTGCGTGCTTGCTGAAACACAATTTTATGGAAAGGCATTGCTTATTCCTAAGAGCTCAAGGAGTAGCCATGTTTGGAAGAAAAAAACTAAGTCAAATCAGTTGCATTTTTTAAATCAATTGGCTTTTATTTTAGAAAAGCTACTTAGATTTCTCTTTTTAAAAAGGACATTTGTTCTGAAATATAAAATAAAGATACATTTAATACTTGCTATAAAACCACTTGGTTTAGTTGGTCATCCCTAACTTAATCCAATTTACAAAAAAAAAGTGAAGAAATTAAAAATAAAATGGCAGAAAGGGACTGGAAAGTAATTAAATATTGCTTTATAGAAACAAAGATTAATTGTCAGTAATTATGGTATGGATGAAATTAATATATTAAATATTAAAATATATTGAAAAAGCAGGAAGACAGCTTCCCTGGCGATCCCCGGAATAGAAATCAGGCTGGCACCCAGTGCCTGTTTGATATTGCTTTTTTCTTATAATGTTGGCAGGAAACCATGCCAACTTAGAAAAAAATTGGTAAAACAATATAAAAAAATTCATGTTACTGTCACCCAGAGAATCTTTTCAAGTTCACAAACTGTGCCAATCCCTTTTTTATGGGAAAACAATCCACTCCAAGTTACGTGTCTTTTTAGGGCATTCAATCAAAATGAGTTCCACAGCTTTTTGCCTTTGCAGCATCCCAAACATTGCTGAAGATTAAAAGGTGGATTAATATTTATTTCAGAATTTTCCTCCATTTCTTTCATGTTTTCTCATAATTAGGCTTCAGGATTTACATTTTTCCCAACAATTCTTTTCTTCTTTTTTATAAATTAAATTTCTTGGGTTGAGAATGTTTAATAAGATTTTGACAAATATCATATGATCTCACTCATATGTGGAATCTAATGAAGAAACTGAACTAACAAACAAAACAGAGACAGATTCATAGATGGAGAGCAGATGACAGCTAGTTTGGGGGCAGTGGAGGGATTGAGCAAAAAGGAAAAAGAACTCATGGACATGAACAAGAGTGTGGTGATTGCTGGCGAGAGTGAGGTATAAGGGAACTAAATGGTAATGGAAAAAATACAATAAAAATTAAAAAAAGAGTTTGAGGTTTTAACTATGCAATTCTATGTACATCTTTTTTATATTGCGTGCTGTGTCCATCACTCAAAGTCATGTATTTTTGGCAATAAAATTGACAACGCGATGCTGTGCGATACTTACTGTGTCCTATGTGGTGCCATAGGAAATCTGTTTGTCTCAACAGTAGCGAGCTTAACTGTGATCATTGGAAAGGTGATGCCTTCCAGGCTTTCCCGTAATAAAGTTGCTCTTCATGCCCTAAATAGTTAAGTATTATATATAAATAATATATAATATGTTATGACATAACAATGCAATATATAGTTATATAATTAATATGTAATTGTTTAGTAGGGAGATACTTTGAGACCATGAAAATATCTGAATCCTTGTCCAAAATTCACCCCCTGGGTTTAGTACTTATTCATGTTTCTTGAGTCAGTTAAATGTTGCTATGATCTTTGTCAACTAGTAATATTTTAAGTACCTCATCATCATTTTCCATTTATTGATTGGGTATTCTATGAAAGATGACTCATCATTCTTCTATTTAAATTTGTAAATAAAGAAAGAAAAAAGGCAAGAAACTGCTGTTGTATATAATGCATAATTATATAATTAAGTGATATACATAACAACCCTAAATATATAATTATCTGAAAACAGGCACTCAAAAGACATAAAACAAAAATTATTGAATAAAAACCAAGAATAGTTTTATCTACAGATACAGTAAGAGATTTCAATTTTGCTTCTCAATAATAAAAACACAAAATTACTAAAGAAAAGAATTCTTCAAAAACACTGCTAAATAACTGTATTAATTGACATTTATAGAATAATTAAGTAACTGCGGAATACGCAATGTTTTCAAAAGTACTGAAAACATTTATCAGGATAAATTACGTTTTAGTCCTTAAAGTAAGCCAATTAATTGTTATAAATCTATGATGAGCAAAGTATATTCTCTGTACACACAAAAAAATTGAAATATAAATCAAAATAGAATGATAGTTAAAGTTTTGGAAATTGCCCCGTATCCTTTAAAATAATCTCAGGTTCAAATAAGAATCACAAGTGAAATTGGAGATTATTTTCAGGTGAATTAAAATAAATATACACCATATTAAAAATTCATGGATGCGTTGAAAGAAATTGGATGGCAATATTTGCTTATATTAATCTATCAGGCTGCTGTGCCTGCCATAAAAAAAAAAAAAAAATACCATGCACTGGGTGGCTTAAATAACAAAAATATTTTTTCTCCCAGTTCTGGAGATAAGTCGTCCCATTTGAGGTGCCACTGGATTCCATTTCTGGCGAGGATGACTCCCAGCCCGCAGAGGGCGGCTCACATGCCTTCCTCTGCGCAGCCGCAACCGTGAGCGGAGAGGGTGAGCTCTCCGGTGGGTCTTTCTCTCCTTATAAGGACACCAGTGTGATTGGATGAAGCCTCATCTTTATAGTTCATTCAACCTCGGTGACCCCCTGAAAGGCCCCGTCTCCAAATACAGTCACGTTGGGAGTTGAGGCATCAACACGGCAATTTTGTGGGGACACAATTAAGTCCATGACAATTAGAAACCAGATAAAAGTATCAGATCAATGACCTATGCAAATTAAAACCAAAGTAAACAAAAGGATGCTATAATAAAAATAGGATTTTAAAACTCCATAAGAAGTTTAACACAAGATCAATATGGAATATCAATGAAATCAAACCTAGATTATTAAAAAATGAAAAAAAATCAAAGCATACTCGTCAATAAGATACAACAGAGAAGATACAAATCGCTAGCACCAGTAATAAAATAATATCATGACTACAGAGTATATAAAAATGATTTTAAGCATTCTTTTAAAAACTGATGCATGCAAATACATTTTTATTTAGGTAAAATGCCTTGTTGGGCAAAACTAGCTTAGCAACATCTTTTGCGCAGAGCTGCATTCACAAAATTGATCTCTCCCTGGAGAGGCGTCATAGTTTCTATCGCTGTTGTTACAAATGACTACAAGCGCAACATCTTAAAGCAGCACAGTTTTAAGATCTTTCAGTTCTGCAGGTCAGAAACCTGACTGGCCCCACGTGGCTAAAATCTAGGTATTGAGAGGCCTGTGTTCCTTCTGTGGGCTCCAGGAAGGACTGTCCCCTTGCCATTCTAGCTCCTAGTGGCCACCTGCATCCCTTGTCCATGGCCCCTCCTCCCTGTCCGAGGCTGGCAGTGGCTGGCTGAGTCCATTCCGTACTTCACATTTCTCTGGCCTCTTCTGGCCTCCCACCTCTCGGGCATCCAGCCAAGGTTCTCCGTGTGTAAGGATCATGGGATTGCATTGGGTCCACCCTGACAACCCAGGATAATCGCCTAATCTCAAGGTCCCATAACATTAATCACACACAGAAAAGTACAGTGTGGGTTTGTATTAAAAATTGGTATTTCTATTTATACAATTATGGATTCTAGAAGCATTGTAGGTTAGCCATATGCATTTTGGATAAACGGTACGATTAATACTTAAAGCCTTTCAAATTCTCATCAGACTCCCGTTTTCTATAGATTCAAGTTTTTATCTTGTATTTTATTTTAAGTAAAGCTCTTAGAATCTTCAACTATAAAAAGGATATATGCATGAGAATGTTTAAATCAACTTAATCTATGGAAATTTTATTAACTGAGTTCAAGTAAAGTTACATTAAGGGCAATAATGCATTTTACTTTCTTTCTCACATTTTCCTAATGAGCCTTAGAACTTTATATAATTATTTTAATTAGGGTTATAAACTCTTACCTGGGCAGGTGAGAGGCTAATTACCTAATTTATATGCAAACCAAGCAATTTTCTCTGGGCTCTTTACCACTTCATCTTTCCACTTAATTTCCTCTATTTTAATTAATTGATACTTGTTTTTATTTTTGTCTCATTTAAATGAATGACTAAAAATTATCCTCAATATAAACTCGATGCCTAGGGTTCAGATAGGGGGTATGTTATCTCCAGTATGTTTTGAATAAAGTACCTTTGCTATTTTTTGTTTCCTTACATTTGTATAAGACATATACATTTGAAAACAAAACTACCAATTAGCATAAAGTCTTCCGACTTCATACCATAATAAAGTAATAATAAAATATATTGCAGTGTATGCTTTCTTAATGATGACATCAGTGGAAAGGCTGATAGTAAACTCTTATGTTTTCCTCACTGCTTTTCTTTAGTGATGAGAGAAAAAAATAAGAAAGCAAAACAGAAGTCCACCTCATCATTGGAACTGGTGTTAGACCATGAGATCACAAAATGCATCTGTTTTCATTTACTCTGAGATGAGCTCTGTAACTCCAATATAAACACGATCTAATTTTTTAAATGTGAACAAAAACCTTGCCCTTGGATTTGAGAAGATATATAATTCCTAGGCTTGTCATCATAGTTATTTTCAGCACAATTATTTGTTAAAAAATTCAGAACAGCAAATGGGATTTGAATAACATTTACATATAGACTTAAAATGTTAACTCTGTTTCAACCATCTAGGAAATTTAACCACTTTCGCAGGAATTTAGATTCTTTTTCCCCAAAATGATTAAACTTTCTAGTTTTCTTCCCTTAGATGGAAAAGATTACACATACACCTTCCCACACATACATGCACACACATGTGCAGTCAGCTGCTGCCTTCAGGAAGATATTCTCATGAGTATCTTGAGTAGAATTTAGGTTTTTTGTTTTGTTTCTGTTTGGTGTAACCAGCGCTACCTCAAACCACAGATGATAATGTGAGGAAGCAACATAATACAAAACTGTCATATTCCTTGATAGGAAAAAAAAGTGAGCTATGTCAAACACCTGAAATAACAGTCAAATCACAACACAAAGAGGTTAGCTAATTATACTTGAAAAAACAAGTTATACAGACACTATGTAAAATGTTGTCCTTTTCCCATGTTGGAGGGCATTTATTCAAAGACCCTTCTTCCTGAGGGGTGAGACCGACCTATAGACCCTTGTGGACAGCTCCTCACTGTGCAGCTTGCCAAGTATTTGTCAGAAATGATTAGTGAGAAATAAGAAAGAAAACGTCCCCTGTTGATAAGGGGGAGCAGATAGAAAAGACGCTGAAATTGTCATAAGGAATCACATTTGTTCAGTAAGAAAACTCTGCAAATGATAATATATCACTGACCACCCTTTATTTTTTACATATTTTAGTGATGACTCATTGGATTTGACAGGTTTCAGATAACCAAAAACAAAAACAAAACAAAAAAAAAAAAACAACTGTGTGCCAACTCAGATGTGTTTATACATTGTAATCATTTTTACCATAAACAGTAAATTGACTTGAGTTGTCCAGGTGAGGTGTAGAAATAATTAACTGTGGTTTGCTCTTAATCATGCTTTCAGAAATTTAAGTGTCTTTGGATTTATAATCATCAAAAACACATTTTATGTAAAAATATGAAATGGGAATATTTATTACAACTATACTTTGGCATATATTCTGAATACATTAAAATATAAGAGCTAAATAACTACATTTTCCTTAAAAGGTTCATAAAAAGTTCTTATGCTTCTTATTATAAAGTCAATATTAATATTGGAGTCATATTTTGATCTACTATATTCATAAGATCAATGGGAAGTGTTTAGTTATCATTTTGAGTCTTTTCCTCATGTGATAAGTAAGATAATACAGATCTGCAATACTGGAAAATGTAATTTTTAAACAAAATGTGCTTAATTTTGGATGTATATTGAACTACAATTGATCCATATGTTGCAAAGGCAAAATGTCCTAAATAATTGAGATTGATATTGGATTATTAGATTTAATAATATTTCATACTAAGCATTGAACATGTATTCCCACATTTATTTGAAGCCAAGAAAGAAATTAACTCAATTCCCAGAAGAAATTTGAGTTTCATAGCCCCTTGCATTAGTAACCTTAAAATTCAAATGCCAGCTTTCGATCTCTATTTTATTTATAATGCATCACAAATCCTTAATACAAAAGGATGGACTCCTAGTTTTGAAAGACACCTTTGCCTTTTACCTCCTGAGGTAGTGCAGAGTGGAAACCCCCACCAGTGCTACCAGTAAAACAATTTTTAAAAGTTAAGAAAAACACTAAAATATATATTGCTTTAATGCTTCAGAGCGCAGGAAAGAATGTAAAAATTACCTAGAAATCGGGCATTGACCTTGAGAGCATGTACCGGTCCTGATCAGAGTGAGTTCAGATTCTTTCATAATCTGAAGGGCACGGGTCCCGAAAGTGAGCTCAAGAGCCAACCGACTGGGAAGCGTGGTAGGAAACCCGGTCAAGTACAGGGACTGCAGAGAGCGGTGTTCTTTGCACAGGGGTGAGCAGGGATTGAGCGTGCATTGGTCCTAAAACGTGGTGAACAAAATCGCCTGTGTGGAACTTTGAATCTAACCAGAAGTTCATGCCAAATTTTATGATGAATAGATGTCCATAGAATTCACTGTCATAATGCTTCTATCGGGGTTCCAAGTTAGCTGGGGATGGAGCCAGGACCCTGTCTAAGTACACGTTGCCATGGACACTGGTTTCCATCGTGTGCTGTTCCAGAGAAGGACCCACGGCCCTCCCCCGGAGAGAGCACGGACAGTATTCGGAAGCTTTTCAGTGCCCACTGTGGATATTACAGGGTGGCTTAGTCTGAGGTATTCTTGGGGCAATGGCAGTATTAGTGCATCAGTGGAAATCAGGCGTGTTCCAAAGAGGTTCTAAGTTTAGAAGTCCCTAAGGTTCCTCAGCATGGGGGCCGGAGGGCCATTACCCCACCGTTAGTTCTCCATCTGTACTAAAATAGTCAAGAGGCCCCGCTGGGTCTCAGTGCAGCCCCGTTTCCGGTGCTGAGTCCTAGCAGCGGCCGTCAGTATTTGTTACATCTGCACAATCACCTCACTAAAACCTCATCGTCTCTCCAGGCTGGCTCTCACACCTGCCCTTTTCATGAAAATGAATTGCCTCTAATTTGGTTATTACAGTTAGTAAAACTTCCTCTGAAGTGAGTGGCCTATAAGATGGACCATCTTGTAAACTCTTATACCATACTTTTGCTGCAACTTTTCTAGGATCAGATGCATTTACGTACACAAATACTTGCCAATGTGTTACAATTGCCAAGGGCATGTATTACTATAACACTCTGTACAGAGTTGTAGCCTAGAGACAAAAGGCTGTATGCTCTGTGCCCTAGGTGTGCAGTAGCTATGACATCTAGGTTGTAAGTGCACTCTGTGATGTTTAATTTACATGAGGAGATGAACTAATTGCATTTCTCAGAATGAACCCCACTTCACTGGCATGTGACTACTATATATGCGACACATAATTTCAGAAATATCTGCAGGCCATTTGGAACTCTAAGTGTACAATCACTTGTTATCATTTTTAATTAATCAATTTCAAGTTAACTTTTATCTGGATCTGTAAAAAGACTGACACAATATGGAAATAAAGAAATATCTACAGAGAAACGTCCATGTGGGCACATTTTAGGCAGAAGATCTCACTAAAATAGTGGACAACAAACTGTTTAATAATCTCTATTATTTGCTGTTTAATCGGCATCTATTCTAATATCTATCTATAACATTTTATAGTATAACAGATTATTTCATTTTGTAAGTCTATTGTTACTAATCTATTGCCAGCTAAATAATGAAAATTACTCGTGTTTTCTGCAAGGGACTATGTTTTTCAAGCTGCTTGCTATAAAAAATTGATGAGGGTAAATGAAGATTAATTTATTCTGTAATAAAAGTCAACGTAGGGATGCTGACATATTAACTCTATAGTTCAAAAAATACTTATTTTTATTCTTAGATTTTTTTATTATTAAGATTATTTATTTATTTATTTTTAGAGAGGGAAGGGAAGGGGGAGAGAGAGAGAGAGAGAGAGAGAGAGAGAGAGAGAGAGAGAGAGAGAGAGAAACATCAATGCGCAGTTGCTGGGGTTTGTGGCCTGCAACCTAGGCATATGCCCTGACTGGGAATCGAACCTCCGATGCCTGGTTTGCAGCCCACGTCTCAATCCACTGAGCTACACCAGCCAGGGCTTATTCTTAGGTTTTTAATAGTTCTAAGCATTCTTTCTATAGATGTAATCTTTAGACAATTTATCCAACATTTTAAAAATATTTTCTTACTATACTGTGGATGATAATAGGGCCAAATATCAGATACAGAATTCCTTTTAAAAATTTACAATCTAATGCTTTTTGAAAAAGGAAAGTTTCATGGAATTCACTTTCAAATATTCTAAGTTAAAATTTTATTTCTATTGGTTCCAAATATACAGGAAATACTGACTTCCTGGAAATGAATATTTGGTATTGGCTTATGGGTCAAAATATATTTAACATTGTTGAAAAATGTAATATTCAAGATATTCATAAGTGTTTCAGAAATAGTTCACTTTATGCTAAAAGTGAAAACAGAGAGGAAAACAAGAGAGGACTAAGGTAGGATTAAGTAATACTAATAATAACAATAATGGAGGTCAAATATATGGTAATGGGAGAAGATCTGACTTTGAGTGGTAGGCACACAGTGCAATATACAGAATGATGTACCACAGAACCGTGCATTTGACACCTACACGATCTTATCAGCCAACATCACCCTAACCAATTTCACTTAAAAAATAAGCAAATGAACCTGAAAATTTTAGATTGATTTTTAGTGCTTTATGAACATTTGTTCTATATTATACCATTGCTTACGCCATCTAGTTATTTTTTATTCGTCATTTTCTTCTCATGAAAAAAATACTTCTTTTTCTTTTCAAATTGAATTTTACAAGCAAACCAAAACCAAACTGAGAATGCTGTGGATAAAATAAGTTAATATTTGACAATTTGTTGAAACTCTTCATCTTTTGTGTGTATTTCAAGCTGTAAGATGAAAACCAAAATGACCAGACACACACGAAGGCGTTACAGATTCTGCTCCACGTTTCCCTCCTTTCAACATGCTCTGCAGATGTAGCCATTTCAAATGAGTGTTTCACAGACTGGGATGATTCCCAGTAGGGAAGCCGTACCTCACGTTGTTTCCATCAAAGGGAGCTCAGTCTCTATTTGCCTTTCTGAATATTGCCATCGCATTACTAATTTACACGTTGGGAAAGGGTCAAGAAGAGTCCAAATTTTTGATGACATCATATTAACCTGAAAGGGAAATGTTAATAAGTGATGAAATGTATCCACAGTAGTTCAACATCAAGATAGTTTAAAGTCATTCATTTTAAAATAAAAAAAAATTCTACCCTGTATTGTTGAGTTATTTTATATTTTGAGCTTCCTGGTATTAGTATTTGCTATTAGAAGCAGCCAAATATATTTTATACTAGACCATATAAGTGAAATTTATGGAAATAACACACATTAAAATAATGTTACCTTGGTAAGTTGACATTTAATATGATAAATTTATTGATAATTAAACAAAATAATGGAGTTGTATAATGTTTTTGTATGATAACTAAAACATAAGTTAATAAAATGATTTTGAAAGCCATGATCATTCAAATTATCATATATATTATAGGACTCAAAATATTATTTTTGTTAATATTATTTTATTAATGTGAATAATTTTCTCTTAATAATAGTACATTGGTTTCTTATTGTTAAATAAGAGTATTTTTCATTGATCAAATATTTACCGTTTTACTCTAAGTTATGAAACTGTGTACAGTGTATTTTCTAATTTTGTAACTCAGAAACACAAATAGAATTTGGATATAGTTCTCTTCTATTGTTTAATGCATTGGGACCTAAGTGGTACACTTACCTAAAATCAAATATTCAAAAGCATATAAATTAAATTTATTAACCTAACTTCATAAAGATATTCATGAATTTCATTTTTATACCTCGTAAAACAAATATTTTCAATGAAAAAATGTAAGGTCATTGAGAGGTTGTAAAAACAATATTTTCCAGCAAAAACATCATATATTTTTAAATTTCTTCAGTTATAAAAATCAGATGTAACTACATGACATTGGATGAAAAATAGATTAAAAACTGGATTAACTTTCCAGCAAACTGTTTTTGTCGGCCCATTAATCTTGCAGAATGTGCTGGCTTGTTTGGGGGGCATCTTCGTTAGCATATTGGGAATGACACAGAGACGATTAGAAGCTCAGTTCAGAGAAGAGCTAGGAGTAAAGAAAATAAACAGAGAAGAGGTCGAAACTGGATAGATGCTGAATTGAAACGATATTTGTAAACAAGAGATGGAAGTGCAGAAAATGCTGTAGCAGATCATCCATTTCCTTGAATGGTGAAAGTAATTACTAGTGTGTTTGCACAACTAGAATGAAAAATCAGACCCGGACGGAGACGCACGCCAGTGACGCTGCCTACCTGTATCATTTCACTCAGTTGTAGGAAACACACGGGAAAGAAAATATCTGTTATTTACAAGTCCTGTCTCGGAATGAGAAGGGAGCAGTACTGCATCTTTTTCATTTTCTTGCTCAAATGTTTCTTTGTTTTCTTAAATTTTTTTTGGTTTGTTTTCTTCATAGAAATTAATTTTTTTTTCGAAGTAAGTATGTCCCGTACTGTCCCCTGGGACTCGCAGACGCAATGTCTCACGCAAGAGTGTATTTTCCCATCAGACGGCAATGCCACTACGCTCCAGGGGTGCCGCTGCAGAGCCTTCGGTCCTTACAAAGCTCTGCATGAATACGGCATGGCAGCTACAAACGTTACTCTGGGAAATTGTTGCAAAACGAACACCTGTCACTTTAAAAAAAAATAAATAGAAAAAGGATGAACAAATAAATAAACTGGAAATCAGAGTAAGTGGTGACAGAAGTACAGCTGACTCCCTAAAATTTTGAAGTGAATGGAAGTTCATTTGCATGCATAGCTCTATTATCGTTGACAAAAAATGTTTCTGCCTCTGCAGAGCAGGCACTGGCTTTGTCGGCAATGCCCAGAGAACTTAGAGTTGCTTTTCAACCTTCCCTTGGATGGGCCTGGCAGGCTGAGCTGGTCACCGAATTGCTTGGTCCTTCACGTGAACTGTTTTCCCTTATTATTCTCTTCATTGTGTCCTCTAGATACAGTGCACACTTTCAAATCTGAACTTGTGTTTGACCTTTTTGCAGCTCCTTTCCAAACAAATCTGTTCTCTGTAATTCCCCGTTGTTGATTAGCTAGTGCCCTCTATCTTCCGCATTTTCCCCGAACATTTCCTCAAACACCTTCCATCAAATGGATCTGGCTTCTTCCACCTCACCCTTGATACTAGTCTCCGTTCCTTCAATATTCTGTTTTTTTTTTTTCCTGAAAACACTTTTCCTCCAGATTTCTCCTGTTTCTGCTCCTCTCAACACTTATGTTAATGTAAATATTTCTTTATGCTTTTATGTAAGATTTTCTCTTCACCTGTGATTTCTAAATGTATTTGTCTTGGTAACATAGCTATTGTGTTTGGAATACCTATTTTGAATAATTTGTGGGTTTTCCTACAATGGGTTTCTTAAAATGTACTGCAAAGTAAATGTAGTATTTGCATACTGACAGTTGCCACTTTTATAGAAAACATTCTAGCATTTGGATAGGTAGTATAGGTGATAACTCTAAAATAACTCAAACTTAAGTTTTTATTTAAAGATTTTATTTATTTATTTTTAGAGAGGGAAGGGAGGGAGAAAGAGAGAGAGAGAAAAATCAATGTACGGTTGCTGGGGGCCATGGCATGCAACCCAGGCATGTGCCCTGACTGGGAATCGAACCTGCGATGCTTTGGTTCGCAGCCTGTGCGCAATCCACTGAGCTATGCCAGTCAGGGCTAAATAACTCAAACTTAAGTTTTAAAAAGAATTAATATATATGTCAACTATAATTAAAAAACTGAAGAGCATTGTATTGATTTATTCTAATATCACTGAGAAATTCATGGTCAGTGGATTATTTTAAAATACAAAACCTCTTGCAAAGTGCTTTTTGATAATGCAGTGTAACCTCATCTGTCAATAACTTAGATTTTTCTTTAATTAGGAAAAAAATTGTAAATCTTTCCTCAGTTTTTACTGACATTGGTGATTATAAATTTGCTTAGCTGGAATGTCACAGTTGTAAACATTAGCAATAAAAACTTCAGAATTCTAAAGACAGAGTTAATTTGATATAAATGTATATATGATAAATTGAAGTCAAGAAAATATATACCTGCTATTAAGGAGCAAAAGTGGATTGTTGAAATCTTAGTCATCCAGCCACTCTGTATAAGAAGTAAATCTATGTCCACATTTCACTTGTATCTCCTTTACTTTTGAACATTTTAATGCTGTTTGCTTATATCATGCTGTTCATAACCCCAAACATCTGTGCAAAAATGACTATCTCCATTTTATTAGTGGTTTACTGCCAACTAAAGAGTAGCCTGAGCCTTTCAATCTTCATCGTTCAAAGCTCATGCGAAGCCTCCATCAACTGTCCCAGCCACCCAGCTTCTGTCCCCCTGCACAGCACTAGTGTCAGAAACACCTTTCACACGTCCGAAAAGCGCCCACCACAGCTGCCTACTAGCCAGGAAGTAACTGAAAAAATATATTTGTAGAGTTTCAAATGTTAGTGCCCCTCAGCTAAGTGAGGTATCTTCTAAAATGCTATGTGAATGAACCTCTGATGCCGTGTTACACTTTGCAGTGAATCAGGTGTCCTAACTTCTCACATTTTTGGTTGGAAACAGGGAGGAGAAATTTCAAGGGGAAGCAAGTTAGATGTAATGTGGACTTGTCTTGTTATGTACGATTATAAATTATGTATGAAAATCTATTGTGATACATATCACAAATATTATCATTTTATATATAGTATGTTGTTTATTATGTATCTTAGACATTGCTATCCATCAATACCCCAGCTATATTTAGTCAAGCACTTTTATTTTTGTCTACAAAATATTTTAATAACATTTTCCTTTATTATAACCAGATCTTCTAAAATGTAAGCCACATTTAAAGATTCTTCATAGGATTGAATATATATATTTTTTCATTTTTATACCTATGTACAATGCCAGCTTGTCCACCTATACAGATGTAGGGGAAGCCTGTACCACAAGGGGCCTGCCCTCCAGAAGGTAACTCCAGATTTTTGGGTCGCCCATTGTATATTTCTGCTGTTATTGAAACAAGCATTTATTTCCACATATAACTGCAATTGTGAGATATTCAGGTATCTTTTTTATATCAATGACTAAGTGAACTATATGAGTTATCAGAGATATTTAAAAAACATTGTGAAACACTGTAATGCTAAATATTTAGGGTAGGAAAACAGTTTAGCAAATGTCTTCCTTAGTTTCCATGATGGAAAGAGTTAATGACATCGCTCACACACAAACACACACACACACACACAGGTTTAGGTATAGCTATATATTCAGATTCTGGTCCAAGATGGTCTAGCTCAGGACCATCATTTAAAACCTGCCTCGCTTCTTCCATTGTGTTTTATAACTGAACTAACATTTCTTTGTCAACACATCCTAGCAATTTCATACAACTCTAGGGTTAAGATTTTAAAGTTTTTCCACATTTTACTATGGGAAAATCTACCTTTTAAAAAAAAAAAGATTTAGGACAACCTTTTCAAATCCAGTAAAGACATGTGTTGGTGTCTTACAGGCTGAAAAGTTCAAGTCTGCCAGTTAATTTTCATTTTAAATTTCTGCCAGAATAAAAAGGCTGTTCATATCTTTAGGTATAGTGTTTCATATGACTGCCTTGCATTATATATTCTAAATAATTATGACAAATATGATAATTCAGACAAATAAAGAGATTCCTATTCTTTTCTTATCAGCTTCAACCTATTTCACTGATACTTTTCCTACTTTAGGCTTCCTCCATGGTCGCAGTGCACATTAGAAGGAATTTTTTTTTCTGTGGGATGTTTAAAATATTTGAAAATTATGCCGTGTAGTCTGTCTCTTAGTGATCTGAAGCACATGGTATCCCTAATCCAAAATATTTCACATCTTAAAAGTCAAGTTACAAAGAACAGTCAAACTGTGCAAAGATGTAATATTTCGAATACCAGTTATATAATAATGGAACTACATGAAACATGATATATTTAAATCTAATTTGCAACTTTCTTATGCTTTGGGAATTTTTACAACTCCTTAAATTAATGGATAAAGCAAATGGAATCAGAATATTTAAATTTGAGAAAAATTTTTGTAAAATTTAAGTAATATGCAACACAGAAAAACAGTGGTCAGTTGATTATACATCACTGTTCCAAGCCTAAGTAAATATCTTATCAATAGCAAAAGTGAAGAAAAATAAAAAATAAAAATAAAGCAACATGAGACTCTACTTTTTTTCTAAATTTGACTGTAGTAGCAAACAGAAAGAGAACTCAGAACTCTATTAAGGAAAAATAAAATCTAACTTTAATATATATTCATATAACATTATAAAATATATATTTATGAGTATAAAGCACAATACAAAAATGATTGCACTTTAAATTGTCAATAATAGTCTTTCTTCACATTATGATTACTATCATCAGGTAATCTCAATGATAGTGGGTAAGTAGAGTATATCATCCAAAAATATTTTTGGTATCTCATTTAATTACATGGAACACTGTAGGTTTTTGACATGGTATTGATTGTAACATGTATCCTTTTTTATTCTAAACAAGTGGTTAGTGAGGTGAATCTGGATAGTCTGTTAGTGATAATGTGAGTTAGAGACTCAGAGAGGTAGCCTGGAGAAATGTTATGCAGACAACACTGAGTGCAAGGGAAAGATTTACAAAAGGGGGAGAGAGTTAGAGTTATTATAAATTCAAATTCCAAAAATATGTATACTTAAGTAAATACATAAACTGATTAAATTTCCCCTTCCTTTTCCCTTTGTGTTGGAGAGTGCGTTATTTCAGGCAGTTGACAACGAAGGCTCTTCATTTTTCTTCTCCTTTTGCTTCACTTCCGTGTCTCTCCAGGAAGAGTTCTGGAACGGAAACTCTAACTCACTGAGCTACACCTTTCATGTTCCCTAACCCTAACCCTAACCCTAACCCTAACCCAAGGGGACGAGAAGCCCTCCATGCTATTTCCAAACCTGCGTGTGGAGCACAGTGACCAGCAAAGGTGAGAGTTCTCATTCCAGTTGCAGAATTAGACTAAATCCTCAGATTAAGCAATGCATATCCACGCACTGCCAGAAAGAGTTGAAGGTTTAACTATTTCAGTTCATGTGACAGTCATTAATTTAAAAAAAGGACTTTTTAAAAATACTTTCATGCAGTGATTTGTCTTTTTATGTTGTTGATGGATTCTTTGACTGTGCAAAAACTTTTTAGTTTGAGGTAGTCCCATTTGTTTACTATTTTCTTTTGTTTCCCTTGCCTGAGGAGATGCATCAGCAAAAAAATACTGCTATGAGCAATGTCAGAGGTTTGCCTACCTATGTTTTCTTCTAATGTTTATGGTTTCAGGACTAACATTTAAGTTTTTAATCCATTTTGAATTTATTCATGTGTGCAGTGTAAGAAGGTAGTCTAGTTTCATTTTCTGCGTTTATCTGTCGAATTTTTCCAATACCATTTATTGAATAAAATATCTTTAGTCCATTGTATGTGCTTGCTTGCTCTGTCAAAGATTAATTAACTATAACATTGTGGGTTTATATCTGGGCTCTCTATTCTGTTCCATTGTTCTATGTGTCTGTTTTATGCCAGTACCATGCTGTTTTGATTACTATGGCCTTGTAGTATAGTTTGATATTAGGTAGGGTGATTCCTCTATCTTTGTTCCTTTTTTTTAAGACTGCTGTATTATTCAGGATCTTTTGTCATTCCATATAAATTTTTGAAACATTTGTTCCAGTTCTGTGAAATACATCATTGCTATCTTTATAGGAATTGCATTGAATCTATAGACTGCTTTGAACACTATGGATGTTTTAATAATTATTCCTATCCATGAACATGTTATGGGCTTTCACTTATTTGTATCTTCTTCAATTTCTTTCTTCAGAGTCTTACAATTTTCTCAGTAAAGGCTTTTTACATCCTTGGTTAATTTTATTCTTAGGTATTTTATTATTTTTGAAGCAATGTTGAATGGGCTCACCTTCTTAATTTTCCTTTCTGATAGTTTATTATTGGCATATAAAAGTGCAACTGATTTCTGTACATTAATTTTATATCCTGTATAAAATTACTCTACTGTAATTACACTACTCTACCATATTTATCATTTCCAGTAGTTCCTTGGTGGAATCTTCAGGGTTCTTTAGGTATAGTATCATGTCATCTGAAAATAGTGACAGTTTTCCTTCTTCCTTTTCCAAAATTTATAAAATATTTATAAAACTCAATACCAGAAAACAAACAATCCAGTTAAAAAATGGGCAAACAACCTGAATAGACACTTCTCAGAACAGGACATGCAGATGGGCAATAGACATATGTAAACATGCTCAACAGCACTAGTCATCAGAAAAATGCAAATTAAAACCACAATAACAGATCATCTCACACCTGTCAGAATGGCTACCATCAATAAATGAACAAACAAGTGATGGCAAGATGTGGAGAAAGGGAACTCTCCTGTGCTGTTGATGGGAATGCAGACTGGCACAGCCACGGTGGAAAGCAGTATGGAGTTATCTCAGAAAAATTAAAACTGGAACTGTCTTATGACCCAGCAATTCCACTTCTGGAAATTTATCTGAAGAAACTGGAAACACTGCTTCAAAAGACTAGTGGACATTTGCACAATGGAATACTACTCAACTGTAAAAAAGGAATACACTTTTACCCTTTGTGATACAGCATGGATGGACCGGGAGAACATTATGCTATGTGAAATAAGCCAGTCAGAGATAAATACCATATAGTTTCATTCATATGTGGAATCTAATGAATTAAATGAGATAAGAAGCAATATAGGGACAGACACATAAATGAAGAGCAGGCTGACAGCCCCTGGGTGGGGGTTTGAGGATAGAGGGATTGAGCAAAAAAGAAAAAGAACTCATGGGCACAGACATCAGCGTGGTGCTTACGGGGATGCAGGATGGTGTAGGTGTGAGACGGTATAAGGGGGATAAAGGTAATGGAAAAACTACAATAAAATTTAAATCTGTGCTCAAAAAAATATTTTGGAACTATCAACCTTGAGGTCAAATGACATTTCTGATTCCATTTGTAATTTATCAAACCAAATACTGTATAAAGCAACACATCATAAGGTACTAAACATTTTCAAATTGAAATAGATATGCTCACTTTTATTTTATATGAGTTATTTACTTTCTTTGCTCAAAAAAGTTCATATAGAAAGCAATCCACCATGTGAAAAAAATCACTTTTTAATTAGCAGCAATGGCTTCTAAGTGTTTGCAATAAAAATAAAAGTAGATGAGCTCACACTGTCACATTTTCAAAACCTAGGCATGAAATTCCATTATTCTTACTTTATAAGCATAGTCCCATTATAAATGTAACAGGATTCTGAAAAATAATATTAAAACATTAAGGTGACAATGTATTGAACAAAATTCCTAAGGAAAAACAGGAACAAACCAATTTGCCTCCTACCTTATTACTGGGCCTTTATGAAAAAAATATTTTCTAATTAATATTTCATTTACCTTGGGGACAAGTACATAATGCAATCATCAATTTGCTTAGATTCTGAAATACCATTCATTTATGTACATATTTTCTCTATTCAAATTTACTATTTATATCACTTGTCAATTTGCATATATTAAATCATCATGCATAATTTATCATATTTTGAATGTTTTATTAATGAAAATCCTGTTCTAAGGTTTTTATATGCTCTTAAATTTTAAACACTCAAATATTTAAAAACTTAAAACTCAACAATTGAGTTTTAAAATATTGTTTTATGAAATAAGTATTCAATTACAAATGTTAACTGAATGCTACCACTAGGGCTATTGGGATGAATAGTGCACAGTTATTTTAAGCTTTTTTGATACTATGTATAATTTTTAAAATAATAAATGGAATATTCTTTTCAAATTGCTGTGTTATTTTATTTGATTTAAAGTTGGCCTAGAAATCCCTCTGTCCAGTGAACGCTTTATAAAGTTTTCTTTTCCAGTTTTTTTCTTAACGCATAACTACAGTGGCTGACTTTGAACCGAGCATGACAATGTGTACTCTCACAAGTTGCTTCATTAGCAACGTGGTTTATGCAGACTGAATTAAGCTAAACAATTTCGACAGTTTTATTTCATGGGATCTCTAATGCTCCACTCTTATTTAATTTTATACACACTGAAAAAAGTAACACTTCCACATCAATTAAAAATACATTGACCCAAATACATGGAAAGTTTTTGTATGAAAAATATATACCCAAAGTAAACATGCTTTCACCATTTGGGAATTAATTAGAATAGAGAAAAATAACTGCAGGTCATAGTGGAGTAGTTCAATAGTTAACCAGCACCTTGTTCTGTGGAAAGTTATTCTGACACTTATTAAAACAGTAAGGAAGGCTTTCTTCAGGACTATTGTGACAAGCATTGAGACTCTCCTAAGAAGAGAAAAAGCTCACATTCAAACCTGAGTACAAAAATGACAGGTGGGGATATATAGCCAACAAGCACAGTGGAGGGTCAATAGATAAGAATTACTAACACGAGCCCTGGCTGGTGTGGCACAGTGGATTGAGTGCTGGCCTGCGAACCAAAGGGTCTCAGGTTCTATTCCCCATCAGGGCACATGCCTAGATTGCGGGTCAGGTCCCCAGTACGGAGTGCCGAGAGAGGCAACCACACATTGGTGTTTCTCTCCCTCTCTTTCTTCTTCCCCTTCCCCTCTCTCTAAAAATAAGTAAGTAAAATTACTAAGAGATGACATCAAAGGGTAGAAGATATTTACTAAACTGATTGAACAGGATTCTTACTGAAGACAGGTAAGGATGACCAGAGGTCGTTGGTGGGGAGTGAGGAATTTGATCAGGAGTCTGAGGACTGGGATATCAAGGGTCGGGGATTCTCGAAACTCTCTGAGCAGGAATCTTGCTACACTGGACTAGGCAGTCCAAAGACAAGCCCCAAGGATGTACACAGTGAAAAGAGGGCTCAGGGGCGTCTGACTGAAGTTTGGTCAAGGAAAAAGTCTTTGCCACTTCTAAGATCATTTCCTAAACAGTGGTGAAGTTATAAGCAACCTTGTTACAATTCTGTGTGGAGTAAAACCAGCAGCTTGTATGTTATCAAAGAGCAGAGATCAGAAAAAATTACAAAAGTTTGAAAGACAGCATGAATACGACCACATGATAAAATGAAACAGAAACCTTCTGGTTAAGAATGATTCACAAAATAATTCTTCGGTCATGTGTTACATGTGTTGGGTATATGTAAAATTCACCATGATCTTTTTTTCAAAAAAATAAAAGGAAAAATGAAGCATAGAGGATACCAAGTAAGACAAATTATTTTAATTCTTATGAGAAACTGTTTTTCTGAACGATGTTACGTGACTCTGAGCCCGCTGTTTGGATCTCTCGTTGAATCCTATTTGCATTAAGTAATGAAATTAAGTCTGTAACACATATGCCACTCTGGGTGAATTAATGGATGTAAATATTAGACTTTAAAATAAAGCTGGCCATTTAGACCTTCCTAAAGAAGATATTCCCTCTACACATCTTTTTCAAATCTGACTCAGATGAATTGAGAGTATTTTAAATAATTATTAAATCAATTTATTTGAACAAATATAGAAAATATTATCTTAGTATATTTACCTATTGTGATGTATTCCTAGGAGTTTGGAAGAAACATTTAAATTTTTGTATCGAATTTGAGTTTTTGGCTTAAAAAATATAATAGTGGGTCAGTGATATGAATATATCTACTATGGAAGGAACACACTCTCAATTACTTAGTATAGATTTTTTTTTACAAGAACATTTGTCCATGTAAATGGGCTGATATTAAAATATATTTTTTTCATTTAGTAAAATTTGCCAAGGAATGAATCTTTGATTGATTCAGATACTCCATATTATCAGGGAGAAAGTCTGTGTTTACCTCTGACCTTTCTCTAGTGGCCTCCACTTCACGTTGCCAGAAATCTGCATTTCAGTTAATTATCACTTTCCTATTCCAGAAAAAATAAATGGAAGCAGGAGCTGGCTGACACTTTGACTCCTTTTCATAGAAACCTCTACGGAAGTGTTCACCTGCACTCAATTATATGAAACGGTTCACATTGTTAAAACTTCATGCACGGAGGCTAGAAAACCAAGAAAAAGGATTGTTTTGAACATGAGAGCAAACAACTCTTACACCACAGTCCAAATAGCATCATGCTTTTGTCCACAACTCCTCACAGCTCCCCTCCTCTGAGTAAAACCTAAAACTCGTCACTGCTATGAACCCCCACATTGGTCGGTCCCCCACTACCCTGGGTCCCGCTTCTGCTCTTACCACAGCCCTCATTGCCCTGCTCATTCTCTCTTCAATATCTTCAGATATTTCTTGAAAATGTCCAGTTTTGTGCCCTTTAGATACTTCAGTTGGCCCTCCTGTCTGCAGAAGACCAATGCTGTAGGGTACCTGCCACGCACCCCATTTGGGTCAGGTGTACCCTGCTAACTATTCTTTCAGACGGAAGCTCCCTGCCCACATGCTCATCAGTAATCTTAATCTGCCTTCGAATTTCTCTCCTGAGCTTACTGGGATCTTAAAAATGGCATTTCCCTTTTTCTCTTAACAGTAACTTCCTTCCCCCACGCCCCGAGAAGAAAGAATGTAAGCTCTTTTTGTCAGGAACTGTTATTTTTCTCTTTGTTCCCATTTCACTCCAGCCCGCAGATGCACTGCTGGCATAAAGTAACTGATTAATAAGTATTTGTTGAATCATTGCATAATTTCATCCTTAGTTTGTCAACTGTGAATTCATTACTCTGAAGGCAATGACAAAGTTTTTGAAAAGTTGTACTCCGTTTTACTTCTTTACTCTGAGCAAATACTTGTTGAGAGTTTCATCTGTGCCATGCAAACTGCTAAGCTGTTCAATTCCGTATTCCTCATTGTCTTCTGAGTTAGTCACTGTACCCTTCAGGGCATAGCCAGGAAAATGGAAACCATTAAAGAGTCTGACTGTGATACAGAGAAAAGCTTGCAGGTGGAGACGGTGTTAAAACCCAATACTTGGTAGCAACGGGGCCCAGGCACGTCCCCAGGGGTGGGAGGGACGGCGGGAGAAGGTGAGGTCCACAGCCAAGGTGTGGAGCTGTTTCATGGTAGAAAAGCTGCCTCGTGATGGGGACGGGGCAGGGAGACAACTTGATCTCTTACGAAGATGCCAGTAGAATCAGGAAAAGACATATAAACAAACACACAAACCAAAAACTCCAGGAGAACTGGCCCACCCCCTCAGCTATCCCTGCACTCCAACATACTTTTGCTGTCCCTTCTGTAAATGTACCCAGACACCAGATGTCGGGAACACTAGAAAATTCAGTGTCCTATGACAATACATTAAAAAATGGAACCGTTGATGAATGGATCTGAGAGCAAACCAAATTTGGTCATTATAAGAACACTATCATGCCATTGTACAGATTAGAAAATGTAATTTTTGGTTAGTGCAAAGAAGTGACGTGAAATGCCTTGTGAAGATCTAACAGTGTTTTAAGGACTAACCCTGGAATTGAGAAGGAAGGCTGTCGGACTCCAAATCTCTCCATTGTTGCCACTAGTGATATTTTTAAAGAAAAAAAGTTTAATTTTCTCTAAGATGGCTTGGCATATATGTGTGTATGTGTGTTTGGGGTGTGTGTAAAATGTGTTTAGCTTAAGTTCCTCAAGAGAGAAAGAAAGGACAATTTTTCCACTAGGGGCAGTTTTCATCCACCAAGGCACGTTTTCAAATGGGACGGTGACCCTGACTCCCTCCCAGCGCACGACAGTGACCCCCAGCCCACTGCCTGGCCCACGGAGGGCACCCGGCATGTCCTTTGGTGGTTATCAGTCCTTCAGGGGTATAATGACCCCAAAACCTTTTAGCACACCTCAGGCTGAACAAGTTCTGTGAGCGTTGTAATTGCTCCTATAATTCATGGATAGAATTGGATTTTTAGTAGGAATTATCCTGGGTTTCACATCCTTTTATCCTTTATAACATTTACTTACTATAGACTCCATGCTCTTGTTAAACTCTGCCGTGAGAGTTTTGAAAGGTTTATTTGCCCTGTGGGTCAACCCTGGACACAGCAATTGTTCTCGACATTATTAGAAGGACGTGCCCCATGCCATTACTTCCGCACACATATTTATTTTGAATATTTGGATTACTTAAGTAGCTATTTATCTGTTTATTCACAAACATGATTTGAGAAAAGTTTAAGGTTATGTGGTCTACTTTCTATACCCCTAATCCACACAACTAAGTAATTTATAAATATCCATAAAAATAAGAAATTAACTTAAAGTTCACTAGGCTCTCAGAAGAATAAATGACCTTTGATGCAAGAAACCACTGAATGTTTTTCAAGTTTTGTGTAATATATTATGCATCACTTCTCTCAAGATATTTGTTTGAAAAATTAAAACAAAACTCACACAGAATGAGGCATTATAAAATATATAAAATTTTAAAGTCTTTCATAATTGGATGGATACCAAAAGCAATTCCTTTGAAACAGAATTAGAAGATAAAAGGACATTTATCTTAAAATGATAGTACGCTTTCTGCTTATTTAAAATAGGTATAGATAGGGATTCTGAGAAAAAGAATAATAAAGTGAAATCACAGTAGAAAAATTCTCCACTGATCAAATAGGAGATAAAACAAGATTAAAAACTCTTTTTAATAATGTTCTTATCTTGAATTTGAAAAGACCATCACCATGTATAAAAGGCCAATTTCATGTCAAGAGCGCTTTTGGCTTTGGTTTAAGCTTAAATTCTGAGTAGGGAATTTTTGGAGAGATTCTGCTGTGCTAACATGTTGACTTAATCTTTTTTTTCCAATACACCCAACGCAAGATGGCAAAGTAAAGTGTCTGTTAGGCATTTCTCTACCCGCTGTGCTTCGAGGAGCTTATGTCTTTATCTCATAACATCTGGCTGGTCTGTGGCATCCACTAAATCCCTGCCGAGATCTGGAATCCGTTCCGGGATTGCCTCTTCATCACCTTCCAATTATTTCTGCAAGGTATTATATTTTTGAGGGATAGATTCTCTACAGTTCAAACCTTTAAAAGACAAAATTTGATGCTATTTATTCACAGCTAAGTACAGACCCACTCAAGCACTAATTGGACTCACAGCTATTGGCTGCCTATCACAGGGTGGGTATTCTTCCCAGCCTGGGGGATAGAGCAGGGCGTATAACAGGCAAGTCTCTGCCCTCGTGGAGCGAACGACGGATACTTCCTTCGTCAGGTGTTAAAATACTCTGTAAGAAAAATAAAACCAGATACGTAGCTTGGGCTGCACTGGTGCGGGGCAGAGAGAAGAGGGGTGGTTATTTATATTGGGAAGACAGAGAAGGCTTTTACGATGAGGTGACATTTTAACACAGGAAGAATATCATGAGTGACTGTAAGACATATCTGAGAAGAGCAATCAATCACGGGAAGCAACACATGTGCACGCTAAGGGGGAGAGGTATTCTCTATGCATTAAACATGCAGGGAGATACACATAGCCAGAGTGGGGTGGGCAAGAAGAGAGTATTGATAGACAAAGTTAGAGGACAGTGGACCGCATAATTTAGGGACCTGTAACCCATGTTAAAGGATTTGAATTTCCTTTGAGTTTGATACACAAATTGGAGGGCTTGAACTAGAGGAATGATTTGACTTATGTGTTAAAAATATCACTTGGAGAGCTGCATTTAGCATAGACTATAAATATGGAAACAGATAAGGAGGCTATTGAAAATATCCAGACAAGAATAATGCTGTCTTGGACCAGAAGGAAAATTGACATACTGCCTGTCATAGGTGAGAACTGGCCAGTTATCATGATGTATTTCGAGGGCTAAACTAAGCAAAAAATCTATAATGGATGCTATGCAGTGGGAAAGGGTAAGAAAGGACAAGACTGAATCCATGATTTTTTGATAGAGCAACATAAAGGATGAGATTTGCATTTATTGCAATCATAACGATTCTGGGTTATGTTTGGATAATTTTTACACGTGGGGCTCGTGTGGAAATCACAGGTTCTGTCTGGGATTTGTGGTTTTGGAGATATAGTTTGACACCTACGTGCGGAGGAGTAACAATTGTTGGTGCTTCATTATAGTATCTGTTAAGCAGTACAGAAGTCCAGCATGGTTAAAAGTAATTTGTGGTTATCCATTATAGAGAAGTCACTTTTAAACAAATGTAAATGAATGAGACCACCCACTGAGTGAATGTATATAGAGCAGAGAAAATATGTAAATATCGAAACTTGAATGAACTAATGTTTAAAGTAAAGAAACTGATAATGAAATAATAGCAGAGGGATGTTTCAGAAGGTAGGAAATATAGGTTGATGGGTTGATTTAAACAGGACCTGAGAATTCAGTATTGTATGAGCAGGCACCTCCCCAAACTCTTAATTATCTTCTGGAGGGTGAGGCCCTTGTAATACCGGCTTTCCCCGCTAGGTGAGTGTTCTAGGAACCCATCTGCATCACTGTATCAGCTGGCGTTGTTGTGAGAGGCGGTGCTCAACATCAGTGAACTTTTTTGAAGACTCTTTCAGTGCATTTGCCCATTTCATGGTGGGTGATTTGCAAGTGCACCCGACCACACTGCACTAAGTTTTCAGCGGTTTTTGACCAAAAGCAGCATGGCCCCTGTACCGACCATTCCTATTCATCCAATCTTGCTCTGAGGGACTTTCTTTTTGTTTCCCCCGATGAAAAAATTCCTCAAAGGGAACATTTTCCTGATGGGGAAGAAGTGCAACCAAAAATGGTAGAAACACTGACAGGCATCAAAATCGACAAGTTTAAAAATTGTTCTGAGCAGTGGAAAAAAATCTCAATACCTGGCTGGCATAGCTCAGTGGATTGAGCTCGGGCTGTGAACCAAAGTGTCGCAGGTTCGATTCCCAGTCAGGGCACATGCCTGGGTTGCAGGCCATGACCCCCAGCAACCGCACATTGATGTTTCTCTCTCTCTCTCTTTCTCCCTCCCTTCCCTCTCTAAAAATAAATAAATAAAATATTTTTTAAAAATCTCAATAGATGCATCGCATCAAACGGAGGGTACTTTGAAGGTGCCTGAACTTTAAGCACATAAGAATAAATACACACATTTTTTACAAACAAATGACAGTATTTGGGGGTCCCGCCTGGTGTTTGCCAAAGGAGACATGTTTTTACTGAAGTTGTGAAGGTCACTGCTTCCCTTGGCGGGCTCAGAGGAATGGGGTGAGAGGCGGTGGGTTAAACAGAGAACCGAGACCGAGGCCAGAAACACAGGAGAGATTGAGAGGATTTTTATTTATTTATTTTCGTTATTTTAAAAGTGGGAGATACTATGCCAAGTTTGTACTCTGCTAGTGATGATTTAGGACAGGGGAGAAACTGACTTTGCTGGAGGAAGAGAGAGAACCGATGAGGCACGGCCCCTCTGAGAGCTGGGAGTGAGCTGACATTGATTAACGATGTGTGCAGAGCGACAGGAGAGGAAGCAGATTGTATCTATGCAGATTGGTAGACATTGGGATGGGAAAGGTATTTCTGTTATAATTGTCTCGATGTCCTCAGTTAGTAGGAGAAATCATTAACTTACGTTGTGTCACATGCTAGGTATCAGCTCTTGTTTTCTGATACTGTGACCAGTAGAAGTGGGGTTCTTGCGGTGCCCAGAGAAGAGCATTCTGGGGACCACGCAATGGAGGATGAGGTGTAAGATTTATTGAAGCTGGGGTCTTATCTCATCCACGCCCGGGTGGCTGAGCTCTGTCCCACGGTAGAAGAAGGGCAGCTCTGTCTTCACCAAGCCCAGAGGACAGGCCAGGGTCCCGAATTTCTGTGCCGTTGGATGAGACCCAGTCTAGTCTAGTGCAGCCTCTGCCCAAACTTAGTGCGTTCAGACTCTGCCCCACCCAGCTAGCCTAGTCTCAGTCCCGCCTGCGCTCTGGCCCGTGCTATGCTGCTGCACCCAGGTCCACAATGGGGCCCGCGCTTGGAGCCTGTGCTGGGTTGGACCCTTGTGGCTGCTGGGGCAGCATGGCCGCTGCGGAGAGAGAACGTGCAGGCAGATGAGCAAACCCAGGAACGAACGTGTGCTCCCAAGGAAGGTCTTTATTAAGCTTTGCTGATATTATGTTGGGCTTGGGAAGGAGCTGGCCGGCTTTCATACTAACTATATTCTCTTTCCTAATCTTCCCAGGCTTGTGTCGGGTCCTCCCTTTCTCAAATCTGATACCTTTACCAGGCTAGATTCCTCCCCCTGATAATCACCATCTAGCTTGTACTGTGTATGCCCCAAAGTAGACAGACCTTTGCCCTTTGTCATCTCGGTTTCTACTGCGCATGCTTCTAGCAAAGGAATTCTGCTTGCTGTTTTTACTCTTCCCTCAGTGCTCCTTGCTAGGGACTGGTAACCAATCCTGCCTGCCCACTTCGGGGAGTAGGTCTTGCGGATAAAGGATGCCGCAGCTCCCCAGGGGCCCCGTGAATGCCATGGCTTCTTAGTGAATGGGGCTTAAAATTTGATTCAGCTCCCTTGTTTATTAGGCTTAATATCTTATTTCTTTTACACCCTTCCTTTATTTATAATTAACTAGCTACCTATGCTGACTGTATCATCTGGGGAAAAAGCATTTAAAAATAATATTAATTATTCCTTTTCCATCCATAACAACTAAATGAAAGTTAAATACATCTGTTGAAGAACAAATGAATTAAAACATATTTCCAGGGTACTTATTTTAATAGCGAAGGCTTTTATGCCTTAGAAAGAAACAAAATGGGCCTAGGGTAACCCTTTCACTCTTTCGGCTGGGATTGTCCACACTTCACTTTCTGTTTCTGTCAGAAATATTGTGGACAAACTATTATAGTTGTGCATGTCTGTCATTTAAGTTGTTAAAATACTGCTAAGTTAAAAAACAAGATACGTTTAAACAAAGCAGCATGAGTAGTAAGAAAGAGAACCTAGCAGAGGTTTTCTGCTTACATCCCCTGAACCTTCTCGCCTTCACTCTCCGTGGATCTAATTAGAATGACATATGAAGAGGTCTTTTCACTTTTCTTGACCACCTGCTTCCAGATTGCTCAAATCTCACTAATTTTTTAGTCTTTATTGTTGGTTCACGGGTTCATGGCTATAGATAATTAGCAATTACTAAACATATATATTTTTACATACGACTTAAATATAGTTTAACTGTCCTTCATGGTTCTCCACATAGTTTCAAATATTATCGAATTCTTAGCATTTAAAAAAGTTGAACTATTATCAGGATGAGAATGCACTTCAATGGCAGTATCGTTTCTCCTCAGTAAAGACCCCAGGTAGCCTAGGCCGGGGAAAAAGAACACGCCAGGTAATTAATGTGGATGAGTCCGAATGCACAGAAACCACGCTTACTCCTGCCTTTCCCGTTCCGTTCCTTGTGGACATGCGCTGGCAAGCACGTCCGTCACCGTGTGGAGTCGGAGTGGTGAGAACGGTCCCCTCCTGCTTCTCTGATCTTAGAGGAAGAGCTGTCAGCTGTTCACTGTGCAGTGTGATCTTAGTGGTAAACTAAGTAAACTTAGTTGTAAACTCGTCCTGGATGGCCTTTCTCGTGTTGCGGTACGTTTCTTCTACACTCAGTGCGCTGAGCGTCTTGAACACAGAAAACCACTGTATTTTGTGAAATGCTTTTTTCTTCATCTATTGTCAGGATCGTGCAATCTTTCTATTTCACTCTAGTAATGTGATGTATCACAGTTATTGATTAACATATCTTAAACTTCTGTATTATTTCTTATAAATATAAATAAACCTATCATTTCAATGTGAACATATGCAATGGGTTGGCAATGATGTTTTACCTGTCAGGGTTTCCTGACCATGGCTAAGTAACTGATTTTTAGTTTTATCAGAACTTCCCTTCCTACATGCATACAGTTGAGTTGTTGAGAAAATGAGGAATGCTGTATTTAATAAGCAAGTTTAAGAGGCAGTGTAAAAGAAATATCTAACTGCATTTAATAGATAACAGAAACAAGCAGGTCAAGATCAGAGAACTAGATAATGAAGCATCATTCATCCTCAGGATTTGTTTAGTATCTGGCTACTTACTGTAAAAAGGTGTGTCTCCACAAAATACAGGCTGTTCTCAGAAGCTCACAAAAAGCAACAAAATAGAGTAATAATTTTATTTTTTAAAAGATTTTATTTATTTATTTTTAGAGAGGGATGGGAGGGAGAAAGAGAGAGAGAGAGAGAAACATCAATGTGCGGTTGCTGGTGGCTGTGGCCTGTAACCCAGGCATGTGCCCTGACTGGGAATCAAACCTGCGACACTTTGGTTCACAGCCCGGGCTCAATCCACTGAGCTACACCAGCCAGAACTTGAGTAATAATTTTTAATGAGAAAGATATCTAAAATATCATTTAAAAAGTGTAGTTTGCTATATTCTAAGCTGTTAGTTTCAAGAAATCTGAATCCTAGCTTAAGAGAAAGTGCATTTAATAGACAGCAACATAAATAAGAAGAAAATCTGACCAAGGATCTTGGGGGTGTAGAAGGAAAACGCATCACAAAAACTGTAAATGAAAAGCATGCAGGCGGTGAATGTCTATTTCTTCTGAAAAGTCTGTGAGTAAATGAGAAGCTGATTCCATCCCCCACGGAGCAAATATGAAATGGATAGAGGCCGACCCCTGAGCACCTCTGACGAGGGTTTGCAAGAGGAATATTAGAGGCAGCATTACTGTGCCCTTGGAGACTGAAAAACGTTTACAAGTGTGAGCTTTCGAAGAAAAGTAACAAAAGGGAGCGTTTTAAAATAATTACTGTTTACTCTTGAAATCAACTTAGAGGTGATCCGGAACTTTATAAAGTCTGCCTGCATGCCTTCATGTGAACGTGCTTGGAGAGTCCTGAGGAGAAATTTTGTGAACCCAATTATGCTGCTGTTTCCCAAGTCACTATGAATGACATAGACAGCGGTAACTTCTAATTGGCAATAGCTTTGCTCTTTCAGAAAGGTACACCCAAAAAGATTTAAATCTTAGAATGTTTCTGTGTTTAAATGTAAAAACGATCTTTACTACTGATAAAATCAACACTAAACATCATATTTTTTTGTTTATACTAAATTTAACATGGAAACTAAAGCATCTTTGCCTTTCAGTGTAATATCTGGACTGGGGAAGCCCTAGTATTTTTTTCCTACTAACCTTCAAAAACTTGCTAGTGCTACATACTGTCTTTGTATCAACTTTTATATATACACAGAAAATTAATCAAGCTGATGTACAGAGAGGTTAAACAATTTTCCCAGGACAGAAACTGCAAATGGAAAGAGAATACTGAAAAAGAACAAAACCAGAATCTTTATCATGTAAATACTTTCTCTAATTTACTATATTTTTGTCATTGATCTGTTATAGTTAGATATCAATATCACAAAAAATTAATTCTTAGTGTAGTTTCCACCTCCACTGAAAATTTTTTTTCCTTACATTTTAGCCTTAAACCTTATACATTACTTTGGACATATTCATTCAAAAATTCAATACCTACAACATAGTTCATGCTAACTGCCTGATTCTGTTCTTACTTATTTTAATGCACCTATCGCTAACTTCTTACAAACTTGTGATTACTTTGCACTATAACTAATTTATTGTTTGGCCAATTTAATTGACATGGCAAGTCTGTGTGCAAACCTAGACTCCCATTTAGTGCTCTTAAACTAGGCATCATATCTCACAATTTATAGTTATACAAATTAAAGTGTTTAAGTAGTGAGGAAAAATAGATACAAGAATAAAACAGTTTGTCAGTTAAGCCATGACTTAGAAAAATTCAACAATACTGGGCATAGGAACATACATGGATCCTGAATTTCAGGAGGCAATTTGGGGCTACGACTATGAAAAATAAATAACTGTAAAAATGAGAAAATGGTACATGGCGATGGTAGAAAGTGTAGCTGGAGTATAAAGTCAGGAGTGTGGGGATGTCGGTTACATATTTTAGTAAGAGTGAATCATAAAGTTCTTTCTCTTTTATGCTAAAGAATGCATACTTTATTCTGAGGGAATTTTACAGACCAGAAGAAAAAGATGCAATGATGATATTTAACTGTGTAATTTCAATCACTGTGGCTTCTCTGTGGGAATGTGTTGAGAAGAGAAAAGATCACACAGTAGAATCACTCAGGACATCATTGTAATAATCTTAATTTAAAAAAAAACTGTGGGTAAACTAAAACATTGCTAATGCTAGTGATAGGAAGAAATGAGAATATACATAAATTAACAAAGTGCAGTTCACTCTTATTGAGTTAGATATTTCTGCGGGACATTGAAGATGAGAAAAATTGTCCAGTGCATATTCTGTTAAGTACATCTGAACTTTTGAGGCAAAACAAGAGATGAGGATCTAGATTTTTGAGAATGGTCATTGAAAACATGAGATTGGAGATGGGATCCCAGAAAAAAAACATGTAACATGAGAAGAGATAACTATCAAGTACAAAAACCCAAGGAACAAGAATATTTTAGGATTACGTGGAGAACTGATAGTTTTAAAATGAAATCTTAAAACAAAGAAGAGTGAAGGGGGAAAGAGTAATGATTCTAGAAATAGTAGTCAGAAAAACACGGTGTTTCAGATTACGTGTCATAGGTTGAAGTGCTTGCATGGGTCAGTTCATCTGATCTCCACAACGTGCCCTTTTACTTTACTTTCCGTGTATCAATTTATCAACCTCACAGAGGTAGGTCACTGATGCAAATGCTTTTGTTCATCTTAATTTACAAAAGAGGACATTTAGGTAAAGGGAGGTTAAGACATTGTCCATGATCATAACAGCAAGGGATTGATGAAGCCTGGATTCACTTCGAGGCCATCTGACTCCAGAGATGCTCGTCTCGTCCAGGATGGGAGAACGTCTGGGAGGAAGGGCTGTGGCGTCGCTTAAGGCAACAGCAGGGGGTCTTCAGAGACGAGGAAAAAGGAAGACCGTTGTATCGTTTCAACAATGACGGCTGAATGGGGATGAACCTGGGGATGACTGTTAACTTCTGTAGTCATTAAAAATGGTGCCAGTGTCACCTAAGGGAGGACTGTCTGTATATTTAGTGAAAATTAGTCAGAGGCATCCCTGCATGTTGACATTTTAAGCCTGTGGTGACAACTATTTCATCATACTTGATTATTATTCCGTCCATAAGCATGGTAGCTAAAAATAGAATTTATTCCATTAATTTCAAGAATGTTAGAGTATGATATTTTAACTAATTTTAAGTATGTTTTATTCAGTATGCCATTACAGTTATCCCAATTTTCCCCCTTTGCCTCCCTTCTCTGCCTGGTACCTCTATTCCCTCCAGCATTCCCGCCCTGAGTTCATGTCCATGGGTCATGCATATAAGTCCTTTGGCTACTCTCTTTCTTGTACTGTTCTTAACATCCCCCCTTGCTATTCTGTACCTGTCACTTTGTACTTAATCTCTGCACTTTTTCCCCACACTCTCCCCCTTTGCATTCCCAGCTGATAACCCTCCAAATGATCTCCATATCTATGATGCTGTTCCTTTTCTCCCTGTTTGCTTATTTTCTTAGATTCAGTTGTTGATCGTTGTGAATTTGTTGCCATTTTAATGTTCATAGCTTTTATCTTTTTTCATCTTTAGTTCCCTTTAATATTTCACAGAATAATGGCTTGGTGATGATGAACTCCTTTAGCTTTACCTTGTCTGGGAAGCACTTTATCTGCCCTTCCATTCTAAATGATAGCTTTGCTGGATGGAGTAATCTAGGTTGTAGGTCCTTGCTTTTCATCACTTTGAGTACTTCTTGTGAGTCCTTTCTAGCCTGCAAAGTATCTTTTGAGAAATCAGCTGACAGTCTTATGGGAACTACTAAAAAACTAGGTTTTGATTAATTTTAAAAAGGACCACTATGGCTGTATTTGGGATATGATATATCATTTTAACTTTTTACATGTGGAAATATCATTAATACTATTCAGGCCAAGATACCATCTATAAAGATTCTCTATAAATTCATAGGTTTTCATCACTTAGAAACTATAACCACAAACAAGTTTAAATTTTTTCCAACATTTTTTGTGTAAGTGGTATTAAATACAGAAATCATAAGTTTAATATTAAAATCACAAAGAACAGATACATGTTGTCTGCCACTGGTCTATTTTCATCTGTATTTTTATACAGACAGTGATGTTTCATGGACCAGCAGATCTAATCAGCACATGGTTTGAAGGCCCGTCTCTCAAAGATTATTGTCACTGGACTGGAACACGTGTAACAGAAAAAAACAACTGGAAACGAAACGATACATCAGGTGTGATTTGAAATTTGCCTATTTATCCTCAAAGAAGTCACCAGAATAGTTTAGGGTAGTTTAATTTAAAAATATCTTATTAAATCTTGTGAAATAAGCAGTCGCGTGATCGGATTAGATCGCATAATTTCACTTCTTCAAACTAGACTAGCCAGATCCCTCAAGAAGTTCCATCGTGAGCTCTGTCATCATTCAAACTTAGATGTGTTGGCAGCAAGCCATCCTTCTGCCGAGATATAGATAAATAAAGGGTAAATAAATAATTAAAGAGTTGCGAACAGCTGGGTGTCTGTAGCAATCCAAGTGAGGAAGTCACCGAAGCTTTGAACTAAAGCATCTTGTTCATATAAGCTGACAGGGTAACAGAGACGATAGGAAAAGATAACACATGCATTCTAGTCAGTGCTTGTCCGTGATGCATGATTCACTGAGCTGGGATGTATTATTTGTATTATTTATGTGGATGATTGGTAAGTGCCTTTTGATCCTACTACAAACAATTTAGCAAAATTCATTACAGGCCTAGAGAGGAAATAACACTATCACACACATCACTTTAAACCTTTGACTATTATAAAGTACTAAGCTTCCAGATACTCTTCCTACTAAGGAAGTAGGTCTTCTCTCCTCCATGCAACCAGAAAATAGAAACAGAAATTCAAATCAACTCTCCTTTGGTCATATAGCGATACTGAAGTTTTCATTCTGTAATAGCCTCAAGAAGGCGCCATTGAGGGAGAATGCCCTGGGTTAGTCATATTCCATCATTTCAGCTCTTCCTTTTCTTTCGTCTAACAAAAATTATATCATCAGTGCATTTAATGCATCTCTAAATACTGAATTATTTATTCAAAGCTTTGTATTATTTGGTTAAATTAAATCATCAAGAATATTTTTTAATTCCACTCTCAGTATTAGATGTTATAAGATGAACAATTCTGGAACTCAACAATATGTGTATATTTGTTTGAGTGAGTGAGGTCGCTTGCAAAATACATTTATTTGCTTTTAAGCTACAGACAGACAAATGTGTGAGTGCAAAGGTATATACATTCTCTAATACTTATACATACACACATTGCATATTCTTTATATATATGTACACACACACACACACATATATATATATAATTCATGGAAACATACTCATGAATATATAGACACATGACATTCCTAAAAAAACACTTCAGAAATCAAGAACATTCAGAAATAACTGATACTGAATTTTAAAGAATATATTGCATGTAACATGAACTAGCTGCTAAATAAAGGAATAAAACGTTTCAGCATTTTTTAAATGCCATTTTAAAAAATGCCATTTTACTTACTTGCATTAACTTTTTCAATTTCAGTTTTCCAATGACAAAATTAGTTGTTTATTTTCCTGTTTCTGAAGTCTGCACAAATGGGTTCACACATAATTTACATTTACTGTCTGGGGTCTATCTCAACATTATGTTTGTGAGAACCACATCGATAGCATCCCTCTGTAGGTGGACATTTTGCTTGCATCCAATTTTGATCTACCATGTGGAGGGCTGTTATATTATGTTACCAGTTTCTGTGTGTGCATGTGAATATGTGTGTGCATTTCTGTTGAACATTTTGATGGACACTGATATGCACCAGACCAGATGCAGGAGGAGTTCTTTAGTCAGCAAAACACTACCTGCCGGCCCCTCCTTCATGGTCTGCCCCAGTTCGCACTTCGGATTAGAATTTCTTCATCATGGGGATGCACACAGTCATCTTGAATAAGGATTGCAAATTAACTTTCCAAATTGTGTACACCAGTATCGTCCCTACCGTGAGGAAATGAGATTTTGGATTATTCCACATTCTTGTCTACACTTCATATTGTTTTTTTCTTAAGTATGAGCTATTCTGTTATGGCTATAGTGGTATTGCATTGTGATATTAATGCACATTTATTTAATAATAATACTGAGCACCTTCTCTTAATCTTATTATTCAGTTGGACATCTCCTAATATTGTCTATTTACATCTTTGGCCTGATTTTCAATTTGGATTACCTTCTTCTATGCTTTCTTTTTAAATTGGCATATAGAAGACTTTCACGCATTTTGGCTTTTCGTCCACTGTCAGAAGCATGCACTACCATTACCTTTCTCCACCCCATGGGCTCTATTCAAATTCAAGGTTATCTTTTGATAACAAATCACTTATTTATTTTAATACAGCCAATTTAATCTTACTTTAATCCTTTAGTAATTTTTATGTCTAAAACATTTCTATTATATGGCCATAATGATAGTTTCACATGTCTTCTTTTTTTCCCTTCAACCTTAAATATGATTTATTAAAATCTTGGATGCCAGTCTCACGTGTTTTCTTATCAAAGCTTTACATTTTACCCCCTTCCATACAGACATACACACTCTATCTGAGTCTTTTATGTGTACTGTGACAGAGGTTAATATCTGTTTTCCAAACGAAAGTCTGATGGACAAGATTCTGTCTGTCCTTAAGATGTCCATCCTCCCCCCTTCACACCGTGGTGTCGCATTTATCACAAGCCAGGGGACCATGTATGTGCAATCTCTTCTTCTACTGTGTTTCACTTGTCTGTTTCTCCACTACAAATGAGAGAATTTCTACCTCCACACTAATACCACACTGTCACCTAGCATAGCTTTATTATTACAGATCTGGAGAGCTATTACTATAAAATATATAGCTTTTATTTCCTCTTCAGGATCATCTTGTTTATTCATGATTTTTCAAATTTCCATAAAGATTTTAGAAATATGCTTTTCAATTGTCACACACACAGCCCACACAGATCATATTAGAGAGATTTTCTGTGTCTCTAATACAGAATCTCATAATCAGTGAGTATTGTATATCCTTCACTGATTTCAAATTTACCTGGGAAATATGAGGCAAATATATATATATATATATATATATATTTGCCTCTTTTTGTTGTTTTTAAACTCATATTTTCATTATTTTTTACTCGATTTCATTTGCAAGAATTTGTGTGTAGTGATTTTGCATCTGTGTTTATAACAAAGATGCAAATGTGATTTCTTTTCTGTTGAATGTGATTTTTTTCAGTATCAAGTACATTCTGGCCTAATTAATAGGATTCGGCACTTCTGGCTTCTACTTAGAAAGCAAAAAGCTAGTGAGTATCACTCGCATGTTAAAAATAAGACAATCTAAGAAATCTTGAACACATTAGACAGCTGAGGCTGGAAAGCAACCAATTTTCCTTAAATCTACAAAAACACAAACACTTCTAGGGGGAGATATAAACACAAGAACGGCCTGACTTGGAGCAGAGCACAAGTAAACTTTAGGAGTAAAGCGTAAAATTTAACATCTAAAAGCAGGTAAGATTTCTGCTTAACACTCACATGAATTGCTAAAAGACCATTTTATTTTTATATTTAAGCCTTGAAGCTAAGTGCATGCATAAATGTTTATTTTAATTAGAATAAAGCATTTTGGTATCATACATGTGTTGTGTGTGTGTGTGTGTGTGTGTACATTTTAAATCACTATCACGTTTAAGTCAATGTGGTCTAAGAGGAGAGGGAGCAGTTGAGATAAATCTGAACAAACTAGAACTTTTAGAATATATATTGATTTTTTACCTTCCAAGATACCTCCAATAAATCATGATCGCTGTGTGCCATTCCAATGTGCCCTTGGTTCCGGCAAGCCATAATCTAATCTTTTACCTCAAGCCAGGAGAAAAGCACATTTTTCTTAGCATTTCTTCCTAGTTATGAATTTTACTTACTCCCTCTGTCTTCTTCTTTTTTTTTATTTACCTACAATGTTGCCAGCCGTACACTTGATGCTGACATCTCAAGGTTAACAAAATGAACTAATGAATAATAATACTCTTATTCTCAGTGGGTTCTTGCCTATGAGTTTAGTAAACTAAAAAAACAAACAAACAAATGAAAAGAAAAAAACAAAACAAACCTCAGGCACACATCCATGCTTGAGAGCTTCTAAATGTGACTGAAACATTTCAAGATAGAAATCCTTATGACTGCAAACATTTTAAATTTATTACTTCCACTTATACAGACCAGATGTTCTGTATCCACAAAAACACCCTATATGATCAGATATTTGTATTCAGGATAAAACAAATTGATAAATGTTTTGTAATTTTTGTTTTGTATGAAATCAAGAAGAATGTTATTGTGGTAATATTCAGGGAATGATTAGCCCTGTCTCATTTATATTTATTACTCTTTTCTATTTTGATAATTTATCACATATTCTGATTATTCATTACCACTTCTCACAAAATTGATTGGCTATAATGAGTACTGTGAGCTCTACTCAACAGAAATAGCTCTTCTTTTTCGCTCTTCTCACATTAGAGAGTAATAAAAATTTGACTGGTAAATATACTGGATAGGACAATGCAAGTAAATGTGTTGCAGCAAGGCAACTGAAATGAGGAAAAAGAAAATTATGAGAGACTTTATTAGAAAAAGATACATGTACAAAAATAGCACATGGCAGCAAGAGAGGGATTCTATGAATTGATTCTACTTTTGTAGATTGTTTCTTCCTTCCTTCTGCTCTTGAAACAGGTTCTAAAGATCCCCAAATCAAATAGTCTTTCATGGACGCACCGTCACTAAAGGGTAGCGACCTGACACACTTCTTTCAGAAGAGTTTGAATTCTGTAACAGAAATATCGTGGCATTAACCAAAGGTGCTCCCTAACTGATCTGAATTAAATAGATACAAACCAAAGGCAAGGTCCCCTCAGGAGTTTGAACATAGAATAATAATGGACTAATATATTCAGAGCATAAAGTGCAACTTAAGTTCGGCAAAGCAATGATAACTTCTATCTTGCAGAAATAGCTCATTTTAAACAATACACTCAAGTTTTTTTCCCTGATGATAATTGCTTGTTATTCATACTATGCAATAACTATTCATCCATCCATTCATATATTTTATTCACAAATGTGAAAGTTGTGAAAAACATTAAGTCTCTGTTGATATTTACTGTAAATAATACTATTTACTCCAAATCAGCAAACTAATCTGATCAAATTCACCTTAAATGAAAACTTACATTACATGCAAAATTTTCATTTAGAAACTCATTTTAACTAAAAACTATATTAAAAATTTAAAAACTTAAAAATAATACTAAAAATATATTACAGAGTTAAGATTTAGAATGAAATTATAAGTTTAATTATTTACCTCTAGCTTTAAACCAGGATAATTCTTTTTTGTTTGCTTTTTCCCACATTTTTTGTGTCATCGTTCGAGTACAGTTGTCTTCACTCCACCCTCACCCCACCCCAGCCATCAGGGATAATTTTTAATAGTTCTCAAATTTTCTAAAATATCTTTTATTTATCTAGATTGATAAAAATAACTGCAGCCATTTTATTCTTATTTTAACTACTACTTCCCAAATAATAGGAACCAATAATTCATGTATGTACATAATACAATTTCTAAGAATAGTAATGACTCTAACAATGTTTTAAAAATAATATGCTGTTATTCATATATATGTGTGCATATAAAATACTTTATATTTGAACTAAAGGATATTAATAGTTGATATATTTTAAATATTTTATCATTAAGAAATTATTACATTCTTATTTAACTGTCATCATATATATGTATCTGATATAAAGTACATAGTTTATTGGGCTGGCTGAAAGTACATTTAGTTTTCTCCATAAAATGAAAGATATTTTTCATTTCCACCTATAACTTTATTGATTTGGATATTTTGAGTATGTCAGCTCTCTCCCACATGATGTAACATTGATTGTTCTCAACTAATTTTTGGATTTGATCACTGTCAACTTCAGCTGGTCTACCTGACTGTGGAGCATCATCTAGTGAGAAATCTCCAGCATGAGACTTCATGAACCACTTTTGACACATTTGATCTGTCACTGCACCTTCTCCGTACACTGCACAAATCTTTTTTTGTTGCATTTTTACCGTTCTTGAAATAATAAAGCATAACATGCTGAAAATGTCGCATATGTCCTTCCATCTTCAGTATTAATATGGCCACACAAAAATTCACCAATTTTGATAAGTTTTTTAAATGCACACTTTTAGGACAGCTGTCAAAACACAATCTAACAAAAGCAATTCAAATGGAGAGAAAGACAACTAAGTGTTATTGGAACCATCTTATGGAAAAGTACCAAACATGCTCTTGGCCAACCCAACAAAACCTTCATCTAGCATACACAAGCAAGGTAATGGCAGGACTCTGTGAAAAGTGTAATGACGTTTTCCAGCCACGTAATTTTTTAAGATGATACAATTGAAACTTATGATGAGCTATGAGTGAGAATGCAGTTAATGTGAGGCAACAGTTTCTTTTTACCCAGGACTTGTATGTAATCTCCATTTCCCCAAATGTCTGGTATTTTAACAGCCTGTTCATTGGCAACATTTTGAGCGACAGGTGAACAGGGACTTTCATCAGGAATAAAAGCTCCGCCTTCTAAAAATCCCATCAGTTTGAGGAACGCATTACTGTTGGTTCGGTGGTGTCATCCATTCTGCTCATCTGCAAGGATATGGGGTTGGTTATACGATACTTTTCTGGACTCAGTTTTTGCAGCGGCTTCATTGTATCCCACTATGGAACACCTGTTTTTGTATTTATTACCACATACATCTCCAGCAAAGGGAAGCTGAGCAGAAACAAATGCAGATTAATAACCGGTAGGTGTAATGTACTCCATAACCTGCGTTCTTGCTGTGTTTAACCCTATCTGCTCATTGTAATTCACTATACTATTTCTAAAACTCCGCTTTGTGCTGTTTTTTTTTTTTTTATTTTTCTGCAGCTGCATAAGCAGGTGCAGGTTGGAAGCAGTATAAGGATGAAAGAGAGTTTATCATGCAAATAATAGCATCGTTTACCTCACCTCAACCCTGTAATTGACCAGATTGATCATAATGTTAAGAATCTCTCTCTCTGAATTCACTAAAACCACTGGTTAACTATATAGCAAGCAGCATTCCATTGACACAGTGGACCTTAATAGCAGTCTATCTTTTAAAAATACATATTAGATACCAAGTGAAGTTTTTGTTCCGTGAGTGCATCTTTTCCCTTTGCTTTGAAATGAGAGGTACCATATCATTTTGTTTTCTGCTACACATTTGCCTCAGTGCTTAAAGGTTTCACACGGAGCAGAATAAACCACCCAGACTCATAACATTGACAGGCATGACAGTTGAAGTAAAATTAGGACTACTTTTTAAGATTCAAATTTCCTACAGATTTTTTTCTTAAATCTAAGTGTACCAGGGGCATGACAATGTAAACCTGCTATGCCTATTTGAATAAATCGGGCTAACGGCCTCTGGAAATTTCTGAAGGCTCAAACATACCCCAGGAGGTTATGCTTTCGTGTCCAGCTTTTTTTTTTCTACTTAAGAAGATGACTATGTCAAAAATAATATTTTATTTCAGTGATTTTTCAAACCGTGTGCTGCAGGACACCTTTAACCATGTTTAAAACATGCAGTACCTGGCTCTTCCGTCAGGGGCATTAGCGTCTTTTTTCTTAGATTGTCAAATAAAAACATGACAACAGCCAACACAACAATAGCCGTCCAGGGTCAATGACTCAAAATTATACCTTTATTTTTCAGATAGGCAGAAGATAGAATATATTTTTTGGTGTGCTGCAGAATTTTGCTAATAAGTTTGTGTGCCATATGATGAAAAAGGTTGAAAATCACTGTGTTCTTTGGTTGTAACTGAAAACAAGAAGTAAAAACAAAGGAAAAGGAGGAGGCTATGACCACATGAAACAAGGGGAAGGAGCTTTGTCACTCCTGGAGGTAAAAGTTTGCACAGGAAGTAAAATGATTTTGAATAATGGGGAAATTTTTTAGGCAATAAGACGGTACATAAGTTTAGAGGAGAAAGCCATATATTTAGAAAAGATCCGATTTATAGGGACAAGTGCTAATAAAATCAGATAATCTATGTCAATGGCAGTTTGAGCTTATTAAAGCTATCTCATGTCAGAAAAGTACTTACTGCTGGTTTATATACTTCAGATTACAGGCATAGCCAAGGCTTCCTTTCAAAGCCCATAATATACAAGTGCACAAGTATATATACTTGACATCTTATTTAATCTTAGATATTCTGGGAGTCTGGCATATCAGTTTGCTTATATTTGAAGCACTGAGTTATAAAAACAACATTCAAAATGTTGTGAACATTTCACTGAGGCCATTACTCTCCAGTCAGCAGGGATGAATATTTGAAATAGCCTTAAAAATCAGTTTATAATTCTTGCAAAGCTCAACTTGCCACATTTAAATCTGAGACAGATGAGGTGAAATAAACTAAATGCTATCATCTATTTGATGTAATAGGATTTAAGGTGTTTAGTATTTAAAAGTTTTCTTATAATAAATAAAGGAAAATATAAACTGACCTGAAATACTATCACAATAGTGAACTAATGTTACACTTTGCCCATTTGGCTTCAAATCAGATACTCATCCATCCTGACGTGTCTTCACACCTAAAACAGTTACAGTGCATAGTGTCTTTTATGGATAAGATTTGCTAGGAGTTTCGAATATTAGGTTTTCCTTATGTGCAGCCCCATTTTAATGAACAATTTGGATTTATTGTTTGTGGTCACTCCAGGTGTTCTTTTTCTTCATCTCCTCTTTCTTTTGTCCTCTGTTTCTCTGTGGTCTCAAATCAAGATTATTTGGCATCCTGGGCATGGTAACAAAAATTTCAAGTTTTAGTCATCACATTCCCAGTGTATAGAATGGTGCTTAGAAAATAGGAAGCACCAAGCTGAATTAAAATTGAATGTATGTTGAATTTTAAAAAAATTCAAGATGCATTTAGCCAAAGTACAGTCCTCAACTGACATTATTTAGTTCATTTAAGAGAAAGAGGCATAAGAATTCATTTCAGTTAATTCAACTGATTGTGTATTTTGACGCATTATGAGACAATATTCTTCTACATGTAAACTTTACATAAAAAGGTATTCATTAAAGAAGCTAAATTCATTCTTAATTTTTTTGAAACATTCGACATCAAACTAAGATAAGATAAATAATGCATAATGGAAGGCGATACAGATTTATGAAAGTTCTCACAGTTTTTAAACATTGTAGTAAAAACACCCTTATAATAAGAATTTAATTTATTTAACATATTAGGAGGTGGATCATGTATGCACTGTGGAGTTCATTCTTTAAAAAAAATAGCAAAAATGGAAGAAAGAGAGAGAGCAAGAATGAGCGCTGGAGCGGAAGGGAGGGAGGATGGCAAGCAGGCAGGAAGATAGGTGACAGGTGGTTGGTGGATGATAAGCAGACAGACTGACCGACAGGTAGATGTAGAAAAGTCAACCTAAGCACTACTCTGAAAAACAGTGGCTTTGGGGTGTTTTTTAAATTGTATGTAAACACTGCAATTAGCAAATTTCTTTCTCACAGAATACAGATGGGTAACCCTGACACTACTTTTATTTGGTTTCAGACTCAAATGAAATGATCGTCCAACTTAGTCACAGCTTTACTAATGTTTATTTAAAGAAATTTCTTGAAAGTAGATTATGTATTTGTTTAGCAGAGAGGAGGAAGGCACCACGTGGTTTAATAATATCATATATTTGGACTCCCTCAACTATTGCCCAGAGAAGCTCCAGGCGTTGACACAGATGGACATTGTGCTTGGTGGTTGTGTTAGAGGCTGTGGGCAGGTCACTGGGTAAGGAGCTTCTTCTAAAGGATGGTCTTATATTAAAGCCTTAGGACTAGCTATAGAAAGACAAATATTTATGTGTGTACTTGCTTTAATACCGGCCCTCTCTCCCAGGAAATATATAGTTTAGTATTAAATTGACAAACAGGAAAATAGCATATAAAATACTAATACTTTCAATTGCTTAAAACTAAAGCTATTTGGACTATGACAAAAGATCTGTAGCAAACAGTGTGAGTAATAGAACAACATTACATACATGTAAAATAAAAAAGAAATGTATTCTTTATAATATCACTAGTCATATTTATTATGAATCTAAGACAATTATTCTCATAACACACATCTCATTTAAGAATACATGCTACACAGACTATGATATAATCAAAATCTTTGTTTTATAAGCATGTTTCCTCATCTTAAATCCAAATGGCTTTGACAAGGTTAAAAGAAAGATCAATAATTTCTAAGATTTGCTGACACATACCTAAGAATATTTTTCATATACTAAATGTTATAATTGTGGTTCATCACAGTCATAATGTTTTATATGTTGGGTGCATTTTAACTGGAGGAAAAACTAAATAATCAAGGAAGTGAGAAAAATATGATTTTACCCTTCAACCATAAAGATATCTGAAAGAAAAGCACATATAAAATGAATTATCTAATAAAAGTTAAACCTGAAAGTTTAAATAAAAATCATAGTAAATTATTACCTTCTTTAGAGCTGTGGATAATCTCATGAGTCTGTCTTTATGTGTACATCTAAACACGGCCTTTATTAACATACGTGACTACTTCTTTATTAACCTATATGACATTTTCTAGAACTTGATTTTATCTCAGCTTTTTATTTAGTAATCACTGTATTTATGTACATATGTGTGCTTGGTTGCAAGCAGTATTTTGGCAACAGGAAATTGCTAATGTTGCAATGATGAATAAATGTCACTCTCACTAGGAAATGGAGAACTAATGAAGAAAATGTGTTATTGGTTCTCATATTCAGAAATTAAATAGAGGACTCGAAAGCATTTTATGAATACACAGTGTTATAGAACACATTTTTATTATTATCTAACATAAAATTATATTTCACTATCTTTCATATTGTTAAATGTGCAATAAACAGAAATCCAATATATTTTTTAACACTTGGTCTATTTTTATGCATTTTAATTTGATTGAGATATCCATCAGCTGCATTTTTAACACTCCAATAACTCACTTCTGTGAGTAAGGAAGGGTTATGGAGAGATAGAAAACTAAGAAATATTTGCATTTTGGGGAAGATGGCAAAATATTTGTTCACAAATCTGAAACACTAAAACATAAATAAATAGTTCCCCGAACACCACATTGGTCAAATGAATCAGGTTTTTCAGGTAAGTCAGGTGGAGTCGGGTCAATACGCCCTACGGCCCTGAGACCCAGCTCTCCAGTCCAGGCAGAAATACACATCCTTTCACTGCTTTGGATTTATTATGATCTGTTTATTTAATGGGATATGGCCAGATATATAAGACACATTTATATACTTTAAATTTTATTGGGACTGCATGGGTTCCCAAACCCTCAAATTAGAGTGTGAAAATAAATAAGAAAAAGGGAAAATATATAGATTTACATCAGGTAGATACACACTTAAGTATTCTTTTTTCAAACATTGAAATAGCCGGAATTTTTAATGAACATGCACTACTAAGGCACTTCATATATGGAGGTGTCATGGCTTCAGTTTCCATTCTCAGTGAGGCTTATTTATGGGACAAAACGGGCCAAACTTATTCGATTGCTTTATTTTGTGCGTGTAGACTTTATAACAATAGAAATTCCACTTGCTTGTGAGTTGCACGGAGAAGAAAAAGAGTTATTTGAATAGAGTAGGCTATATTTTTTGTTGGTTTGTTTTAACGTACGATGGCTTTGCACTTCATGAGGGATCAAAACTTCCTTTCGCTGCCCCATCCGTAGTGCATTCACTAAATAAAGTTCAAGAACGTGTCATACAGGGGAGCAGAATGCGATTTGCCTTTAAACACTACCTGCATGGACGTGGGTGACTCATTTCCTTCATCAAAGCCACTGTTGCCTTTTCTATAGAATGAAGATCAAAGGGGTTTCACAAGTACATGTGATTGCGCTTGACTGTAATTGTTGCTCAATAAATTTTGTTTTCAATGACAAATTATGGCTTTTCTTGGGAAAAGAAAATTCACCCTAGTTATTCTCATCACAACATATTTTTAAAGGTTTTATTTACCTATTTTTACACAGAGGGGCAGGAAGGGAGGAGAGGGACAAAAACATCAATGTGTGGCTGCCTCTCATGTGCCCCCACTGGGGACTTGGCTCGAAACCCAGACATGTGCCCTGACTGGGAATTGAACCTGTGACCCTTTGGTTCACAGGCTGGCACTCAGTCCACTAAGCCACACCAGCCAGGGCTCATTACAATAAACATTAAAAAATTAAATTATATGTATATTCTGACTGTGCAAAAACAAAAACACAAAAATCATGATGGTAAATGCAATATATAGAATAAATAATTAGTCATAGTAAAATTCTAAGATATTCACTGAAGTCCATACCTCCATCACACACAAATATTCATACATGATGGCCTGAATTTTTTTTCTCCAGTGAAGGTAAAGGATATTTTGTATTCTCTGTTGCCAGGGGCAAGTGGTAAAGCAAAAATCAAAGAAAAGGTAAACTAATTAATTAGATTTCAAAGTAAAAGAAAAATTGCGCCTAGGCAATTAACTAGACAGGAAAAATTGTGTATGAGTATAAGAAACTGGGTTGTTCAATTTCCAAAACGAAATCTTAAGAGTGTATTCGTTTATAAATAAGAAAGATAAGAGGAGAAGCACCAGATAAGCCCATCAAATTATAACTAGTTGTTTTGAAGGGGGGAGTAGAAGCATTTTTAGAAAGAGCGGAATACGTTCAGATGCTAGTGAGACTGTAAGTAAATGTCCTGATTCCTCCATCTGGAGGTCATTCCTGAGATGAGGGCATTGAAGATAAAAGTCCTTGGAGGACTCGAAAGTCAAAACCTTGCTTTGATATCCATATGAAGCTTGTGGAGGAGGTGAGTCTTGAGAAGGATTTTTCTTGCCAACAGTTGGTCAGAAATAGTGGCATAGTGAGTCCAACCAGGTGCGCTGAGACCATCCCCGTCAAAACCTCTGTCTCTGATGTCGTGCACTCTCTGTTTGTAGTTGGAGCACCCACATTTTCCACGTCGCATCCTGTTTCAGAGCCATTGACCTTTCCGAGAAAGTACTGGTATACAAAGGAACAATGAAGGAAAAAATAAGATGTGTCTTTTAGTTGTTGTTGGATGTTTTTTATTGATACTAGGAAGAGACAGACAAGGCTTTGGACTAGAAGACCCTGTGACTTAAAATTATATTACAGACTGTTCCTGTTCCAGAAATTGTACGGCAAGTAAGGAAGAACTGGGATAAGCTAAGTGGACACATGAAGTGCTGGAAACAACTAACTTTAACTTGGTTAATTTTAACTTATGGTATGAAAATACCACCTTTTGCTACAACAGGCAAGTAAACTAAATTATAGAGAAATAGAAAATGTTACCTATAATTCTTTACATTCAAGTTCATGTAACTTTAAAACTTTTACTTACTGGATCTTGCTGTTAACTACTAAGTTACTGTCTTTAATAGCATGTACTCCGTATTAGTCTACATGGGGCTGCTATAACAAAATACCCCGGGCTAGGTGGCTAAAGAAACAGTTATTTTCTCACAGTTCTGAAGGCTACAGGTCCAACATCAAGGTGTTGGCCAGGTGGGTTTCTGATTCCTGACTCGTTAATGACCATCCTAATCTGTTCTCACATGGTCTTTTTTCTGTGCATGCCCAGAGAGAGCCAGAACTCTGGTATCCCTTCCTCTTCCTAGAAAGACAGCAATTGTATAGGATTAAGGCCGCAGACCTTATTTAGACTTAATTACCTCCCTAAAGATCCTATCTTCAATGCTGCTTCCCTGGGGATCAGGGCTTCAACATGTGAACTGGGTGAGGGAGTCATAGATCAGTCTATAAGAAAGAACACTTCCAAGATTTAAAAGTAAGATTTAAAGTGTTCGCCTCGGGGAACAACTTCTGGGGCCCCACTGACATGATTTCCACAAACGTGGTGGCTTCCCAAAACTGTGAAATAAAATTTCTTTCTGGAGGCGCGTCATCCTACTTTCCCCACTCAGCAGATTTATCGCTTTATATCTGTAAGTGCCATACCCAATGCAAGTAACAGAAAATCTAATTTACCTTGAATTAAATAATAAGGATATTTTTATCTGTCCTAAATTGGAAGGCAGTGACTCAATGTGTCACCAAGAACCCTGATTCTTGCTTCCTCTCCTTTCCGCTGTCCACAATGACAGCCAAATGCTAAGGTCAGGCCACCCTGTCATCATCGCACTGATAAATAAATAGGCTGTGTTTTTCTTTGTCTGTAAGCAGTGCATAAAAGAGTGAAGGCCTCACATACTAGGGCAAGGGAAGTCTTTCCTACTGTTGACTCTAACTGTGTCAACTTAGGTTACATGTAGCTCTTGAAGTAAAGACTCTGTAAAAGAAGTAGTATATTGAGTTTGAGTTAAACCTCGGCTCCCCAGCCAAACACTAGCACGCTGCCATTCACGAGGTTAACAACTCATATTTGACTCTACCTCTGGGTCTGCCCTTGCTGCTTCTAAGCCATACAGGCTGCTTTGAAGAAGGATGATAGTTTTGCCCAACATTTTTGTGATGTGGTGAAGGCAAGAGGAAGGAGGAGTAGATGTTAAAAACAGAAGCGGATGATTTAAACTGAGATTGATTCAAAACAGACGTTTTTGTACCCCTTTACCACTATGTACTCGCCTAGAGCTGAGAATTATTAGTTTCCCTTACATTCTAATTAACCCCTAATCCCTGACCCTTTGCATGCATATATCCCAAATTCCTCTCCCGGATTAACACACTTTTTACATTTACATTGACATCCTGTGTTATTAGATGTTATGTAAATATCAGAGCAAAATAAACATAAAGGATAATAATATTTTGTAGCTAACTAATTTTAATGAAGCGTGAATAATGATTTTCATTTCCTTTTGCCTTTTTAAAAGGACATTCAAACATAGCAGAAGTGATATTGAGGAGGAGAAAAGTTTTTCAAAATGTCAGCAAATAGAATCATTGCAGCTACTTGGGCTAAAATATTCAGTAGAATTAAGATAAAAAGAGGAAAGATTACACAGAACATATTCAATGTGATTGTGATCAAAGAGCTACATGTTTTTAATGGAATTCAAAACTCAGTTTCACCTATAAAACATATAGTAAAAATAATGAGCTTAATTTTAGTAATATTGCCTTCCAGTTGTTTGGAGACAAAGTTACTTATCAGGAACACAGAATGACCGGAGAGTTTGTTTACGTGTCTTATTGGTGACCAGCACCCTAAAGATTTTCATTATAATTTTTGTTTGCTTTTTCTCTTTTCAGAGACACTGAAGCCTGCATTTATACTTTTATTTCTACTGTGTATAGAGTACCCTTGATATAATTAATATTAGTAATACTGAAATTCACATGTTCCTTCTACTAGTACTTGTTATAGTGACTGAAGCAAAACAAGATCATTAAGTGCAATAGTCAATTTATACTACAGTCATGAGTTACATAATAATGTTTTGGTCAGTGAGGGACTGACTGTATGTAAGACAGTGGTCTCAAAGGTTATAATGGAGCTGAAAAATTCTTATTGCCTCATGTTGCCATAACTCTTTTAACATCACAGTGCAAGGTATTTCTCACATGTTTGTGGTGATGCTGGTGTGAACCAACCTACTGCGCTACCAGTTTTATAGAAGTGTAGCATCTTCCATTGCGTATGGTGAATAATGTTTGATAACCATACCTAACTACGTTACTGGTTTGTGTATTTACCATACTGTGTGTTTAGTGTATTTAGATTGTATTTTAGCATGACTTTCTACTTATTAAAAAAGGGCCACTCTTAAACAGTGCGCCCTGTCATGCCTGCAACAGATGTATGCATCTCACGCTCACCATATCTCTTGATCGGATAATTTTCACTTGTGACAGACTTAAACTTTTGTCACCTTGTACAGTAACATGCTGTAGCCCAGAAGTAACAGGCTGGACCACGCAGCCTAGGTGTGTAGTAGGCTATGCCATTCACACAGAGTGTAAGTAGTACATGCTGCTATGATGTTTGCACAGTGACATAATTGCCTAACGAAGCCTGTCTCAGAACATATCATCTCCCCATCGTAAAGTGGCACCACCTGTATTACTTATGTATTTATAAGGGTCCAGGATAAAATATCCACATGATATTTATTCACCTTTATCTTCTTGTGATTCCAAAATAATGTAGGTGGCTTATAGGTCACACTGACACTGTGCTCTGTTTGTATGTCAACTCCCAGGGAGGTCGGAGTTGCATAATTTTTGGTCTTTATGGAAAAGCACTCCCTGGAGTTATCCAAAGCATGAGCTTTGTGTACAAATGTCAGAGCCCTGCACACTGCTGTGCTTTCTCAAAGGGTTACAACCGCCTACATCTCGACAAAACAAACAGACTCTTCTAATGCATTGTCATGTCATCTGTGCCCAGCAGCTATGGAATGGACACCCCCATATCCTTCCGCACCATCTGTTCCTCATTAGACAACAGGGTATAAGTATCCATAATACCTTATCCCGACCACGTGTGCACAATGATTTTCTCTACAGCGCATGGCATTCAACGACCTCTTCCCTTTTCCTATCACTACCAACTCAGTCTTTCTAGCTGCCCCTCCTCAAAATGCCTTAGAGACTGCCTGCAGCTTCTTGAAATTCCCCATTCTCATGTAGGTAGCCAGATTCCTGTCTTCACTGAACCTTTTCTAGAAAATTCTCCATATTCTACCACGTATAGCTTAGCCTTCTATTACCAAGTTCCACGCTGGGCTGCCATCCTGCCTCAAGTCCGTGAGGTCAAGTTCTTGGGTATGTTTCAATAGTTTACTGAGAAATGAAGTTCAAGAATACCATACAATTAAGTATCTAAGTGAAAATATGTGTCCCTTCCTATGAAAAAGTTGTCAATGATCTTTTGATATGTTACCTCGGCATTGGCTATGAGAACAAAAGTTATAAATCCGATAGAAGCAATGTGAGGCCTGATGAGGGAGGAGAAAACCCAGGCCTGTCTATGGCACGGGAGCTAGTCTTTAAGCAAAAGTTACCTCGTAAGACCTACAAAGGGGTTCAGAGCCAGTCTCCCCAAAATATGTCACATGGACAAGCAGATTCTTTGGAGCTGAAGGAATCAAGACCCAGCAGATTCAATAAAAAATATTTACCTTTTCTTTTGTGACCAAAAGAGTTTAGCTAGTGGGTCTGCCCAGAAAAAGACATCACTTCTCATCTGAATGATGCCCCTGCAGGGTGAGGCACACGTCCGGTCACCAAACACCTGTTCTGTTCTTATGCTCCTGGCAAGTCCCTGCTTCTCTGGGAGTCCCAAGTCCCTAGCCCGCCCCTTAGCTCAAAATAGCAATCGAGTCTCCACTGTCCCCTCTGTCCTTGGGTTTCACCGTCTTTGTGTCCCCCACTTCCATGTGTAAGTAATTAAATTGCTTTCTTTCCATTGCTAATTTATCTCATGTCAATGTGACTGTCAGACCAGCCAGGAGAACCTAGCAGAAGAAAACTTTTTCCTCCCCTACACATAGCCTATAGCTGATAGACTTAATTTTACACTAAATTATTTGAATAAATACATAACAAAAATGGTCATTGAAAGAGATTTTTGTTATACATGGAACTTTTATTGGCTGGCCTGCCTTCTAGGTCTGCATCTGCTATAAAAGCTATTTTGTCTTAATAATACCCAAAGGAACCCAAAACACTAATTTGAAAGAACTTAAGCACCCCTATGTTCATTGCATTGTTATTTTCAATACACTAGCCAAGGTATGGAAGCAGCCCAAGTGTCCATCAGGAGATGAGTAGATAAAACAACTATCAGAAATTTACACAATGGAATATTACTCAGCCATAAGAAGGAGAACATTTTACCCTTTGTGACAGCATGCATGGACCTGGAGAACATTGTAATAAGTGAAATAAGCCAGTCAGAGAAAGACAAACACCATACGATTTCACTCATATATGGAATCTAATGAACAAACTGAACTAACAAGCAAAACAGAGACAGACTCATAGATGGAGGAAGTCTGACAGCTGATGTAGGGAGGCAGGTCAGGGGGGTGGAGGGATGGACTGAAAAGGGAAAAGGACTCATGGACACAGACAACAGTGTAGTGATTGCAGACAGGAGGAGAGTATGAGGAGGATAGGTGGTAATGGGAAAAATATAGTTAAAAAAGAAAAAACGAAATATATACCTGATGACTTTTCTCAGTCTAAGTCTCCTTGTCTGTGATGAAAATCAAAGACCAGTTAAATGGTGTTAAAAGCTCCTTTAGCTCTATCCTGTTATGATTTTATCACTGTTACAGCAAAGACGTCGACATACGTGTGAGTGAAATGATCCAGGTGACAGCTTACATATGCCTGGATGTACTGTAGTAGTCACTACAGAAGCAGGAGGGACTGGCGAATCACAGCCGAGCTGGGTTTGAACTACAGGTCTACCATTATACACGTCTTCACCCGCAAGTCCCTGAAGTACTCGGAGATTTGTTTCCTTCATGTGACATTGGCTAACAGACACGTGAGACGAACTTTAACATAAGAAAATAAATTAAATGTATGTAAAACAACCCAGTGTTTTCCTCCACAGGAACTGTTAGGTCCCTTCCAAGATCTACATGATTAGACCTGTTCAGTTTCCAAACGGGTCTAGATTTTCTAGGTGTTGCAGTTAAATACTGTGATGAGACTTGTGACAAGATTCATGTTTAATCTCTCAGATGTGGCTTTCCTACTGGATTATAGTATATTTCTTCTTCCGGAAACTACACATAGAAGGCACAGTCCATGTGGTCAGATATTTGGTAAAATACAAATATACGTGTGTTTTTATATGTACATATGTACAAATCCAATATTTGCATTTCATCATCAGCACTTGTACACAGAGTATGAGCTATTGTTCTATTTTATATATTTAGCTTTACGGATAATATAATGAAATGCTACAGAAATGATAACTTCTTTTACATAAAAGTAATTAAGATGCTCAGAAGGTTACCACGTTCAATCTTTTGGTTTCACCTTCTTGAAACGGGAAACAGAATACTGTTTATAGAGGTCCTTCTCTCCTAAAATTGCATTCTTGCATTCACGTGAGCCTTCAGGGAAAATGCAAGCACATTGATTTAACTTGGTAGAAGAGGACACAACATTTTTAAATGTAATTTTTGTGTTAATGTAAATGCACCCAGAGGACCAAGGGCTGATCCACATTTTAAATCAATTTCAATGGGTGAGATTCAAATGCTAAATACTTCTTCCAACACCCACGGTGGGGGGGGGGGGGCCTTACTTAGTATAAGTTTTTTTATATGTGCATTTTAAACTGTGCTAAAACCAAAACAAATTCCAAAATGGTCATTTCTTTAGTAATATATATGATATGTCAAACTCTCTCGATTTTAAATAACTTTGACTTTGGCTTATTTGAAATTTACATATAAGTAAATAATTAAACAAGTTTAACATGATTAACCCTGGCATAGGTGCTCCAAAATATTTAAATCCACAGTGTACCAAACTAAATAGTAATGGGAATGAATTAAAAACTTGGGTTTAGAACATCATCTTTAATCTTTAGATTGATTTAGTGAAAATTCTCCACTTCTAAAATAAGTGGAACAAGTAGGAAGTCCATAAAATAATAATTGTTTAATATAGAAAAATATTTGGAATCTCTTATTTATATCAGTTTCTTTGAACTATATTCTTTCCAGTCATTTTTGTCCAAACATTTGGGCTTTTTATAGCCGTTAATCAAGAAAGATTTTAGATATTTTGGATTTTAGTTAGGATATCAAGATATTTTTGTGGCCTGAATAATTTTAAACTATAAATAATATTCTGAGTTGTGTTCTTCTTTTATCATCTCCGTCATCAAAACTAACTCGAACAAGATTTGACATATATTGTTACACTTAGAATAATATCATAATGACAGAGTAAAACCATTAGGCATTTTAAAACCTCATGCAACACTGAGGCAGACACAGCTGTTCAGCACATAGAAAACTACGCATAACATATGACGGACAAGGGTCCCTATAGAGTTCGACAGAATGTTTGAATTTGATCTGCCAGTGCTATTTAAAGACAAAATGTCAATATATATTTAGCTACAGAGGGATTTGGGATGACTTGCATTTATCATTTTTTTGTGTGTTTCTTTGGATGAATTGGCATTATTGCTTTATTCTGTGATTCATGGTATTCATGTGTGAAGTCCCAAAATTTTCAAAAGTGCTGTCATGTTTGAGAGTTCTTTTGTCATCAGTAATAGACGTTTTATACTGTGAAATTAAGCTATTGTATAAATCTTGAAAGTGACAACTGAAAAGAACCAAGACAGGCTGATGGAAAACAAATGGCATCTAATGTATTTTCCACACTGACTGAGGCGTGATTTATTATGCTGCCTGTGATGCTAAATATACGTCATAAATCCCTCCAACAGCAGTTCACGGTAGTCATTCATCTCTTTTCCATGAGCCAATATTTCCTCTTTTGATGAACTTCATTGTATGAAAAGAATCACGATTTTTTTAAATGCCATTTAAGTCCAGTGATTTTACTTGGATGTAAAAACTCAGTAAGAGATCTTTTTTTTTTAACTCCAGGAGAGAAGGTACCACCTTGGAAAGAAATGTTTCCATTCAAGACTTCCTGTCTGTGAGGACGAGAAAACACAGGACATGCAGGGCACCTCATTGCCCCGCTGTCAATCACACGCTTTTTGACACATGCATCTAAGCGAAGACAAGCAGGAAAAAATGTGAGTGTAAAATAATGTGTGATGTCTGTACCTTGTACCATTGAAGTCCAGTAATATGTTATTGTTGGTATAGAATCTGATTGAATTATAATGTTATTAACAATTTTATTAGTGAGCATGCTGCTAATGTTTCAACTCATCGTTCAACATTTCCAATGAAGATACTATTAAGCACCATGAGAAATGAAAACTTTAGTAAACACAGGATTCAGAGAGTGAGGCCATGAATTTATTACTCTGTGTCTACTTGTCTCCTAGTGAGGTAAAATAACTGTTTTCATCCGAGCAAAGTGTAAAATATGTTTTTTTGAGTTTAACCAAAAAGTTATGCATCCCAGGGAACTTATTATATAATCTACCTTTTCCTGGGGATAACTTTTTACGAGACAAGAAGAACTAATTATCACTGAATAAGTGAATTCAAGGCTGTCCAAAGTAATGCCTGAACTTGTATTTGAATCTTTTATCAAAGAACATCGCCCACAGAAGTTTGCGTCACTTGTGCATCGTTGAATTAAGCATTCTGCCAAAGAATTATGCTCAGCTTGTTGTGTGATCATTAATATGATTTATGCCTTTATGAATAGTGACAATGTTTATGGAACATAAGAGCACTGTTTGTCTTAGAATTCATTTCAGATTTTATAATGACATCATTTAATTTGAGAGTAATCTTGATAGCATGAGATAGAGGGAAGAAAATGGGTGTAGAGCAGAAAGAAATATGTAGTACTAAAGCAAGGAACATTAAAATAAGATGGATGGCTAGAGTGAGAATACTGCAAAAAAAATGGTCTTACTTCAGAGTTTGGAAAGGTAATATATTTGAGTTTGAATCATGCATTCTAAATGTTGTATTAAAATATGTTACATTTCAGACCTTAGTATTCTAAACTGAAAAGAGACATGCAAATCTAATTTTGAAATTAACCAAAATCAAAAGTAGACCACGGTTATGGGTCGTCTTGAATGCAATGGAAACTTAAGAAGATTTCAGAACTAAAATAGACTGCTCTGCTTCTCCATGAAGCTCAGCAGCAAAAGACACCACAGCAAAATTAATTGTGAGTGAAAAGATACTTTATAGGAATTCTTAACATGTTTAAAAATATCTGTACCAATTCAACATTGAGCATCGGTCTTATAATATGCTCTTTAAAAGTTTAACTAGTCTCCTGGAATATTTACAAGTCAAAGTTAACATATCCATCCTACTTATCTGTGTTGTGCCTGCATTCATTGTGTTCTGTGGCTTAGGGAATGAGGGAGTAATTCATATGACACAGTCTGATATGTCAAGGTGCTTATAATTTAAAAGGGAGCACAAATTGCTTACATAATATAATACAGTTATAAAACTATATTGCTTAATATCTATTTTATAAGTAAAAGATGATGTTTAGTTTTATAGCTAGAACTATAATGAACTATAACTCCATAGATAGAGAGTACATAGATTTACCTGGTTTTCGGTGAAGAAACTTCTCAAACACATGATGAATCAGCGACAGAAACATCTGTTGATATATAAATATGTATTTAATTAAATTTACTGGGTTAACATTAGCTAACCACATTATTTCAGGTGCACAGTTTTATAATACACCATCTGTGTTCTGCCTTTGTTCTCACCACCCGAAGTCTAGTCTCCTTTCATCAGCATTCATCCCTTTTTACCTTCTCCATCTTCCCCTAAACTCCTCGGTCTGTGTGGTGACCACCACACTGTTTGCTGTGTCCATGAGTTTGTTTGTTTGTTTGGTCTGTTTATTTTTTTTTTCTGTTTTGTATCCCACATATGTATGAAACCATATGGTTTTTGTCTTTTTCTCTCGGACTTATTTCACTTAGCATGGTATTCTCGAGATCCAACCATGTTGAAACAAGCAACCAAGTTTCATCATCTGTTATGTCCGAGTCGTGTCCCATTGCGTGTGTGCAGTGTATCATTATTCCATCCTCTGCTGAAGGACCCGTAGGCTGTTTCCACATCATGGCTATTGAAGGCAATGCTGCAGTGAACATGGCGGTCCAGAGATCTTGATGAATAAGTGTCTTCAAATTTTGAGGGCAGTTGCCCAGAACAGGGATTACTAGGTCATATGGTAGCTCTATTCTTAATTTTTTGAGAAAGTACAATATCCTCTGAAACCTCCAGAAAATAACACAGCCTTGCTGGCACCCCGAGTTTAGAATTTTGACCTCCAGCACAGTGAGAGAAAAAAAATTTTGTGTTGTTTTAAGCCATGCAATTTGTGATTATTTGTTATAAACACAGCCATGGAAAACTCATACAAGTGTGTTGACAAAGGAGATTCAGGGAGAGAGAAATCTGTTCTGGGTTCAATGACTAGAGAGTCAACTGGAAGAAAATTAGAACGGATCAGTACATCAAATGGTTTTCAGGATTTCGTTGGTGGATGTTGACGGTTGTGCTCTTCTGCTCCTAAGACTTTAATAACCAAAGATGAGGGTGATACAGTTTTGAATGATGAGGGGCCTGCAGTGGCTATCACAGGGAGTTCAGTCTGTTACTTGAGAGGATCCGTGTGTGAATAATGAGCTCCTAAGGGTCAGGAATACTAGATGTATCTTGAAAATGGCAATCAATACCATACTGTGGAGGCCTGTGAATATTAGACTCTGGACAAGGAGTGCATGAAACAGACACAAAAAATCTTTGAGGACAATGCGATTAGGAGACTAAACATCAAGGGCCATCTAATTATCTCAATCTTATGTCTGGGTCTTCGTTTTCTGATTTGTAAACCTAGAATGTAGACTGAGATGTTATACACTGTGTTCCCTCACAGACAGTAAAAAGGCAATGGAGGTGTTTTAGCATTGAAATTATTAAAAGATTTCATCCCTCCTGTGCAAATGAAGGAATGTGATAGAATACTTTTCAAAGATCAGTTGGGTGTATGGTCTATGTCGATATCTTTGTAATAGGCAGGTTCTGCGTTAGCAGGTTGGAGTGCAGCTCTGAGAATCTGAATTTCTATCAACCACCCAGTAATGCTCAGAATTATGTTTAAAGTACATGCGATCACACTTTGCCCCCTCAGTGTCTGTTTCATTGTCTATTGTGAAAGTGCTGCACCTGCATTTTTAGTAAGTGTTTCAGGAAATTCTTGCAGTCTCAAGAGGCCTGGGAATAAGTAATTGCACTACAGCATTTAATCCGCATTTTGACCTACTAATTACTAATCAGACAAAATAAAAACTATCAAAAGCATTGAAACTTTTATTATCGGGATAGACATTAGGCAGTAACTGATCAAACTCTGCGTGCTCCGAGAAAACTTACTGAGTCTGCATTTTTTTTTGTTTTTTTCATTCGGGTCTAATGAAAAAACATAATTAAAGGTAGAAAAAAAAGTGAGAGGAAAACTGTCAGGAAAAGCCAAAGAATAACACAGCTGAAGCAAGGATAGGTTGCCACAGCCTTTTTAATGATTTTTTAAAACGGAGATATTAAACTTGCAATTAGGTATTCAGATTTCTCTGTGTACACGTGCACGCGTGCATATGCACACACCCCTCACTCCCACTCACTGTTTTCAAACAATTTAAGGAAGAAAAAGCAAAAATGTGCAGCTAACTCTATCTTTTATATGCAGTGCATTAAAAATACATACTCGCACTTACTGATCCCTGCCATATGGAAAAAATGCTTTACTCTGAAAATACTTAGAATTCCAATGTGTCCCTTGATTTAGTCTATTATCAGTAATACTTGTGTCTCTTCTTGTTGGTTCTGGACAGAATGCACAATGCTCTGTAGTTCACACACGTCTTTAGGAAAGATGCACACTGTTTGACATCCCTGGGCCATCCGAGTGGAGTTGGTGCTGAGTGACTCATCCTTGCTCTCCCCGGCCCTTTTCTCTCCCTGGGAATGACGGTATACGCGGCAAGCTTAAGAGGATAAGTACTTAAAAGTGCAATTTTATTTGTGTCCATTATTTTAAAAGTCTCTCTTTTCTATTAGAGCTTCAACGGGGAAACCTAAAGTGTAGTTTTGTTTGGCTTAGGATTTTTTAATCCAGAAGTGGCATTTTATAGATTAATCTATACTTTCAAAATATTTTAGGGCCTTGCCAGTGTCTCTTGAGTGCTTTACTTACATAAAAAAAGCTAGCGTAAAATCTCCTCCATGAGAATAGGCAATTTCCTTTCGTTACAGTTTGGTCCTCTTCCAGTTGCCTTAATGTGTTATGATATCAGTCCTGCTGTCCAAGTCGTATCAGAATCGTAAATGGGCACGGAGAGATAAATCATTTAAAATAACTGCACCTAAGAGCTCTTCTCCCCGGCACTAAAATCCCAACGATGCCAAATATTACACTATTGTACTGACTTTCAGGCAAGAAAAGCACATCTTTTATTTAATTATTCTTCATATTATCCTTGGCAAGTTGGTAAGGCTCAAGTGTTATTAGAGCTGTATTTAAACTGGAGAGATTTTGTCAAAAAGATTGTTTACGGGTATCGTTAAGCAGAAATTGGTATAAAAGCATATTAAACTCTGGATAGTGTCCCAAACTAAATCATTCTGCCTTACAAGAAAATAAAGCAAAAACATAACTTTATTTAGAGATATTACCGTATGCTATAAAGTATCTCGCAAGGGATGGTGTTATTTTTGAATAATGAAACACTACAAAATATTTTATGGCAGATTATACTGTATGACAGATAATTATAGGTGCCTCTAAATATTATAACTACCTCTGTGTGACAATGAAAAACTTGGGATTTTTGACAATGTGAGATTAAGGTGATAGAACATCCAAAGGAATGAAGCAAGGCTGCCGCTATGATGAGAAAAGTAGCAGTTCTCATCATTACCCGACATACAAGAATGTGTATTCATTTAAGTGATTCAGACAAGAGTCATGATTTTTCCTATGTTCAGCATTATTGTGAAACCCTAACATTTCTCTCGAATCTTCCAGGCCACCATGTGGCCTTGTTTAACCTTAGTGTTCTGTGAAAATGTTGATGCTAAACAGGACAACACAAAAGCCTAGTTATGTCCACCGAGCCAGCTTTTTAACAGAATTTTGGGGAGTGATATTGGTTAATAAGATCACATGGGTTTTGAATGTACAATTCTATGACACATCATCCCTATATTACATCGTGCACCTGTCACTCAAAGTCAAATCTTCCTTTATACATTTGATCCCTGAGTTTTTAATGTGAAAGCATTCAACAGTGAATCTATCTGGGCTTTTGGTTACTTTGTGAGAATGTTTTATAATATGGATTCTCTTTTATTTTAAATAAGATCATGTTTTTACCTGTTTATTCTTTGTTTCTTTTAATAGTTTTCCCAGGGGGTTATCCAATTGTTATTATTAAATTGTTGGTATAATATTGTTTATCATAATTTATATCCATTTAATATGTGTAGGGTCCATAGTAATATCTATTTTTATTACATATTTTGGTAATTGGGTATTTTCTTTCTTTTTCTAGATCACAACTGCCATATGTATATTGAGTTTATTAAAAATTTTATAATAATTGGATCTGCTAGATTTTCTTAATTGTGCACTTCTTTTTTTATTTTCACTCTTGTTTTTATTATTTTGTGCTTTTTTAAATTTTTCATTATTTTTAATTAAATGTATTGAGGTGACATTGGTTAATAAGATTATATAGGTTTTAAGTGTACATTTCTATGATTCATGGTTTGTATCATGACTTTGGGCAGTGTTGTGTGCCCACTGCCCAAAGTCAAGTCATCTTCTGTCACTATATAGTTGACCCTCTTCACCTTTTAGTAGCCCCTACCCCCTTTCCTCCGGTAACCACCGGGCAGTTGTCTGTATCTGTAAGTTTTTGTTTGTTCTTCTTATTTTTCATTTCTTAATATTAATTCATTTGAGTTTAATTTATTGGTCTTTCTCTGATTGATCAGGTGGAATAATAACTTGTGTTTTGCTTTCCTTCCCATAATATATCCATTTAATGTCACAAATTTCTTTGTTACCTCTTGGCTAGAAAAAGTTTGAAATTTTAAATCTATATGTGGTATTTTTGTTAAGTGTAGACGTATGACAGACCCTAGTTATTCATGGCACTTGGTATCCCAATATTTCCTGGTTGCTTAAGAATTCTCATCTCCACTCTCCACTTTTTGGATTAAAGGCAAGGGCTCAGGATAGTGTAATTCAAGTTTTTTTGGCCATAAAATTTTCAGATACAGAAACATATTTTCTGAAGTCATCATAGGGTAATTTTTCACTGAATATTATAAATTTTGAATGGAGTAATTCTAATTAGAATAATTCTATAACTAATGTATGGCTGTTATGGAGGAAATATAATTTTGAATATATAAGGATAATAATGAAGATGGTAATGAGTATGCTATTAATATTAATAATTTTTCCATATTTCTAAAATGTTGAGGCACTATGCATATTCCTATGTTTGGGTTATTTTACTTAATTTTTTAGCATCACTTTAAGGTACACACCATTATTTTTACACCCTCAAATGCTGAATCTGATATTTAGGATAGTTCATTTATTTCCCATAAGTACAGAACCCCTAAATAGTCTATTTCATGTAACACCCAAGCAATCTAATTCCACACACTTTTAACACTAGATTGTACAAATAAAAATACAGGATCAGTCTTTAACCAAGGGAAACACATTGTTTTGTGTTATGCTTTTTTTTAACCTTTCTAGTGTCTTTAAGAAGATACGGGAGTTTAGCATTTGTTTATGCAAAAAATATATGGAGTGTTCCATTCGTGTGCTCTTGAGCAGAAGCTCACAAAGAAAGTTAGTCAATGAATGAATAAACACTCTCACCTCAGAGACAGGAAAATGCATGTTTTAAGGACAAAAACTCGTGAAGGAAGAAGTCCAAACTATTAAAAAAATTATACAACATGCAGCCACTTGGAAAAGCACTCAAAATTCAGCTATAACTCTTACTGGATAATTACCAAACAAGACAAAGATGTTAAATGTAGGGATTTGAAAAACTCCAGAGCACCCTTACTTAGGTGCTAAACACTAAGGTATACACCACCTCTGATTCATGCCAGTCAACCTAGTGTGCTTTGGGGCAGAAGGGTCCTCAACCATGTTATAGATGGCAAATCTAAGGTAGTAGAAATATTTAAAAAATTAACAAGTGCAGGGGACATTCCACATGTATTTATTTGACAGGCCAAGTTTCTTTCATGAAACACCTTACCAGTATTTGAAATCTGTTTGTATATTTTTCCAAAAGTTGTTTCATGACCTCTTATGTTTTTATCTAAAAGGAATTATTTGGCACCCTTTGCCATCTCTTTTATAAAAATTACTAGTTATAGTCTCACATATTTAAATAAACCCCTTTGCATCTAAGAATTATTTTATTTTACTGTCCTAGAAAATAGATTTATATTCAATAACACTTTAAAAAACACATCTGAAGGTCTCACCCCAGAATGTTTGATATGACAAAAATAAATATTTAAAAAATGATTTGTACTTGAACAACAATAAAAAATTAAATTAAACTAAAAAAGACAACAGCACTAGAATATAATACCAATAAAGATGGTCTACTGGTCATTTCTACCGAAGACAGCCAAATTAATTCTAATTTGTTTGTAAAATGAGTCTGGTTTCAATAAAGTCACTCTGATTATTTTTAAAAAATTTTTGAAATACAATGCACAGGTGTCTAACATGGAAACCCCCGCTTCTATTGTTTTGCCAAATTAAAAGTCCCCATTACTTCCTCCTGCATGATTCACACAAAAACTGAATGGAGGCAAAGATCGCGCCCCTCCGCCACCGGCAGCGGCCAGGTCTGCCTGGAGCCCCAAGGACCCAGATTCTGTTGAGAATGAAATGTGGGCGCAGAGAGCTCATTCTTGCCTTATCTTGGGCAGCAGCTTTGCGATTTTTCTGGTACCTTGAATATTCGAAAGGATTAGACTGCAGATAGGATTTTCTCAGATGGTTATTTGTTCTGTTTTCATCAGACACACGCACAGACAAACTAGGGCAACTTGAGAAGTTTTGGTTTCCCTTATCGGCCGGTATCTCTATTTAAGACTTACAGTAATGATTTTTAGAAATTTTCCTTTGTGATAAGAAGGATTTTTCTATTTCTTCTGTAGTAAGCTACCTGCAATCCTCTAGTGTTTGTTAAACTCAGTATAATGTATTATGAAATAAAATACAATCATTTGGGGGGAAATATTTTTCTATTTCTTTAAAACAGAGGTTCTGCTGGCAATCTTTCCTACTGTCGGCAGCAATAACAGTCACAGAAGAAATGTTTTGTCCCAAAGAGCAAAACTTAACTCAATATTTACAACGGAAAAGGTACAAAAGACCCAGGAAAAAGCTGTAGCCCTACAGCATTGTGGTGAAAAAACACATAATTGGCTCCCATGAAAGCCTTCTCAGACCACACAAATATTAGCTCACATAAAATTGTCCAATTAGGTCAAGATCCAGGGAAGGAAACATTCTCTCAAAGGCATTTTCCTAGTGACAATAAAGTCAGTACAATAATGATCTTCACTTTTACTAACACTGTGAGTTATAATTCATATGATGAGAGAACAGTTTCCTTTAAAAGTAAGGCAAAGGTGTATTTAAGTTTAAATGTTGTCTCTTAAGTATTAGTTGATTTGTTTTATTATAATTTATTTTTTTCAGATAACCAGCCATGCATTTTTCATTGCCTTTTGCATTGTAGCATAAATAGGAGTGCAATCCAAGTTTTTGGACATCCAGGGAATGCAGGGATGTGTCACAACAAAATAGGCATCTATTAAAGGCAGTGATATTTCTTAGAATTGCACTGTCAGAGCTCTATGAAAGGAAGTGCATGCTCCTTGTGTAACATGGAACTGGTGTTTAAATAATTAGATAGAATAGTTTTCGTGCTTTTCACTTGTTTCGTGTTAGGTGAATTTAAACTGAATGCGACTCCTGCTTCCCTCTCAGGCCAGCAGCAGCCTCCCAGTCACCACCGGGCCTGTTAGCTGAATAAAAAGGCCTCCTTTCCGGCAGGGGACCAAGCAACTGGCTCTAAGGATAGTGAATCTGATGTATCACAGATGCGCTTAACTTTTGGAGAATGTCTTTAGGTAGAATATGAAGAAACCTTTAAGTTTAAAGGGCAATGGGATCATGCCCTTGCTTTTAACCATACATGGTCTATGAATGCATACATAACATACATATTTGCAGACACATTTTCTTTAAAGTTGGAAAGCATGTTATTTAAGTAAATAATCCATCTTTAATACTATGAAATACTTAGTTTTGTCCATAATATTAGCTTCTCAAAAGACTCATAGCACAAGCATTGTCCAAGACCACTGTTTCCCACAGGATCCGCCTCCTGTGGAAACTCAGACACCAGGTTTCCTAGGCGGCTGCAAAATGCACTGGGCAGAAACAAGAATAGGGTAATGTCTCAAATTTAAAAGAATCAGGATGATGTGTTTTTTTAATTACTAAATACAACATGTATTCAATAAATATATGATGTTGTTTATGTCAACTTTAATATATTGGCATAGATTATGTTTTCCTTCAGTACCAAAGTTCTAAGAATTCTTAAATTGATAATTGGAAGTTTTCTTTAAAGATAATATGTACTGTTAAAATTATTGTGTATCATGGATATTTCTTTCCTTTTAAAGATTTTATTTACTTATTTATAGAGAGCGGGGGAGGGAGAGAGACAGAGAGGGAGAGAAACAGCAATGTGTGGTTGCCCCTCACGCTCCCCCTATTGGGGACTTGGCCCACAACCCAGGCATGTGCCCTGACTGGGACTTGAACCAGTGACCCTTTGGTTTGCAGGTAGGTACACAATCCTCTGAGCCACACCAGCCAGGGCTCATGGATATTTCTTATATAAAAAAGATGGTTTAAGTTATAAGGGTTTTCTAATGTGATACTTATTATGTATTACTTATACATAATGTAATACATCTAATGTGATACTTATTAGTATTTTTAGCCACTGTACATTACCAGGAAGTAAAAAGGAAATGAATATATGAAAATAGTATAATCAAAATTCATTTATCCCTAAGATGTGCTATAAAGTTAACCAGAGGAATACTACACCCTTAAGCTAGATTAAATTTCAAAAATAGTTTTCTATAAAATTATTTATTTGCCCACAGTGGTTTTTAACTTTCAGAAAATAATATGTCTTTATGTGTTCATTGTAACTCATTATTTTTCTCAATATAAAATTGTAATAATAATATCCAATATTATCATAATCTAAACTTACAGTAGTCAGTAACTTTTTATATATATCCTAAAGTTTATTTTCAAACATACAAATTCTTGTCAGACTTTGGAAGTGGTCACATATAGAGATAGCATATTTTGATTAAAGTATAACTTGCTACTCTCCTTATACTGAAAATATCGCTACATGAAAGATAAAATTCTTTAAGACTGTTACATTAAAATTACTATTCTGGGGAAAATCTGTTTCGCACCATTCAATTAAATAAGAAAAATACTTGCCGTGTACCTTCAACTTTTGATAATATGAAAAAAAGATTATGAAATTGAGGGCAGTGACCCTTGAGCTCTACTGACCTTCTCATAGAACAGAAAATATAAAGAGCATATTTCTCTGCAGCACATGGATGTGTAGAGAATAGAATATATTGGAAATTCTGTGTTGAGTATTTAAAATAGATTTTGGTTTGGCTCTCTAGGAGAAATCATCATTGACAAAATTTGCTTTAAAGAATCACTGTCTAGCCATGCATAACAAAATTACTCATGCCATCTTGTTTCAAAGATTTTATTCCTAGTTTTGTTTACAAAAACATTAACTTCAGAAAATAGCATATGACAGGAAGTAATATATAGAAAAATTGCATTCAAATGTCAGAAATGTTGGAGTAATACATTTTGTAGTGGATGTTTTGGTGTTTATTCATTTGCATATCTTCTGAATGTCTCAGGTAAGATCTAAATTTTAAATAAAAACCAACAATTAAAACAACAACAACAACAACTCGGCTTTTAAAACACTCAGGTCTTAGAAACTCTAAGAACAGAGAACAGACAAAAATCTTATAACCCACTACCTCCCTGCAAAGCTCAGACCACAGAGAAAAGTTTTATAACCTCTTCACCTCTCCAAATTGTAGAGTCTAGGGAATATACATATATTTTATTTTATTTATTTTTTTCAACTAAAGCAACTGTTTTTCCATTGTGTAAGTCATTTATTTTTTCATTTCTTTAACTTTTATTGTATTTTTTCCCTTACCATTTACTCCCCTTACACCCGACTCCCCTGCATCCCCACACTGTTGTCCATGTGGAAGTCCTTTTTCCTTTTCGCTCCATCCCTCTCCCCCCTCACCTCACCCCACCCCCGCCACCACAGCTGTCAGCCTGCTCTCTCTCTACGTGTCTGTCTCTATTTTCCTTGTCAGTTCAGTTTGTTCATTAGATTCCACATATGAGTGAAATTATATAGTACTTGTCTTTCTCTGACTGCCTCATTTTACTTAGCATAATGTTCTCCAGGTCCATCCATGCTTTGCAAAAGGTAAATTTATCTTCTTCTTTAATGGAATACTACTCAGTCATATTTTAAAAAGAAACTATATATATTTTTACATATTTATGTATGTAAAGCATATATACATACAAGTATATGTAAGTATATATGCACGTATATAGAAGTATATCTATGTATTCAGATGTACACAGACACATCTAAATGGAAGTTAAATGTGTATATTTAATGTGTCTGTGAACACTTGGTCTATGCTCAAGACACCCTAGATACCCCCTGGGAATGGAACCTAAGATTGAGGCCAACTTTCAGTAACATCGAAGAAGTTGATCAATCACACTATTACACCCTGAACTCTAGCTCAGGATAGGTGTTTTACACGTGCATTTTACTTTAAGAAAGTTGAGATGGGAAGCACTGAATATTGGCCACAGACTTGTGTAGATTATCAGTACGAGTTCTGAAACAAATGACTGGTATGGAAATACTGGGTTGGTTTATATGTTTTGACCTCTAAGATGTCTGGGAAATGGCCACACTACACAGTCACCTCCTGCTATTATTTTCTGACATAGGCCATTTATATCTATATAATATTGCAAATTGCTGGTGATCTATTTTAAGGAAGATGAAAAAATATTTTGCAGGAGCTCAAAAAAAGTGTTAAAAAGAACTGGAACATCAGCTCATAGTAAAAGCAGGACATAAATAATAACAGCAACAACAAAGGTCCCTATACTGGGCGTATCGCATTCTGAGTAACTTAACCCCCCAGATCCTATAAGAGGGTAGTACCACTTTGTCTGTATTTGAGTTGTAATCAAATTAAGGCTTATAAAGTTCATACATTTCTAATAATTCTGACAAAACTAGGAGCAGGATTCACCCAGAAAATCTGGATTGGCAACTCACACTTTTAAATAATGGACAATTATTGAAAACAAAACAAGACCAAGTAATGATAGTAACTTCATGAAAGTAGTTATTTTATAGGTCATAATAAGTTATCATTGTTTTTTTATGCTATATAAAAATGATGCATTGGTATCTCATGAGAGTCACGTGTGTAGTTATATGTTGCTGTGCTTTGTTTACCCAAGATGTTTATAAAGGTACTTAGTAGAAAAGGAGGCATTCTATTCTCAGGGGGAAGCTCAGAGAAGCCTCGTGACTTTTTAGGTCACTTTTACGTAATCCAGGGTCCTGTATTTACCCAGAGTCATTAGCTGCATCTCGTTGGCTCACTAGGATGTCCACTCCCATGCAGCAGCGGTAGCCTGTCCCTCATGGGCCATCTGCGGTCATGGACAGGGCTGTGGTCAGCCTTTTGTTTCCACCTGGTTTCCTCTGTCAGCTTGCCAGCTGTGCTTTCTGGCGGCATTGAGGTTGGTCTGCGGAGAGAAAGGAGATCTGAGAGAAGCATAAAAATTACTTTTAGCAAGCACTATTTCCACATCCCCTTGCAATCTCTGGGCCAAGATGTATTTAAATGTCTCTTCTGAGGGGATGTTAATGGCTTTTTAAGAACCATCCGCTGCTGAGGCCCTCTCGGCTGCACTGACACGAGTGGTACCCTGAGCTCTGACTAGCACTCCCCATCAGATCCTGGCCCACTTCGTACAAACTGCTTTTATTGGATTCACAATTCTCCTAGGCCCTCTGTGTGTCCATGTGGCCCACATTAAGTGCTGAAGGAATGCTTCCTGCATACCCTTTGTCCAAATGGGGTCAGGAAATTTGGCAACAGCTCTTCATGGCCTCCCTCCAAATCCAGTGGCAGGTGAATCTCATGTTTTCTCAATGCTCTGGGTTGGCATCAGACACTTAGCCATCATGACCTCTAACTTGACTTTCTGAATGGTCTGATGATACTGTTCTCATTTAGCTGGAGGTGAGGTAGAAGTACCCCAAGCCCTCGTACCTGAAGTGGGTATGAGATTTAGAGATGCCAGCAGATCTCTCCAAAGAAATCTTGCTCAACCACCCTCTGCCTGTCTCACAGCCTCAATCTGTGTGTGTCTTCCAGGTGGCAGAGGCGTTTTGAGCTCATACCTGTGGCGGACTCAGGCCATCAGAGTCCACCTTGTTGTGGCTGAAAGAGAAAATAAATGCACAGGCGACAGCAATCCTATGGAGAAAAAGCATGGCTACTCTGTCAAGGAGAGAGTGTCTATGAATTCCTTGGCCACTCTCTCAAAAGGAGAGCGCCCCAACCCTTGCCTAGACAGGCTTTTATTGTTTTTCTTGGGGCTTATATCAGAGAAAGATTTATTAGCTATTACATAGAATATTGTTGTCTACATTTTAGGTGCAATCAAGGAAATGAAAATAATATGCAGAGGGGAGTGGCGGTGAGCTGATTAGCTCTGTCCTTGGGAGAATTCACACAGGCTTTGGAAATTACCTTAAAGACAGACAATACACATTTGTTGTTTTAGACCAGGGTGATGAGTTTTAGTAAGAGCAAGCCGTAACATAACAGTCAGTATGCATTTTCCAGGCCTGATTCCCACGGCAAAACTTGGTTTGAAGGTCTGGCTCCTGCCCACCAGCTCACTTCTGTAGGTTTTCCATACAGAGCTGAGTCGTGTTTGCCAGACCAAAATAAGCCGGTCTCCTACACATGCCACCATTCATTTTCCCGTGCTCAACAGCAACCGTGACAAAGATACTGTCACATATAGATGAACATTCTTACCTGGGATAGCATCTCCATGTGAAAGAGCACAGATCTGGTTGTTCTACAGAGCCTGAAGCAAAATGCATTAAGGCTCAGCAAACTACAGCAAGTCAACTAATTACTTGTTGCTGGAATTAGAAACGTGAGAAGAAAGTGATAAGGGAATACATTAAAAAGTAGGTATGGGACATCCTGAAGGCGATGAAGAACCATAGAGTCTAAAGGTGGAGTGTTACACTCTTATGTTATTTAAAGTCTCTGAGAGTGTAAGGAATCATGATATTACAAGGAGAAAGGCTGGAAGCAGGGGAAAAGGCAAAGTGGGAACCATGATATTGTATAATAATTGAAAAATGATGAGGACTATATTTCAGTGGCTGTAGATGGTTGAGAAAGAAAAGAAACACAGCGATGTCATGGAAGTCAGTCTTGTAAGTTTTGGAACAAATTAGTGTGCTTGGTGTTAAGTTAAAAATCATGTAATAATTTAGTTGATATGCACTAAATATTAGTTAATTTAGTTATATAAAGTGTGTACTAAATATATTTTCATGACATACAGAAAGCCACTTTTTCTCTTTTCATTTGTTTAATAATAACACTAAATGTCATGTTATCAGAAAACAAAGTGTTTTTACAAATCCCTTCAACAGATATTGTAGCAGATGTGTAGATGCCCCCCGCACACACACACACACACACACACACACACCACAGCCGTTCAGCCTGTTTGTGTTCAGCTGAACAGCAGCAGCTCTGTTCTCAGTGGAGCTTGACCCACCTGGATAGAGTGGCACCCTGGACAAGGGGAGGAGGGGGATGCTGGGAGACAGTGGAAAGTCGGTGTCACTCGGGTCTCCCAGTGTGATCATTGCAATGATCATTCTCAGAAACCTCTCAGCAGACTTGAGATCACTTGTCCCTGGCGATAACTCCCACATCGATACATCCTTTGTTAGCTTTGCCCAGTCTTGTCTCGCATCTCTAATTCCTCACTTTTGTTTGTGGGCATCTTCAATGAGCTAATGTACCTTCACAAAAGCCATTTTCTTAGGGCTTATTTATAAGAAATTCCAAATGAAGATGCCCATTCTCATTGATCTTGATAGAATTATAAAAATCATTGGTAGGTAGAGAAATCATGTAAGATATGTTATTACCAAATCCATGATTAAAATAAGTTTGCAGCACTTAAATTATTTGATTTAGACTTATAAATCAGTTTATCTAGTAACTTCCCATAGTAACTTACTTTTTAAGATTATTTTTCATTATTTATGGAATTGCCACTCATGTTTACCTCTTTAATATTAATTATAATCTCATTTTCCACAATGTCCTTGGTTTTGAAAAAAATAGGGTTAATATCATGAAACAAATGAAGACATTTATTCATTGGTGACTGATTATAAAACCAACCTATCTGAAGTATTTCTTCTCTAGGCACTTGAGTAATATAAATAGAACCTTAACAACATTGTTAGTATTGCATTTTCACTTTATTTAATTTGCTGTTCAGTTCATCTGCTGTATGGTTCATAGATTTATGTATCTCTCAAAAAACACAGTGCGATTCGTATTTCCACATTTAAATGGCACAAAATATAGAACCTAGAAAATATAACTGGTTTTGCAGGATGATTGATAGAATTATAATGTGATATTTACATTTCTGAAACATATCAACATCTTTGCACAAGGGCACTTTAATCAGTTTAAAGTTTAACTCCAATTTAAGCTTCAACAATTGTCATTGGGAGCAGCCAGGAACCAGACATCCACAAAAACCATTTCCGGATTTGTCTCTCGGCATCCACATCCTCCAGCATATGCGATTTTTGACTATGAAATGCAGGCTGCATTTCACCTTATTCTCTGCTTGTGTAACACAGTAATAAATTTTGAGACTTTCTGTTGAATTTTGGAGTTTTTTGTGCTGTTTTGTTTTCCTATCTTTTCTCTGTCTCTCTTTTTAAAAAAAAATATAAATTCCTTTCTGTGTCTTCTCATCTTCTTACTTGTGTGAGGAATTGTTGAAACAAATGATTCTTGCTTCCATTACATATAAAATAAATGGGCCAGTTTGCTGGGTTAATATAAAATCAATTATTATTTATATCAGTTCTGTTACTAAGTAACTGCTTTGCTGTGTAAATGATTTACAAACCTGCCAAAGGGAGAGAACAATTCACTACATCAACTATCAAGATTAAATTGATCATTTCTTTGTTTTAATAACTGGTCTTAGAAAATTTTCTCATTAAAACAAAATTTCCTTTCCTTAATTATATGGCCCCAGAAAGTTGGAGTTTTAAAGCCATATTTGTTTAAACTACACCATGGTTACTTATCAAATATTTTTTGAAGCTTCTCAATAATATTACTTTTTTTTCTATGAAGATGCTGCAGAATCCTTATGTGGCTGATACAAAATAATCTGCCAGCCAAACCACATTCCAACCTAATTATGCCCACCTGGTACATAGGAACTCTACACATGGCTAAAAGCGGTGAAATGAATATGCTGTCTTTTTTAATGCAATCAGCAGTGATGTGGAAATGTGATTTTTTGCTTGCTGCTAAGTTTTATTAATTGCAATTGAAAACTAGCAATAAGGTTTTCGAGGATCATACAGGGGAAGATGAAAACACAAAACACGGCAAACCCTTCATAAAATCTACTGAGCATTCTCAATTTAGAAAGATGCATCTTTAGTATATGGAAAGAGGCAAAGTGCTAATGTATCTCAAAAGGAAGTGTAAAATCGTCTAAAATAGTATGCGGTGACCTATTCAAGTATATATAAATTTATATTTTTATATATATATATATATGTATCTGCTAGCTTCAAATGTTATTTATTTGATGAATAAAAAGCCCGGTATTTTTACCAGCATGCTAGATGTCAGTTCGACTTTTTTTGCTCAGGATGTGATTTCACCTGAAAGCTGTTCAGCGGCGTGCAGACATCTGTGTTGTCCTGAGGACTCGGAGTCCAAGTGGCCTGGCAGGCATTCAGAATGATTAGCAGTAGAAAACCTCATTTGGAGAAGAGAAACATTCACGGGGACTCGAGTGCCTTTCCTCTGTGCCTTTCCTTTCTGTCTAAAGTGCAGGGGTCGGGGAAGGGTTTCATTTTTTAAACATAAAGAGAACACACTTATGCATAAACATAGTTTTGATGCATATGTTAATGAATAACAGCTGTTTTCTGTGCTGTCTCTTAGCTATTGGTCCTCAAACCTGTTGATAGGATGGTTACATTGCTTTGAAATCCTCTGCTACTGTCACCCATATATTTTACATCACTCAAGTTTTGTATTTTGTGATTTAATTCACATTTTAAAGCCTATCTTCAAAGTTCTTAGCATTTCAACACTGTTCCAGTTTTCCAGCCACGGAATTGTCCCCAAACTGTCAGACGTGACGGTTCTGATTACAGTCTGCAATTATGGCCCTAAAGTCTTCTTCGATCTCACTCTGTGAGATCCACTGATTCGGTTATTATTCATTATTTTATGGTTTCTTCTAGTGCACGTTTTCTAAGGGTGTAATTTCTGTAGTGGTTTACTGGCAGACTACACTGTTCCAAAACGGGTAGCACCATTCTCCGTGAGATGATAGCACATACCAATCATTCATCGCAGGCATCAGTAGACGACTTGCTCTGGCAGCGAAATGTCACCTTCGTCACTTCAAACAGATGCCTGAAGAGCCAGCTCATGGTTGATATGCTTTCTTTTTGTCCTACCTTGATGATCAGAGAATGGTGTAAGGAGAGATGCTTCATCGACCTGCATCCTGAGAAAGGCGCAGTGGAGAATAAAGCCCCAGCCAGGTCACTGGGGACAAGCAGAGAGGGTGGGCACTGTTTTCCCTGCATGTCACCCAAGCATAGGGTTGTGTCCTATGGCAGCATCATGTAGCCCCATGACGCCCGGAAATGAGGCTCACAATTTTAGGAGTTAAAAGGTGCTAAGGAGGTGATCTTCTGTGGTAAGCGGGACGATGTAGCAGGAAAATCCTGTAGTAAAGTCTTGTCTCCACTATTTGAAAATTATCTGGTTTGGGACAAATCACTTTATTCTCGGAGCCTCCGAGTTGTATCTGAGTAAAATTTATAATAACAAATATAACATCGGTTCTGCTGTGGGTGGAAACCAGGCTCTTCTATGGGATTGCGGGGAAAGCGTTCCAAGGACCCGTGCTCAGGAGAGTACACTGTGGCAAAGGGGTTTGTTTGTGCGGAAGGCTGGCCTGGGTTTCCAATGTCCCATCCCCCTCTATCTTATCTCAGAAAATGTCCAACAGTGTCCTCTGCAGGGCTAAAATAAAAGTCAGTGTCCAGAATTTCCGCTTGAGATTAAAGCTTAGTCCTTTTTAGATCCCACAGCATCTTCTTCGGGCCCCAGAAACCGCTAGACCCACACGCGGTGTTCTCCAAGGCAGGAGAGAACACGAACCAACAGGCAAGTGCGGGTCATGCAAAATGAAAGTGAGGGTTGTGTGTGGGGGGGGGGGGGGAAGCGTGTTCCTTTGGTGCCCTGGGATTATATTTGCTTGACATTGTGATGGACCAAGTGCTTTTTCCAAAAAAAAAAAAAAAAAAATCAACTTCCCAAGCTTTCGTGGGCTTTTTGATAAGTCCATCCTAGTTAGACTGACAGGACTCTTTGTTCAAGCACCTCCCCCTGGACCCCCAGCAATCCAGCTCCAGGGTGGGGGAGGGTGGAGTCCTAATCCCCTTAGCGGGGCACTGCTCCAATGCTCCGGAGTGGAAGGCTGCAGCTTCTCTGTGAAGTAAATTGGTTTATGCTCCCCCATTTATTAAACGCAACGTCTAATTCCCTTTGTACCCTTTATTAATCATTACCTAGCTACCTATAATAATAGTTCCAATGATCTGCCTTCTAGCCCCAATTTTATTCATTTTCATAGATAATTACACAAACATTTTAGCGAGTGGAACTCTCATACATGAGAAGTCTAGTCTGTTGTATGTCCGTTGAGACAGAATATGGTCGAGGATATGGTGGAAAATGTTTTTCTTTCTTATTTATATTCCCTGACCTATATAGTTCATGAAAGGGATGACATAATAAAAAATCCTGGCTCTTATTTGGTGTTATAACTTATTTAGAGTGTTAATACAGGGTTTATTGGCTTTTCTCAGCAGAATCTTAGGTCAAAATACAGAAAGTCTGATTGAATTCAGTTATGATGACAACCCTGTTGGCACCCAGCGATATTAATTGAAATAACAATACATCAGTACTGATATGATCATGAGAATAAAGAACCCACTGGGAGAAAAAGTGAGGCTACTGTAGACCAGACTCACCAACGGAAGGGAGACAGTGATGATTCTTTTGATCCTTCCAAACTAAGAGTATTACAGGGAGAAAGCATCGTGTTGCAAACAAGTGCAGTAAAATAAGGAATTTTTGAACCTTTAATAAGCATTCTTGAAACAAAAATACTCATTTGTGTGAGCGACTGCCTGTAACTCTCCTTTGTTGGTGCTATTGGGCATGAGGAAACACATCAGTTTTCTCTTGGGTCAGGCCAGTCTTAATCTTCATGACTTTTAGAGTACTTGGTCTAAAATAAACTCGACTTTCTTTTAGATTAGAGTGCTCTTCATCACTTTGCTTCCAGTTGACATGTAAGAGTTCTATGATTGTACCTATTGGGGAAGGGATGGTGATTCTCCAGTAGAATAAACTTGATCTTGCCTTAGTTTAATCCTCGCCCACACATGTCTGTAGAGTATCTAATTTTAAAGTTGTTTAATTATTGAAGTGATATTTATCTTATACCTCAGTAATTTATAAGTTAAATATTAACATGTATTTCAGTATTCACCTGTGTTAGGAAGATGGAAACTGTGTTGTAAATTTCATGTTGATATGACATTTTCTAGCAGTTCACAGAAGAGAGAAAGTTGATAATAAAAAAGAAAGAATCCTGTAAGCAACCACACACAATACATAATGCATACAATGAAATTTGAAGTAGTATTCAGCCAATACACAAAGTTATATTAAAATGGTAAACATTGTTTATCAATAATTATGCACACTTCTGAATACACCAAAACCTCAAGCGTCATGATAAAGTTCTCATAATGAAACACCTTTCATGCAAAGATGCAAATGCTTATTATCATGGGCTTCAGAACCATGATATGGGCATGAGTGAGTATAGGTGAAAATTTCTCTGATATTCTAGACTAACAAGAAGGACATTGGAGCAATTACTACCAAAAATGGAACTGAACCTCCTAGAGCACTGTTGCATAGCTATTTACCTATGAGTGGCATCCAAGTTATTTGCATTATTTCAACATACATAGTTACATAGCTGTTACAGCTTCTACAATGTCATTCCCTAACTGGCATCTGGCTGATGGAGGGCAGAGATGCTGCTCCACATCCCCTAAAGCAAAGCACAACACCCCTCAGCAAGGAAATATCTGACCCCAAGTGGCAAAGCTGAGAAACTCTGGATTAAGGAAATGTACACTGACTGCAAAGTGACTCATTTGAGGTTAATAATAATGAATTGAGAATTAGGACAATCATAATTTTTTGTGGACTGGAAATTAGAGTCATTTAGTGAAATATTATGGCTAAGATTGTTTGAATTATCTATCAGGCAAATATGAAAGAAGAGGAAGTTGAAAATGTGTGCAAAGCATGAATATAGTGAATGAAATAGACTCTCCACTGTGTACAAAATGAAAGTGATGGCATAGGGCAGGGGTGTCAGACTCATTTCCACTGAGGGCCACATCAGCCTCGCCGTTGCCTTCAAAGGGCCGGATGTAGTTTTAGGGCTGTATGCATGTAACTACCCCTCAACTAGGGGCAAGGAGCTCTACATTTGGCCTTCTCAAGGCAGGGTGAAGCTGATATGGCCCCCAGTGACAATGAGCTTGACACCCTGGCATAGGGAATATTCAGACATAGAAATATTGTAAAACAAATATATTGTAGTTAATATCAGTCAATATATTTGTAAAACAAATATATTGTAGTTACTATCCAAAACTGATTTAATCAGTTTTAGAGTTGCTCTCGGATATTTTGTTTTGATGCTGTTTTTTTTTTTGTATATTCTCTATATCAATACTTTCTTGATTTGACCAGAGTAATTATTATAAGTCACTCAAAACTATTAAGGCAAGTTATCATCATTGTTTATCTTTTAAAATTCTAGGACATTTGTTATTTTATATAAACCTTAATATTATTTTCTTTAAATTTGAATATAACCTAAATCATACAAAAGCACATGGTATTTCCATGACCTTAAAGACAAGTGCCTTTATCTATTAAGTATATCATAATATACATGTTTTTCATATGAATTCTCCGTGATAATACTCTTCCACATGTTCTTACACCATTACATTTAAATTCCATTTTATCAATTTTAGTGGGATTTTCTAATTTTGCCAACTAGTACCTGGACTTCATTGCTAAATTTATTTCTAAACATTTTCACAGTTTTCGTTGCTATTATAGATACAATGATTAGCTATATATCTAATTAATGCTAATTTTTCCTCGAGCTTGGTTTTCCCATGAGTATACAATTTATTATTCAGAAAAAATACTCTTATTTCCTTGTTTTCTGGTGCTGCTAGAATTTTCAAAACAATGTCAAGTAATAATTCCAAGAGAAGCTAAACCTCTCAAGTTCTGGTGTTAATCAAATACAATTTTTATATTTCCCACTTTTGGGAAATAGTTGCTGTTGATGTTTGAAAACTGACAGTATTAAATACATTTTTTTTGTATTATCACTTTATTTAAGGTTTGGATGAGAGATAGTTGTTGATTTGTCAGACACTGTTCTAGCATCTAGTGATATATATTTTTTCCTTTTACCTTGTTTATTTGATTTATTGCTGTGTTCTCTTAGTTTATGCTTAAAATAGCTTTTAACATATTAACACAGTATCTCAGTGAGATTATTCTATGACTTTCTTTGTATTACAGTAGACCATCAAACAACTTGGGTTTGAAGTGCACAGTTCCACTTATACATGGAACTTTTAAATAAATAATGTAAATGTATTTTCCCTTCCTTATGATTTTCTTAGTAATGTTTTCTCTAGTGTCTGTATTGTAAGAATGCAGTATATAATACATAAACTTACAAAGTATGTGTTAACTGTTTATGTTATCAGTATGGATTCTGGTCAGTGGTAGCTTATTACTAGTTAAGTTTGAGAAATCAGAAGTTATATACTGATTTTCAACTAAATGGGGAATTAGCATCTCTGACCCATGCACTGTCCAAGGGTCAGCTATATTTATTATATTTCAACATTAAATTTATGTTTATTTCACATATTGATGGAGAAGAATTTATTTATTTTCTAGAAGGATATAAACAATATTAGACTTATCAGTTCCTTAGAATGTAGATGTCTTTACACCTGACTTTAATAACATTTTCAACGCTACATCTTTGATTAACTTTCTAAATATTCTCTCATCTTTTTCCTCTTAAAAATGTCCCCTTCCTCTGGATATTTATTAGTAAACTGTATGTTTGTTTTGAGTTATGTATATCATCTAGGTTTGTAAATATGCTTTGATTCATTGTGTATGTTTTTAGCCTCAGAAAAAGGTATGTATTCTTTGAACAATTAATAAATGATAATCATAAAAATATTCATTATTGGTTAATTTCTGGTGTTAAATGAATAATGAATTGATAGTTGGAATAAACCATAAAATAGATTCTCACAATTTGGAAATCTCTGCTATACTAAAGAGCCTAATTTTTGTTGTGGCTGTTCTCATCAATTTTGTTTTTCTCTTAGAGTATGCTGCAAAGTCATCACTAAATGGTCAAAGAGAGAATTTCATTTTCCAAATCACACTGCCTTACCGTTAAGAGGATTCAATGTCTTTTTACTGGAAATAACAATATTTTACTTGCATTCCATGACTGCACAAATAGAAACTTTCAAATGTATCACCTTAAGATCTTTCAGGAGAAAATAAAAAAGTGGAACATGCTATTATTATTAAATACTATTATTTTATCATTGGCATCAATACAGTAATCCTTCAAATATGAATAACTTCACGTAAAAGTTTTCTTGAATCATAGTAGGCACTATTATTGCTTTGTAGTAATCTGTCTGTTATGGAATATAGCTGATAATTATCATTCTGAAGTAAAATGCCATTTCTTCACACATTATCTCCTTTGAAACCCTTTGGTGTGACAGAACATAGTAAAATCATATTACACTGCTGATATTAAAATCATGACATTTTTGAAATGTACTGAAAAAGCAGTTTTTTTTACTTTGTTACCCCCCGAAAATGTTCTCTTTACTGGGTTATTTTTGGTTGCAATTTACTAATAAATTTCCCAGTTTGAGATATAAGTGTCAAAGAATAGTTACCCAAAAAGATTACATATTTTAAATTATTTGATTGTTTATCATATTCAGTAATATTACTGTATTAATTTAAATATTAGAACACATTTAATAGAGTAGATTATCTTTCTTGACTAAAGCAGCTGTCAAGAATTTATCTAGATAAGCCCCAGCTGCTGTGGCTCAGTGGATTGAGTGCCGGTGTGCGAACCAAAGGGTCACCTGTTCGATTCCCAGTCAGGGCACATCCCTGGGTTGCAAGCCAGGTGCCCAGCTGGAGGGCGTATGAGAGGCAACCACACATTGATGTGTCTCTTTCTCCCTCCCTTCCCCTCTCTCTAAAAATAAACAAATAAAATCTTTTAAAAAGGAATTTCATCTGGATTAAAAAATACACCAATTATATGGGTTTTTGTAAGACAATCTGGTGTTCAGTTAACACATATGTAAAATGAGGCACTTCTTCGGGTTTCTTTCAATTCTTGAATTGTGTTATCTGTTACTTAGCTCGGATCAAAAAGTTAGACAGTGAGGGTTCAATAAAAGAATCCCAGCTGATTATAAGGAAATAAAACAAGTAATGCCTTATAGGTAGGCTAAATAAAGTTTAGAAAAGAATGCCAATCAATGGGGCCAATTTCTTACAGATGAAACAGGAAGAAAGTCTGTATGTGTGTACACAAGTTAGGAGAGTAGAAAATAAAAACTGGATATATATAATCATACAGAAGTTCTAGGATTAAAGGAGTCAGAAAAATAGGTGTAAATTTCTGCACTAAAAGATGAAATGTCATAGCAAACCAGTAACAAAACTGGAAATAATGATTATTGAACAAACATTACCTGGCAGGACTCTGTCATATACGCATTATCTAAGTTACCTCTCAAAGTGGTCACAGGTGACATTAACATCCTCATGAAACCATTGAACAATCTGATACTTGGACAGTGAGGGAACAGGTAGTAAGTGTGACTAGATTCAATCTGCCTCAAAATTGTAAACTAAAACAAATAAAATAAACATTCATCACAATCTCAGTACCTAATGTTCCAGATGGTTTAGAATCTTCCAAGCACTATGCCACGGCTTTGCATGTGTTTTTACTGAGCTCTGAATTCACGCCTTTTATTATGTGTTATAACCCCCCACTGTATAGATACATTAAGTGAGCTCCAGACGGAATGATGACTTGTTCAGATTCACCTAATTAATAATTAACAGAGCCATAATCAGTTTCTTTGACATCATAGGTTCTTGTCATTCTTCAACAGAAATTTTGCAGTACAAAAGGATTTGAGTAGCAAGACTGAAAGAAGAATAGAAGAAAATAGGGACAATATGAGAGTGAATTATCTCTTTGAGTTTTACCACCTTTACCTGTAAAATTAGAGTGCAACAGTGAAATAAATAAATGACAAATTATACATAAATTATTTTGGGCATAAAGTACATGTGAAATCAATATCAGTTTTCACTATTATCACGAGCAACAACAAGACAAAAGTACCAAGTAGTATTATAGAAGAAAATCACAGAGCAGAAAAATGTGTATAGAAATTATGATTGATTGGCTTGTATACTTAGAACAACAGGTGAGGTAATGGAAACGTGAAAAATGTCTACCGCGGTGTGTGCAATATGGCAGGTAGACAAGAAAAGGGATATCTTGCATTGAAGTATTACTGGCCAACTGCTCCAGTAGACAGATGATAGATGATTGATAGATAGATAGATAGATGCAGATAAAGTAGAAGAAGGAGGAGAAGAAGAAAAGAAGAAAATGTGTGCTTGTGTGTGTGTGTGTGTGTGTGTGTGTGTGTGTGTTGAGCATGCATTTAAGTCTTTTAAGGACCCTAGCAGTGGATTCTTTGCAGAAATAGGTCATTTTATTCAAGAAAAGGCTTCCCAGGCTTCCTAAGTAATTCAAACAAACAGGAAAGGAAAAGGATCTTTGGAATTAGAAATATTTTTGAACAAAATACATGTGGATGTGAAAACTAAAGGATAACAAGATTATTCATAATTACAGAAGAATAATTAGAGTGTCTCAGACTAATGTATAAAGTATTATTTAAGCTAGAAAAGCAAAACAGAAAGAAACAAACAAACAAAAAGAAAATGTTCCCATCAGTGCTGGAGTAACCCCTGAATAATTTACAACTGCCATCCTTTAGGGAGGCAAGTAATTATTTTTCAACCCATCTGCTTAGATTATCAGGCTTGTACATTTGTATAAATTACTTTATTATATTTATTATTATGAGTCGTGACTGATGCTATTCCGGGACTTTGTTTTATTTAAATGGCTTGCACAAGGTTACTTTTTGGAGACTTCAGAATTCCAGTGAAAAAAATCTCTTCTTCATTTCTAACATGAATTCTCCACAATGATTTTTGTGCCTTAAAACTATATTTATAATTCAGTCCCACACTCATAAACCCAAAGGTTAAATGTTTCTTTTTATCTTTATAGGTTTAAAAATATTTTTCAGAAAATAATAGTAATAGTTTCCCTAAGGTTAACATTAACAGGCAAGCTATTTTAAAATTTTATTATAAAGAAAGGGATCCTGTTTCCATTAAGTTAATTTTGAATAAAGTCACAAGAACTTGTTTTTCAATAAGAGTCACTGTTACAGCCTGGAATTTATTTATTTTTATTTTATACTGTCCTATTTCTCCAGAAGATTACCATTTAGAAATTATTTTGTAAAATCACACTATATTTTACTTTTGTATTGTAGGAAATGAGCCTTTCTATACCCCCAAATATATGGTCTAATTTTAGTAGCACAAGAGTAACAAGCTTCAGGGGCAATGGCTTCTCCATTTGGAGAATTAAAGTTACATAATCCATTGATCTTTTTGTGTAATTCAGGGACAGTTTCTCATCTAAATGTGTGTATGCACTTTCAGGTAATTTCTTGGGTTCCCAGAGTCCGCTGACTCTGATGGCTGAATTTCGAATCGAACTTTTGACTTGAAACCTTCGGAATCCCCAATGAATGTCACATTACTGTCATCATCAATGAATACTGTTTTCTCTTGTTGTTACTCATGTTTAAGGCATCATATTATAACATCACAGTGACTTGGCCAACAAAGGTAATATGAAACTTTCTATGATTGAAAGCCGTAATGGTCTAATCTCTGGTTTGTATGAGTATGATGCTATTTATGTTGCCTAAGCATTTATCATTTTAAAAATTTACGAAATGTATTCAATCACTTGCCATAGCTCAATGAACCAAAATATTGACTCAAAGAATACATCACACTGAAGACAGAATAAAATGTATCAAAATGCCAAGATCTTTTCACAGTTGTATTTAGTGACAGTTTTTTTTTTGCTTTTGACTCTTTTCTTTCTTATTAGAAAATACATGTAGTTTAAACTGAAAAATAGATTTCATATCCAGCACAGATCATCTCAAAGCGGCTCCTCCACACGCCTGGGTTTCGGTTGTTCTGATTGGTTTCCACACACAGGAAGAATTAGTAGATATTTCCTGTGCTTGCCACACACAGAAGCATTAAGGCAGTGTTTTCCTAAGTGTTTCAGCTACATAATTTTGTGATAAATGTATAACTTTTACCAAAAAATATAAACCCTGCATGAAATTATTTTTTGTTGTCCTGACCAGTGTGGCTCACTGGCTGGTTGTTACCACACAAAGCAAACTGTCACTGGTTCAATTCCCTATCAGGGCACATCCCTGGGTTGCCGGCTTAGTACCCAGTTTGGGCACATACAGGAGGCAACCAGTCAACGTTTCTCTGTCACATCAATGTTTCTCACCCCTCTCTTTCACCCTCTTGTCCCCCTTTCTCTAAAAATAAATAAAATCTTAAAGCACAGGCTGCGAACCAAAGTATCGCAGGTTTGATTCCCAGTCAGGGTACATGCCTGGGTTGCAGGCCATGACCCCCAGCAACCGCATATTGATGTTTCTCTCTCTCCATCTCCCTCCCTTCCCTCTCTAAAAATAAATAAATAAAATCTTTAAGAAAATAAAATATTATCTTTCCCTTTCTTTATTCTAAAAGCACACCCTACTCCCCACCCCAACCAGCAATCTATTCCCTATATCTATGAACTTGGTCCTGTCAACCTCATTTTTCTGTTTCCCTGGACAATAAGATGGTTGCAAAACTTGTCTATATTCTCTGCATCTAATTGTTCTCCTCTCCTCTCTGTCCTGTGTACTTCAGTCTGCCTTTGGCCACCATCACCTGCTGACTCTTCTCTTGTCCATCTATCAATGATCTCATCGATGCCTTCATGTGATCCAATGGCTGGTTGGTTCTCTTCTTTATATATATGCAGGGATTAGCACAGAACATCACGGTTTCATCCTGAAAACATTTTCTTGTGCTAGATTTCAGAACCTATACTCTCCTGGTTCTCCTCTTGCAGCATTCACAACCTCCATGGCTGGTTCTTCTAGCATCTCCAAGAATGGGAGGACCCAAGGGTTCAAGCCTCATACCTGTTCTCCACCGTTTCCTCTCTGTAGGATTCTAATGGAATCCTGGATTCTGGACTTTAAATACCAAATACACTGACACGAATTAATAGCACCAAGGAAGTCTTCCTCTTGAGCTACAGATTAGTATAACCACAGTTTAAACTTCCTGTCTGATAATTCCATAATCTGTGTCACATTTGCACTCGGTTCTGGTGCTTTTTTTTAATGTTCCCCAGACTGTGTTTTTTGGGACTTTTAGCATTTCATGTAACTTTTTTTGTTGTTGAATGCCAGAAATGAGATGTCAGGTAACAGGAATGAGACACAGAACCCTTTAATGTGAGTTCTGGGGTTATTCTGGTTAGTGAGTGAGCTGTGTCTGTTTGCAGTAGCTGCACATGCCGGAGGATTCTGAAGAGGAAAACCTGCCGTGTTCTTGTTTTATCTTCCTCCCCATTGCTGTATTTTAACTTCCCAAAAGGCTCCGTCTTAGATAGAATCTGTGCTTTGTGGCTCTCAGAGTGGCAGTCCATTGTTAATACGGGACTGGAGTCCTAACGATGTGGCTGTGAGGTGTCAAGGAGAAGCATTCTCTCTTCCTCTGATTAGGTCCCAGTCTTTTAATGGGTCTGTGTGTTTGGCCTGTGATACTTGGTGTTTTTTGGCATCACTCACCTTTTGGTGAAACTGGAAGGACAGATGCAGGTGGTGTGGGGTGAATGTTTTTCTTGCCATGGCATGGATTTCTGCTAAAAATCCTCCCTCCCCAAAGTCCGCCTTTCTTGTGACATGCTCCAGACATAACTCACAATGGTTACTTTTCTACTAGGTTGGCCCAAAAGTTCTTTTTCTCCCCTGTAAAATGGTTCTAGTAATGCTTAGTTGTCTTTAACTTCATTTGAAACAATTTTGTTCGTTTGTATTGTGATAGCTGTCATATCAGCATGCATTTAAAAAATCAGTTTTGTGTTGCTATTTTATATTGAAGATGAAAGAAGATACGCAACATTTTTGGCATATTATGCTTTATTATTTCAAGAAAGGTAAAAACACAACTAAAACATACACACAGACACATGAAAGATTTGTGCAGTGCAGGGAGAAGGGGCTATGACTGACTCAATGCAAAAGCGGTTTGCGAAGTTTTGTGCTGGAGATTTCTGGCTGGTTGATGCTCCATGCTTGGGTAGGCCAGAGGAAGTTGATAGTGACCAAATGAAGACATTAATTGAGGACAATCGACATTGTACTATACGGGAGATATCCAACATACTTAAAATAGCCCAATCAATGAAGTTATTGGTAAAAATGAAAAGAGTGTCTTACTTTAAGGCAAGAAAACTAAACCGACTTTTTGGCCATTCCAACACTGCCCCTGCTAACAAGGGGCTGTTTCTTGGCACTCACGAGACTCTGGTGGGTGTCTTGGAGGTAAAACCTAGTAGACTGTAAGACTGGGACCAGAGGAGTTGCTCCCCATCACCCTGCATCACACAGACAGCTGCGGCTCATGAAGCCACTGATTACATGCTCCTGCCAGTCTGCGGCTGCAGCAGCTTCTGCTCCAGGATCATGGCTGTATGTACCCTCTGGATTTGCCTGCCTATCCAGATGTGGGGGTAGCAGTCTGCCCTGTGACTTCAGTTCTCTGATGGGCCCAAGACAATTTATTCATTTTGAGTTGTTCAGCTTTTTCTTGTTGTAAGGACAGGAGTAATGACTTCCAAACTCTTTTCCTTTTCAGAGCTGAAACCGGTAGTCCCATATCAATAATTTATTCAACATGTCCATTAAATGGCACATTACTTCTCAAAATTAACTGCTCCAACACTAAGTGTCATCTCTTCCCACCACCTTCCAACCTCCTTTGCTCCTAGGTATCCCCCACATCGCTAAACAGCAGCTCCAGCCTCCTGGGTGCTCAGACTCTTAAGTCAGATTTTTTTATTCCTTTCTACCATACTAGGAGGAAACCGTGTGGTTTTCATCACCTTTGTTACCACCTCTACCAGCGCCGTCTTGGTCCAAGCATCCACCATGAGAATACGAATGATGGTGAGAGCCTGGTAACTAGCCTCCCTGCTACCTCCATTGTCAAAACATTAGTAATGGTAGAGTCTCTTCAAAGATGAGAATGATTTTGTCACTCACACTTTCAAAGCTCTAGTATTTATTCTCTCACTATGACTGGAACACATGAGCTCAGATTTAGATAAACCCTACCCATACCCTCTAATGTAGTCACTTCTATACTACTCTTGGGGTGAGTATGTACACCCCTCTTCCGGGCCTTTGCCTTTATTCTCCCCTCTTCCCTGTGTCACCTCTGATGCTCCTGTGACTGACACCCCACTTTGACAGCTCACCTCTCCCTCAGGCATTTCTGGACCAATGTATTTATATCCACCTGACCCTACATTTCCCTTCCCACAGAACACCTACTGTGGTCTTTATTTATATGTATTTCTGTACTGTTTATTTCCACACAATATATAATCACTAGAAACAAGTACATTTAACTATGTTCTAGACCAATGCATCACCACTACCTTAAACACTGACTGAGATAAAGTAGGTGCTCAATCTGTATTTACTTAAAAACTGGCTAAATTTTAACCTACTCAGGTAAGACTATTTTAGCTATATTCTGTATGTTCTGAATAGCAATAACAATACAGACCTAGTTACACATGGAGATAGTTTTATATTTAAACTTATATTTACTTCTTGTAATTAAATTTAGTGTCAGATTTGGACCTCCTTATAGTTCACTAAAAGAAAGAGAATGGAATAATGATGCATAAAATCTAAATAGGATGAAAGAGTCATTCATTGTTTTTCTTATTTCTTTCTTTTCTAGAGTATATATTTAATACCAAATATTTTGTCAAGTGGTCCAATTTGGTGTAAGTAGCTACCGATTTCATGTACTCTACAGATTTTGTTATAAGCTATGTAAGTACATTTATGTTAAAAGATATACACTTTCTGGTAAATCTACAACTAAACATGACCTCATGTTTAAACATGACCTCAAAATAATTAATGCTTGCCTTTCAGTCATATTTTTCTCTAATTATTTCTTCCAATTGCTTAGGCAGCTTCCTACATCCACAGAGTTTATACTTAGGCATTTCATCATCCACTTATCTTAAATCTCAGACTACTTGGTAATTAAAACTTTTCTGGCTAAGAACCTGCATGTCTAATACATAATCACTTCTAAATTAAATTTATAATCAATTAATCATTTCTCTAATAGTAATACTCATTATTATAATAATGTTTCTTTTCCTGATTTTTATAATCATGTCACGAGTAGCAGGAAATGTCACAGCTTATTAGAAGTTTGGGAATGATGCGTTCCTCTTCCATCTGATCGGAGGTATTAAGGAATGCTAAGGTGTTTTAGAATGCTTACCTATCTCTAAAGTTCTTCCCCAGGAAATACTGAATGGTGCTTCCTGTTCCAGTCAAGAAACAAGTCCCTAAAAAACATGCAGTGCAAAAAACATGCAGGCGTGAAAGACATTCAGGTTATTGTTCGACATTGACTTGAGGGGGAAAAAAACACCTGTGTGATTCATCACTAGCCAAAAATCAAGGTCCTTCGTCCTTTTAAGCGCAATTCTGTTTCTTAACCACATTTGATCACAAATTCTTTTTAAAAATCTTATTTTATCCATGGCTTCTCCTCTGTAGAGTGTTCATATATTTATTTTTGTGTTATTCTTCTTAAAGTAATGGCTGTGAGATGCAGCCAGAGGGCTGACTACCAGCCATAGTCCCAAGATAAAAACCTCTTTAACTGAAGCAAAAAAATGGTTTAGGGTTATATTTGTATTTTTGAAATGTTTAATTGAGTAGCATTCATTATATATAATATAATAATGAATGCTACTCATATAATCTGAAGAGTAGTGCTTTTATTTTTCAGAGATCTTCAGATATTTTTGTATTTTGTTAATACTATTACCACATTCATTTATTCATAAACTTCTGTGTGATGTGTTCAGAAAAATAAATGCAAAATCAAAGTAAAGTGAAGCTTTAGCACTATGAAGGGTATATGGATCTTCAGTGTACCACGTTGGATATTATTACACTTTAGCATATTTAACTTCAAATGTTCTAGCAAGGCTTTATCTTCCAAATGGATTGACCATACATGGCATGAACTTATAGAATATCAATAGAGCAAAGTTCCTAGAGATCTCTCATCTTATGGATCTTTCATATATATGCAGATCTGACCGATTACCAGATTTACTTCCTTCTGTTAGCTTGGAAATGAGTCTAAAGGGAAATGTCCCAAAGCAATAACTTTTAAAAGTTCTCATTATTCTTTCATCAGGCCTAAGACCCTAATTAATGAGATGCATGCTAATGTGTATTATACTTAATGCATCATTCTCTTATTCACACAGAGAAGCATCTAAGGAGCAGTGTTCACAGGCTGTTGCTTTCACCCCACTATTCCACCTGAGTAGACTGATGGACAGGTACCTCAACTGTCTGGAGAAGTGTACCCAGTTTTGCCCAATATTTTAAAAACATTACACAGTGCTAGATATTGAAAATAGACAGATAAAATGAAACAATAAAATAGTTCATCACCCCTTGGGTAGTGTAGTATATTTGTGAGATAACATAAGAGGTAAAAGATGACCACACAAAGCTTTATGGGAACACAGGAGGTGGTTCTGCCTCTCACTGCCCCGGTGCCCGAGGTGCAGCAATGGCTGGGACTGCACTGGGAGCTAAGGATACAAGGGGATCCTTGTTAAACTATATGTATGGCTCCCCGCCAGCCATGCGAGCCTCAATCCCTCCCCATATCTTCTACACACTGGAATGTGTGGAATGAGGTTTATAATCCAAATAGTTGAATGTTGTTTATAACTGCCTTTATATAATGTTCATTTATTTGGATCAGACCATACATAGGTGAGCAAAAGTATTTTAATCATAAAAATAAATAATTTAATACAAGATAGATAAATAAATAAATAATATGCAGGAATAAACCCGAGTACTCAGAACTGTAAACCTCCTTTTGCCCATCTCTGTATATATGGGGAAGAGGAGGCACTGAGTAACTTTTGGAAGTGGTGACTGTCTCTAAATTCTTTGGAGGTTGTTGATTTTGTCTCACCTTTCTGAGGACAACGACAGGAAATAAAGCACTACATCAGGCATATAAAAATGAAAACAGAACTGTCTGTAAACTGGATTCTAGAATAGAATCCAAACTCTGTAGGATTAAAAGGATTAATCACTCCTTTTAGCTTTTGTTTCATTATTTACAATTTCCACATATATTATTAAAAATATTGAATGAGCTTCTAAAATTCAGTATATTTCAAAAACTTTGGCACATGCGTGTAATAGATATAAAGTTATATTTTATTTGTATGTGTATCCCAACAATTTATACTTGCAATGTTTACCTCTTCATTCCAAAATAAAGCTCCGCATAAGCATTTGAACTTAGTGTGTTTTAATTAAGAGCTGAGGTACAGGGGGCCTTAGGCTACCTGCATTTGCTGACTGACTTGCCAGAGCAAAAGTAGATTTCCTTGTAGCTTGTGACAGGGGGTAGTTTTACAGCTTGGAGTACGGTGTCCTGCGAAGTGGGGCTCCTTATGCGCTCTGGACAATGGGGACACAGGGCGTAAATATTCCAAGGTGATGAATGACGTTTCAATGAGTTGTTTCCTAGGTTTAGTCAGAAAGATACTCTTGGATTGTAACAACTTGCAAGATGCTTTTAGAAATATTTATATCTCCAAGGGTCAGAGTTTCTGAAGTAAATGCTCTAGAAAAGGCAGGTGTGCGTGTCAGGTCAGGAAGAAGCCTGTCAAACGTTCAGTCAAACTGAGGAGCCCTTTTAGCTGCTTTTAGTCGATATCATGGGCCTTTCTTATGTGAGCTTAGAAACAGGATGTTACCAGCTTCATTTTCTCTCTTTCCTCAGACTTGCCATGGTTGTATGGCAGCTTAATGATGTATTTGTTGATCAAGTCATGTTTAACTGAGAACGTGAAGACAAATATGAATGACCAAGCTGTCTGTTGGCATACACTGACTTATTGCCCGGCCCACACACTAATAACTAGCCTTTTAATGCCTATTTTTGTTACTAAATGATCCCTTGTCATTGCCCCCCCCCCAAATTAATTCTAGGGTAGTAGTTATTGAGTGATTAAAGTGGCATGGTTCTTGGAGCATCTTTTGGAACTATCAAGTTCATTGTGACTAATTACACTCAGAAATGTCACCAAGATGAAATGAGTCTAAATTCATCCAGCAAATTTAGTAAATCCCCCTATTAAACAATAATTATAGTCCTACAAAATTAATAGGTAGATTTCAATTACAATGACTTCTCAAAGAAAACCTTATTCATGATTGTTATTTCCCTCTTTTGAGAATATAGTTCGAAATTTTAAAAGTTATGTTTTTATAGGTCAACCATTTTGTCCAAAAGTTAGAATATAATGAACTGAGGTAGTTTACATCTAACATAATACATAGTTTAGTGCAAATTTAATTTACATGTTACAATCCCTAAACAATGTTTAATCGGTATGTCATAATGTGAATAAAGCCATTAACTCCCTGAATGATCTTATAATTACTAGAAAAATGATTCACAAGGTGTTACCTGGCATTCTTCCCCCGTGAGAGCACTTTCCTTCAAATCTATTAAGGTTTTCCTCAATAGCATAGTAAAATGTGCAGATGCTACAAGGTCACTTCTCAGGACTCTCTCTTGATTTAATAAATTACATTTATTTCATTGTTAAATCATTAATAAATCAAAATCATTTCAAGTAAGAAAGGCAAAATATCTTAAGAATTTATAACCTCAATAAAATATAGATAGAAGATAGATAGATAGATAGATAGATAAATAGATAGATAGATAAGGACAGGAAAGTATTTTGTAAGAGAAATAGGCCATTTACCATATATTTTGGACTATAAGACTCACACGCCCCTCCCCATTTGGGAGGAATAGTGGTTGTTAATGCTGCTGTTGAGTTCTGTTTACATTTACATTGGTGAAATATGCTATTTAAGTTATTAAATATTTTACCACATTTTCTGCTTCAAAATGTTTTTCCTATTTTCCTCCTCTAAAACCTAGGTGTGTCTTATGATCTGAAAAATACAGTAAGACTCACACTGAATTTTTAAAATATTGTATAAGTTAACTATGTATATATAGCATGAAAATATATTCTACTTATTGGAACTTTAGTCCTTGGATATCTGTTACATGAAAACTACTATGTGGGTGTACTACTTGGTGCTTTGTGTTGGAAAAGCCAACTTCTGCATGTTTAGAGTCTTCTCTGAGGCAGTAAGGCAAAGCGACATGGGACAAAAGTTGACATTTTCTTATACACTTAAACATGTACTAAACATTCAATCCAGTCAGTAGGTGTTTTTGTCTACAAAAACATAGGAGGTGTTTCTGTCTACAAAAACATAGGAGGTGTTTCTGTCTACTCATAATAGACCAAATCTGAAAAACACCCTGAAGACACTAATGGAAAATTAACTGTGGTCATCTAGGCAATGGGACTCTACATGGAAATGAAAAAAAAAAAAAAGAACTACAAATGGTGGAACAACATGGAGCCCTCGTCAAAGCATGTGCTAAGTGAACACATCAAGAGAAATACGATTACACACGCTATTTCTTACACGTATAGTTTCTGTGAAGGGGAATCCTAGGGAAAACAAAAACTACAGCGATGGAAAGTAGAGTCGTGCTTATCTGAGTCCAGGCCGTATGGGAAGGAACTTGAGTTCAAGGTGATATTTTCATGGTCATGTTATGAACGATAAGCAGCCTGAGTATAGGTCTTCTTTCCCTAGCTTCAGTGCCTAGGCCAATATCATTGTCATTTGGCCCAGAAGATGCCCAATGTATCATCACAGGGGTCGATATAACATCTTCTTGGACCAAGGCACCCACACTACTTCCAAGGACATGGGGCAATGGGTACTTGCCCAACTACACACTACTTACCCAGAAGCTAACAATGTGAGACAATGTTGAAACAGCTTATTTGAAGTGCCGCTAGGCAACATATCAGAGAGCAAATAGCTGCAGAGTTGGGGGATTATTTTCCAGGTGAGATGTGTAACTTAAAATGAAGACTATTATATGCTATGACCCTAGTAGCTAAAATGCAAGGGTCCATGGTTCTGCCACTTAAAATTTTGATGTGAACCAGCGACACTGGCCAACTGGGAATTACAATGAGTAGTTCATAAAGTGTTCCATGGAAGTATAAATAATACATGCAGAATGTCCACACACTACAGAGACAGATGACACGTCCTTCTTCAAACCGACCCTTATCATATCCCTCAACAGCAGTAATTCTTCAGACATTGCTAACCACCATCCTCTCTTCACCACTTCCGTTTTCACAGTTGTCTTAGGTTCCTGCCAAACTTCCTTCCTTTTTATCTGCTAGTCACAAAGTATGTATTCCTACAGGTGTAGTGAAACATATTTTTATTGAAGTATTTTTCTTAAATCTCAACACCGGAACTGTATGTATCCACTCCTCTTTTTCTACCACACAAGCTTGTCATGCATAACACGTATTGGATACATTATAGTAATGCACAAAAAGGAACTGAGATAATATAGGAGGCCCCCGTATACTGATACTATTTTTACTTTCAGCTCATTTTCAGAGCATAGCCAAAAACGATGAGTGTGGCACTTTTTAAGGTAAAAATAATTTATATATATGCACACCCTATTAGTGATGTGGACACCTCGCACTCACACCTTGGTTTCTAGCAATATTATTTATTCAAAGGAACCAGAGCCCCTTGGAGAAATGTCTGGATATAGGGCTGAGACAATAAATACACAAGATGACCCCAGAGCATCTATCTCATGGTGCCAAAAAAAGGAAGTGCTCAAGAAGCACACACATGCACACACTCACACTGAGGGGGTATTTCAAAGGGCCAATTCAAAGAGCACTTGGTGGCCAAAGCTAGAACAACTTGATCAAATAATTAATACATTAATATTTGATTGTGACCCATAGTGTACAATAAGATATATCTATAATTCCACACTATATAAATAAATAGACGAATGCAGAAAGATATAAGTTGCCTGTGCAGAATAATTCTATTCCATGTAGATATTCTTCCTTCAAGGAAAGGGAGCATAACTTCCTGTGGCCTAAGGGTCAGCTACATGTGGCAACTTCTAAAGAGTGAAGTACGAAAAGGCACCTGAAGAAGAGTAACTTCAGAGAAACCTGACAAGTGCTACTGCAGCCAAGGTGTCAAGGTCAACCTTAACAATCTAAAAGTGTGTTGATAGTCTGTACCTTTAGCATGATGTGATGAAAATGGCACCTTACCTCTGTGATCTCCTTCTCAAAAACACACAACCCCAGTCTTGTCATGAGAAGAACAGCAGACAAATTCCCATGAAAGGGGATCCTACAAATTCTTAATCCAATACTCCTTAAAACTGTCTTGGTCATGAAAAACAAGGAAAATCTGAGAAATTGTCACAGCCAAGAGCTACCAAAGACACATGGCAACTGAAGAAAATATGTATCCTCTCTGGGATCCTGGAACAGAAAATAGGCATGAGGTAAATTCTAAGAAAATCTGAATAAACAATAGATTTTAGTTAGTAATAATGCATCGATATTGATTCATTAATTATAACAAATATGTTCTGCATAAGATGTTAATAATAGGAGAAACCAGGTACAAGATATGTGAGCATTCACTCAATATTCTGTACTTACCTACAATATTCTACATGCTTTTGCTGATTTCTTGAATTATTATTAAACGAATAAAGATAATCTTTGCCTCCTAAATTATATAGATGATTCTTGCAGCGTAGTTCCGACATATCACTTCCTTGGATGCCAACCAACATTTAACAGAACACTGTCCTTACAGAACTTCAATTTAACAATTCGCTAAAGATTAAATATAATAAGAACAATAAAAAACACACCGAAAACAACCTCATTTTTTACTATAAATTGTAAGAAAAATTGTTCTGGATTTGAAAGTCTCCAGGGCAAAGATCTCTATTTCATTCCAATTTACTGAAAGTAAGTTTTACTTCTATGAACTCTTAAATATTTCTTCAAAATTATGCATTTGTAACATCATTTTTCAGGTTATATAAAAAGGTTTTCTAATCTCAAATAAAGTCTGTTCTTACACTGGATTTCTCTTTTCCTCCTGGTGAGCAGAGCTGACCCATGTCCACTGAAACAGGTTTTATGTAGAGTCTGTGTCAGTGGGTAAAACGGTTTTGCAACTACACATCACTGTCGCATTAGTTGCATCGTATGCATGGCCTAGTGTAAGCAGAGCTAAATGCACAGTGAAGGATGAAGAGTTTGTGCAAAGCAGAAATTCAATATATGATGTCAGTTCTAAAAGATTTTGTATATATTTCCTCTTATACAAAAAAAGGGGGGGTAGGATCAAGAGTGGGAAATGGAGATGGCTGGGGTGAGGGGGGTTAGAAGGGAATAAGTGGAGACAGCTGTACTTGAACAACAATAAAAAATTTACCTTGTTTGAAAAAGTATATATGTAGTAAAATGCACTGCATAGGCTATCTTTATCATTTATGAACATAATAGGAACACTTATTTTTTGGCCAGTCTCTATAGCACAGGGCAAAAATGACAAACACAATGAGGGACAGACATAAGAGTTTACTAAACTATAGGACCAACTCACACTGCAGGAGGGTGAGGAATAAGTATTGTGTTATTTTTAAATTTGAAAATCAGGATGTTTTCATGTAAGTCTTAATAGATATTTCATTATTTCTATCCAATCTAGTTGTATGTACTATAATCCATTTTTGTGTAATAACATACATTTTCTAATATCATTTTCTCCTTGAGAAAGATGGAGCATTGTAGGTGTCAAAACTTTTTGTAATTACTTTGATGTTTAGTCTTTTGAACATCAATGATTTTGTTTTCATTTGGAGGATATTACTTGGCCAATGTTAAAACACAAAGCAATGTAAAATCACTTTTTTTCTATCAAGATGAGAGGTCATGTGTAGAATTCATAGTCATCTCACTTCAAGCATAAGATGAATTCTAACACATATATAATAAATCATTTCTATTTTTCCTCAATGATATAGTCATAAATTAGAAAGGAATGACCAATTTGATGTCATCAATACAATCTTTATTTCAAATTGAAAATCAGAAAAATATCCACTACTCCATGAATATTCTAATTGTCTATTCAATCATCAAAATTAATGAAGTGACCACTTTAATACTGTGTGAAGCTGTTAGCTAATATGCATTACATATAAAAACAAGGTGCAACATATTTTAAAAGTGCTTCCTTCAACTTCTTTACAACTTCACTAAAATGTTTGAAATATTGCCTTGGAACGTTTGGTAGTTATCACCTATTTTGTTATGAGAATGGTTACCTCTTTATTTATCATGTGCCTGCACACAATACATGTCTATCCAATCAGTGTTGCATTGCTGAATGAGTGAATAATAAATTGAGTCTAGGCTGGCATACAGTTAATCAAGATATAATTGAAAAAATATTCTTCATATGTATAAGGTGTTCCAAATTCTCTTTTACCAAGTCCACACTGGTCTACAATATGGAAGGAAAACAGGTGGGGTGGAAGTGTCCCGATGAGACTCAGATTTTAGCTGGTACCAACTGCCGTCTGTGACCTCTCACCCACCCAATCAGCCACAGGAGGATAAACCAGGCGAGAAAACAGTGAACTAACTCATCGATCCCAAAAATAATAAGCTGTTGATGTTCAAAGATAGTAAATTTTGTCATGCGTCATTAGGTTATAATAGATAACCAAGACCATGATTCTTACTAAATGCTAAGAAATGTTCTAAGTGCTTTACATATATTAACTTACTTATTCCTCATAAGAACCCTCATGAGAAGTATTACTTTTATATCTATTTTAGACATGAGAAGAAAAGGCACAGTGAGGTTATAACTTGCCAAATATTCTCAGATTTGTGAGTGACAGAACTCTAGAGTTCTCTCAAAACCCCAACCATTTTATGTCTATTAATATGAAAATCATTTTATTTTTGTTTTCAAATTCTCATTTGGTAATCATATTGATTACAATCAGTATCACAGACAAAAATCAGATAACATGATTAATGAATATTCAGAAATCTATTACTATCCCTTCAAACTCATCAAATTTAAACTTGCTTGCATTCTTAAATACGCATTAATTATAATTACAGATAGATATTTTCTCAAAAGTTAAAATATACTTACATAGCAATAGAAAAACATATCCAGATTCACTTATCAGGATTTGATGAACATTAATTACCAAATTCAGTAACCAAGAAATCTCTATACTAAAATCGCCTGGGCTTTGTACAGATTACACATCCTGTTATAGTTAGTCCACCACCGCTAACCAAAGTGTAATCATGTTGACCTGCAATTGCATGCCTGCCTAATGGCCAAGTCTTCGCCAAACGCTTTACATGATAGAATACTTCATTTAGCTTTTCAACAATGTGGGGAGGTAGACAAACTGCCTGCTCCTTTTAACCTATGAGGAAACTAGAGTTGAAAAAAGTTGTATAAATTCCTCAAGGTTAAAACACCTGTTACTCTAACTCCAGAACCTGTGGAATTGCCCACTGTCCTATAATGTAGTACACAGTTTGTGCCTCGGGTATCTTTCTCCTGTCTAATGAAAATATGAGCTTTTATTTATGAAAATTTTCTCTTTCAATACCTTTGGTAGAGCAATTTATCTACATGGCTTGCTCGTATAACTGCCCAGGGAGCTAGGAGTTAAAACAAAGAAGCCAAGATTTTGATAAAAGTTCTGTGATGGGTTAGCAGTTTATGGAGGTAGTTAATGATTATTTTTATTCATGTATACCTTTTAATAATCATATGTAATGTTATTTAATAGTTCCATCATTCATAGTCAAATATAGCACATTGATTTTTTTTGCTTTTTTTCCTTTAGAAAAAAATGTTTGAAGTTTGATGATTTCACTTTCTTTTCACTCAATGCCAGTTGACATATAGCTGTCAAATAAGCATTCCACAACAGAACCCTCATTTCCTTACATTTCGTTAGTACTTAAATGGAGGCACAAAATGTAAACATTCAGCAATTATTTCAGAAATTACATTAGTTTGCTTTGTATTATAGTCAATTCTTGACATGTACTGGCAACCCAGATTATGGAGATATTTGTAGTATGCATTGTGTTTCATATATCTATTGCATATCGTACTTAACTCAAATTTCATATACAGTAAATATCAAATGCATGTATATTCAAGTATGGTGAGCCCAAATCTTGGGGAGTTAATCAAAAGAATGAAAACCCTTCAAGAAAGGTTTAAATTATAACAACAACTTGAACTTGCCAAGAGATTGGTCTCAACCAAAGCTGGGAAAATAATGATTTATTATCTTACGCACAATTGTCACATATATGGCTTATTTAAATCTGAGTCTTAAAAGCGGTTTAGCTTAAGTAAAAACAAATCCTCCTGACATGGCTTTGAGCATTTTGAGGCTTAATGATGCCTAGCACGGCAGTGTAATTAACGGTACCCATGATATACAACAACACTATGTTTCCTAGTGCTGTAAACAGAAGGCTTACGCCAGATTGCTTGTTAAGGTACCCACAGTATCAAAGTACACCAGATGAAACAATCCCCCAGTAACTGTGTAATGAGGTGAAGACATCTGTAACATAATTCTAGAACTCTGAATGTGGAGATTTAAAGTCTTTGCAAGTACAGACGGAATTATCACCCTCCCCTTGGACGCTAACTAGAAATAGATTGGCCCCAGTCATACTAGACCTCTAAGAGAGAAATTGTGTTTGCCTTTGACAACAATAAAAATAACATCCCCTAGGTTAACTGTGAATCTTAACTGCAAATGTATATCACAATCTCCCAGTTTCTTTCGGCATGAATAGAGTACAGATGGAGAGACGTTGAAATGAGTGTAAGACTCTTCTGGTGGATAATTTTTATTTTTTTAAGACTTTACTTACTTATTTTTAGAGAGAGGGGAAGGGAAAGAGAAAGAGAGGGAAAGAAACATCGATGCAGGAAAGACACATTGATAGGTTGCCTCTCACTGGGAATGGAATCAGAGACCTTTTGGTTCACAGGCCAGCACTAACCCACTGAACCACACTAGCCAGGGCTGATGGATCATTTTAGAAAAAAATAAAAAGTATGCCCATATTTTTAAGCCACTTGGCTGGGAATATAGTATGTATAGATAAAAGCAATCAAGTACAAATAGAATAAAATATTCAGATAAAATCAGAAAACTGTAGCATCTTGCTACGACAGACTGAAAATGCCAAAAGATACAACTGAAATATGTGGCTGTGGGTGGTGGTTCCTGAATCGGACCAGACTGAGGGAGAAGGGACCTGGCGGGGTCGACCTGCTGGCGGTGCCTGGATAGCTGTTGGGCTTGGGGGAACTTCAAATCGGACATAATGTATTGGGGGGACCTGGTTGCTTAGGCAGTGATGGTAGTGAGGGAGTCAGTGCTCTGGTGGGGGGCTGCTGTGAGTACCGAACACATGCGAAAGATTTACCCAAAATAGCTGGAGCTTTGGGGATTATAATCAAATGCTTATTTCAGCCTCTGCTCTACTCTCTCCCATTTTTTTTAATGGAGAAAACAAAGGTTCTCTAACACCACAGACTAAATTTTAAGTGAGTTTATCCATCTCTATTGTATCAGCTGATTTCCTGTCAGACACAAAGATCTGAACATTAATTTTATGTCCGCCGAAAGCCAGGTGTTATAAATCTCTTCACGTTCTGGGGAGTATACCTTAAAATCTATAAAGCAAATTTGTGAATATATGCCAAAAAGGAGATCATGCTTTTGAACAGTTTTGAATATACCTATAGCTTTGGGTTTAGAAGAATCAGTTTCATTCCAGCCAAACTCCTTAAATTCCTTTCGTGGCTAACGGAATAATTAAGTATACAAGTTCTGAAATTTTCCCTGAGGGAAAAAGGATAACATCTGTGTAGCATTTTCATATTTTATTTTGGATGAACACCCTAAGAGCTGTATCCCAGTAAGTGGAAAGGGTGGCAGTCATGCTGGGCACTGTGTGCTCTCTGGTTTGTTATCACTGTAGTTTCTCATTTTCATGTTTCTATGTGATTATCCCACTCTTCATTGTAATGAGACTTTAATAAAAATATAATTTACTAAGTTTTCTTGCTGACAATCTGACAATTAATTAAAGGTCCTATAATATTTATTGGATTATTTTTCTGTGTTTATTCCTTAGTTCAGCTTTTTTAGTTCTCCCTTAATCGCTTTCTTAATGCTTTCACTGTGAACGCTTTGCTTCCTCTCCGCCTTTCTCTGTTTCCCATCCCTGTTCTCTCTCTTTTCTTCTTTCATCCTCTTCTTTCCTGTCTTTTTTTAAAAAAATTAACTGTGATATAACTGACAAAATTATATGAGTTATAGGTGTACAACATAATGATTCACTATGTGTGTATATACTGAAAAGTAGTCACACAAATACATTTAGTTAACACTTGCCACCATATTTAGTTACGATTTTTTCCTTGTGATGAGAACATGTAAGATGTGTTCTCGTAGCAACTTTAGTATCTCCAATAGAGTACTATTAACTACAGCCACAATGCTGTACATGAGACCCCCAGATCACACTTCTAGCTGAAAGTGTGTGCCCTTTGAACCCCTCACCCTTTTTAGAACTCTCCCCAGACTGTGCAACCAACAGTCTATTCTCTCTAGAATGAGTAGCAGTATCCTGCATTTTTGAGATAATTTATGGTAGTTTGGACTGTTTTGTGTGGTGTTTGTCCCAAGGCATAAAATAACTAACCTCCAAATTTGATATATAATATAATTACCAATTACTATTTGCTGTACTCCAAGTTTTAAATATATGCAGATAGAAATAGATATTATGAACATAACTTTTTATGTTTGTTTTAGAATTCTAGTAACTCACCATACAACTTATGTTGCAACTTTGATTGTAACTGACCATATCATTTATTTTTTTAGAGATCTATAAATTGTTTTCAACTTAATAGTCTTGGGACAATAACATAGTAGTCTTAAAAAACACACATTTCTTTTCATGGGCATAATTTTTTAAGAAAGTGAAAAGATACTCATATTATTAAACTTTGTTAAAGGATATCAAATCCTGTTTGAAAAAGACTGATTCAATTCATTGTCATATAAACAAAATATAAATGTAATCATTTCTCTATGCCTTCAACAATACTAAATCTTCTAAAATTTTGTTTGTTGACAATATGATAGTTATATGATTTTATTTTATTGCAATAATTGTCACTTCCCTGAATTCCAGCAGGCTTAAGAATAATTTTACACATTTACTGCTCCACTAAAATTCCTTTGCTGTGAAATATTCATTTATATTTTTTGCATAATGATTTATTGTGCTTGTTTTACTTGTCTTGCCTTTATGAATTATTAGCATCTCTGCACATATCTTTATATCACATTTTGGTATTTTCCCTTCAAGCCTGTCACATCCATCTTGATTTCGTTGATTCTGTTTGTACACTGTTGCTGTATGATGCTATTTTTTAGAAATTTATACACTGGTCTCCCCAAAACAAACATATAGATGTATATGTACCTTTTTCCTGATCCTTTTATTTTTAATATCCAGCAATAGCACAATAGCTAATGATGTGGATATTGAAACTGTCTCAGTTCAAATCCCAGCTCCACCACTTAGCAGTTGAATGGCTTGAGCAGGAAACTAACCTCTCCGAAATGACACTAATATAAAAATACTAACACTGCCCATGCCATGAAGCAGTCATGATGATTAAATATCTTTTAAAATGTGTAGGGCAGTGATTGGCCTGCATTAAATTCCTTGTGGACATTAGTTACTATTTAGTTTATAAATAATTTATTTACCTATAATATTTTATCTTTATTTTGCAAAATAAACAAAATTAGACAGTAGAATGTGTATTTAAATACTTAGCTGATTGCTATTAAAATTGTAGATGTGATAGAAAACTCAAAGAAATTTTGCAAAATAGTATTGAAAGATTTGACTCAAAAATAAAAAGTGGTGTGAATGCTAAAAATAACTGGTGAAATTATCTTTATTTTTTAAATATATTTTATCAATTATGCTTTTACAGTTGTCCCATTTTCCCAACTTTATTTCCTTAATCTCTGTACACCCACCCACATTCCCCCCACCTTAGTTCATGGCCAGGGGTCGGACACGTAAGTTCTTTGGCTACTACATTTCTTATACTATTCTTAACCTCCCCTTGTCTATTTCCTACCTGCCATTTATGCTCCTTGTTCCCTGTACCATTACTCCCTCTCTCTGCTTCCCCCTCCTCACTGCTAACCCTACATGTGATCTCCATTTGTGTTTTTCTGTGTTCCTGTTCTAGTTGTTTGCTTAGTTTGTTTTTGTTTTAGTTTTAGTTTTTGTTTTTAAGTTGGGTTGTTGATAGTTGTGAATTTGTTGTCATTTTACTGTTCATATTTTTTATCTTCTTTTTTTTTTAGATAAATCCCTTTAACATTTCATATAAGAGCTTGGTAATGAACTCCTTTAACTTGACCTTATCTGGGTAACATTTTATCTGCCCTCCCATTGTAAATGAAAGCTTTGCTGGATAGAGTAACCTTGGATGTAGGTCCTTGCTTTTCATGGCTTTGAATACTTCTTTCCTGCCCCCTCTTGCCTAATAGGTTTCTTTTGAGAAATCAGCTGATAGTCTAATCAGAACTCTATTGTGGGTAACTGTCTCCTTTTCTCTTGCTGATTCTAAAATTCTCTCCTTATCTTTCATCTGGGTAATGTAATTATGATGTGCCTTGGTGTGTGCTTCTTTGGGTCCAACTTCTTTGGGACTCTCTGAGCTTTCTGGACTTCCTGGAAGTCTATTTCCTTTGGCAGATTATGGAAGTTCTTGTTTATTATGTTTTCAAATAAGTTTTCAATCCCTTGCTATCCCTCTTCTCCTTGTGGCATCCCTAGGATTCAGATGATGGAACATTTAAAGTTGTCCCAGAGGTTTCTAAGCCTCTCCTCATTTTTTTTTTTTTTGGAATTCTTGTTTCTTCGTTCTCTTCTGGTTAAATGTTATTTCTTCCTTCTGCTCCAAACTGTTGATTTGAGTCCCAGTTTCCTTCCTGTCACTGTTGGTTCCCTGTACATTTGGCTTTATTTCACTTTTCATAGTCTTCAGTTTTTCTTCTGTTTGGTGACCATACTCTACCAATTCTGTGAGCATACTGATTAGTGTGTTTTGAACTTTGCATCTGATAGGTTAGCTATCTCTTCCTCACTTCTATTTTTTTCCAGAGCTTTGATCTGTTCTTTCATTTGGGCATTTTTTTTTTGTCTCAACACATCTGTTACATAGTAAGGTGTTCACCTGGGCAGGGCAACCCAGATGCTGCCTTTTGGTGCTGTATGTGGGGGAAGGGTCCGAGAAGGAACAGTGCTGCTCGTTCGGCTCTCTGCCAGCTTTTCCTCACTTCCTCTGCTACCCACAGGCAAACTGGGCCCTTCTGGTGCTGATTCCCAGGTGGGTGGGTTCATGTACATTCTAGGACCCTGTGGGTCTCTCCGATGGACTCTCTTGTGAGACTGAGAGTTTCTCCCACTGCCGCCTCCACCTCCACAGGTGTTTTCAGTCAGAGGTTTGAGACTTTATTTCCCTGCGGGGACTCTGGGTTGTGCAGTCTGTCTGTCTCCCCAGTTGTTCCCCCTGGTTCATCTGCACACCAATGTGGGACCGCTCAGTGTGCAACCCTCCCCCTTGCCTACCCCAGTCCTCCAGCTGCCTCCCTTTCCATGTGTCCTCTCCCCCCGACCCGGCTGCCAGTTCCCTGCCCCTCCTGTCAGTCTGAATGAATGTTTCTTCTTCAGCTCCTAGGTTGTCAGACTTCATACAGTTTGATTTTCTATCAGTTCTGGTTGTTTTTTGTTTTTAAACTTGTTGTTGTCCTTCTTTTGGTTGTGCGAGGAGGTACACTGTGTCTACCTACGCCTCTATCTTGGCTAGAAAACAAATTATCTTTATTTTAAATTGATATGAATTACACTTTAAAAAGCTGTTTATTATAAAATAAATATGACAAAAGTTTGCATAAAAACCAAGTACATTTAAAGTTGTATTAATATAAATGTTATGTATGTACAACTTATTTTATATACTGCCACATATTTACTTTATGAGAAAAAGCTAAATATATTATCACTTTGCTAATATTTTATTCTGACATTTTTTGGACCCATGTCCCGGAGCTTGAGGAGAAAACCTGCAGACGAAACTGTCAGCACCGAAGACGTGATGGGGAGGGGTCAGAGCCCTTTCCCTCAGCCTCCATACATCATGGAGACCGGGACTGCACGCCCACCCCTGCCAAGAAGAGGAAGGTGTATTCGGAATCTTTAAGTTATAACTTTCATTGATTTTTCTCGTCTTAAGATGTTCACATAGCTTAACAACAAAATTACACTGGCTTTATAAAGTAAATTGGTGATTTATTTATTTATTTTTATTCATTTAGCCTAAATTATGACAAAATCAGCTTTAGGAAACAGCAATGATTTATCATGTCACAATGTCTGTCAGTCAAGAATCTAGGTTTGAGTTCATTCACACACCAGCCTAAAAATCTGCTGTGGACCAGGTCTGCGACCTCACTGGAGGCCTGAGTTTCTTTTCCAAGCTCATTCAAACTCTTGGCAGAGTTCACTATCTTGAGGTTTGTTCATCTAAAAATAAAAGGCCAAACTGAGAGGCAAGAAACATTTCTTCTAGCTCTAAAAAAAAATAGTTATTCGGGAACCACTGATTCCGGCAGATGCCCAAGTAGCGTTTCAATGAGGGGATAAAGGCAAAGGGGTTTTATGAGAAAGGGAAGGAGGGTAATTACAGGAATACGAGGAAGGGATTTCTACGGGTGTTAATAAGCTACGTTATTCTTTAGTTGTCCGTGGTGGTGCCAATTCTAAAGAATGCCTTTAATTTTCACTTTGGAAGTCAGGACGTCTGCTTTTCTGTTAGCTCTGCAGACAGTCATTTGGAACGGGACACTGGAGCAGCCCAGGCCAAAGGCTCCTCTGCCCGGTGCTAGCATCCAAAGGTCGGAGGAGTGAGACCTACTGGGCAGTTCCTCTGGGGTGGCAGCTCCAACCGCATTTTGAAGGGCCCCCATTCATATCATTGTCCACAGGGCACAAAACTGAAGTCACAGTATTTTGGCTGGCTGTCAAAGGGAGACAGTTCTCCGCTGCTAGAGGGTGCCATAGCTGCTGTACTGCATTCCTCAGCACAGCGCGGTAGTGGCCTCTTCAAGGGGAATGGGAAATGGCTTCTGTGGCTTCAGGTTTCTGTGACTTCTCCCATCTCTGTCTTTCAGATGTGCCTTTAAAGGACTCACCTGACCAGGTCAAAGTATAGAGGGGATATAGAGATTCCACACCAAGGATTGTAGGGTCATGTTAAAATTCTACCTATGGTATTCATCTATTTCTATCATCCAGAATATGAACAGCTTAGATATTCTCTACCCCTTGTACCTATATGGTCCAAATTATTGGCACATAATCAATTCTAGTTTTAGTCTTAGTTTTTTAAATTTTTATTGAATTCTACAAATGATCTACTGATGTCATCTTTTACAATCCTAGCACCATTTATTTCTTTTTGCTTTTTAGCATTTTGTTCAGTTTGACCAGTGATATATTTATTTGTTTTGCAGAAGTAGCTTGCTTTTGAAATTACGAAGACACTAACAAATTTTCAGGATACAGGAAAGTAAATGTTCATTGGACAGAGGTAAATTCAAATCCATTTCAACTTGTGAAGCTCATTTTAGGTTTTGTTAAAAGGATAAGAAGATAGTGATATATGCAAAAATTATGATTTTTCTCCAACAATGTCCCTAAAATAAACTCAGCATGGGTGACACTGCAGAGTGTAGCAGGTGATTACCTTTCCCCCCCAAATAGGCATTTAATTAATATTTTAAAGTGAATGAATAGTTTAATGAATAATCCAAAACTCTGACCCACCCCAGACATTGTCAAAGATCTTGTGTAGACATATCTTAATCCTCAAAACTCTGGTCTGTACAATACCATGATATTCTCTTCTCTTTTCTGTTAGCTTAAACAAACTATGCCAAGGACAGTAAAGAAAAAGTGCCTTAGTAATGAATGGACATATGGATGAATATTTACATCATGAATGTCATAAATGAATGAAATGCCATTAGTAGTTGAAAACAGATCAGCCTTATTCCAATGTTTGCCATTTCTATTACACCATGGTCATTGATTATTGCACACTGTGACCAATGTTCTCAAGTTCTTCCAAAAGGAAAAGCTAAGGATTCCTCAAAATTCTGCTAGTCACATTTATTTTCAAAATGTAATAGGTGAGTATATATTTTAATGTATGCTTTATAAATTTTAAATAAGGAGGAATATTTTAAGTGCATGAATAAAAGTGCAGATTAATGCATCCAATATCCATGTACTTAATACAAAACTTTGAAACTGAACATTAGTCACATTTGTTTCTGCTTCTTTTGAGAAATAAAATCCTCCTCGTATATTTGAGACCCACCTTGAGCACCTTCCTGATTACATTTCCCTAACTTCATTCCAGAGGTGATCACTACCAATCACTCATGGTCTGGCAATCTTTTTTGTGTTCTCATACTTTCACTACATATGCTTTCTTGCATAGGTTTTTGATTTTTTAAGTGATAGCAACATGTGTGTATTATTCTGGCACATAATCTGATCATCTTTTTGAGATTTATCCATATTGATACATGCCATTCTAGTTTTAACTTCTGCATAAATCCCATAAATAAACTACAACTTATTTTTCTGTTATTCTGATATTTCAGATTATTTAGAATTTTCATTATGACATATAATACTCTAATAAATCTTTTGTGTAAATGTTATCAGACACAACTTCTCCGCAGTATTCAAAGATCTGTCTGGAAAAAGTCCAGCCATTGTTAGTATAATGAGAACAGTTTGCACGACACTGATGTAACCTGGCAGCCAAGGAGAGTGGACTGGAGTGCGCATGTGTGAACAATGATGACTTCACTCTACTAGTCAGGGGGCCAGTAGTCGCTGTTGAATGAGCATGTGTGCTGTATTGCTTTTGCATTCAAAATGAGCAAGTAGAACATCAAATTTTGCGTTAAGCTTGAGCATTCCTCCACAGAAACTATTCGGATGATTGAGAAGGCTTTCGGTGATGATGTAATGAGTGCAGCCCAAGTAAAAGTGTAGCACAAATTCTTCAAATATGGTCGACGATGTGTTGAAAGTGATCCACACTCTAGAAGGCCTGCAACAAGCAGAGCACCTGAGAATGTTGAATGTCTATGGGCTGTAATTAGCAAAGATAGGTGACTGCCAGTGTGAGAACTAGAAGCTGATGTGAGGATTTTAAAAACTACTGTCTTTGAGGTTTTGACACAGGACCTTGGCTTGAAATGCACTGTGGAAAATGTGTTCTGCAGCTTCTGCTACCAGAGCAGAAACATCATCATACTGCAGTTGGGAGAACTGTGTGAGGTGCCAAGGCACCTACCTGGAAGTGGACTGAGGCATCATTGTCCCACGTACAACGTTTCTTGTACCTTATATCTTCTTCAATAAATGTCTCTATTTTTAGTGCATGGATGGATACTTTCTGGACAGGCCCTGTTTACTAGGAATAGAATTTAGGATTATAGAGAAGTTTGAAAAAAATCTTTGAATGAGACATTCAAATTCTGTCTGTAAAGTGTTTTCCAAATTTATTCCTCACTAGAATTGCATCAGAGCTCTTTTTTTCTCCAAATTCAAGCTAACATGCAAAATTATATGACATCTGACAGGTCTGAAATGTTATCTTCTTTTAATTTGAATTTTCTTATTTCAAGATTGAACAACTTTGCATATACTTTATTTGCTATTGGTTTTATTTTTCTCAAAGTTGACAGTCATACCTCCTGAGACTTACTTTCTATTGGTTCTTTTACTTTAATTCATTTATTTTAATGTCCTTTATATATTCTACATACTAATCCTTTTGAATATCCACACATTTAAAATATGCCTTTCAGTAGGTAGATACACTTAGTCTCCTCTCAAAACCAAAGAACAACAACAAATTTAAAACCAAAAAACATGCCCTGGCTGGTGCGGCTCAGTGGATTAAGTGCCAGACTTCGAACCAAAGGGTTGCCAGTTTGATTCCCAGTCAGGGCACATGCCTGGGTTGCAGGCCAGGTCTGCAGTAGGGGTGCTTGAGTGGCAACCACACATTGATGTTTTTCTTTCTCTCTTTCTTCCTCTCTCCCCCCTCTAAAAATAAATAAAATTTAAAAACAAAAAAAAACAAAAACAAAATCAACCAGAACTGCCAAAAAATTGAACTGTATAGAAGTCCAACAACCAAGGAGTTAAAGAAGAAATATTCATCCAGATTGGTAGGAGGAGCAGAGACAGGCAGCTGGGGTGGAGAGGACTCACAGCGAGGCAGCGGCTGGAGGACTGGGCAAGGCAGCAGCTGGCAGAGTGGGCGGTCCCATATTTGCATGCAGAAAACCTGGAGGAACAACTGGGCAGCGAGACAGTACAACCCAGGGTTTCAGTGCGGGGAAGTAAAGCCTCAAAACCTCTAACTGAAAAAACCTGTGGGCCCTACCTGGTGTGGCTCAGTAGATTGTGTGCCAGCCAGCATACCAAAGGGTAGCCAGTTCAATTCTCTGTCAAGGTACATACCTGTGTTGCAGGCCAGGTCCCCGGTAGGGGGCGCGCTAGAGGCAACCACACATTGATGTTTCTCTCCCTGTCTTTCTCCCTCCCTTCCCCTCTTTCTAAATAAACTCTTTAAAAAAGTTTTTGAAAAAAACTATCTGTGGCGTTTGAGGTGTCAGGAGAAACTCCCAGCTTCACAGCAGAGATCATTCAAGAGGCCCACAGGGTCCTAGAATGTGTGCAAACCCACCCACCCGGGAATAAGCACAGAAGGGCCCAATTTACTTGTGGGTAGCAGAGGAAGTGAGTAAAAGCCTGCAGAGAGCTGAACAAGCAGCACTGTTCCCTCTTGGACCCCTCCCCCACACACATCACCAAAAGGCAGCACCTGGGTTGCCCCGCCCTGGTGAACACCTAAGGCTCCACCCCATACTACATAACAGGTGTGCCAAGACAAAAAATATTGCCCAAATGAAAGAACAGATCAAAGCTCTGGAAAAAAATAGAAGTAAGTGATGAAATAGCTAACCTATCAGATGCACAGTTCAACACACTAGTAATCAGGATGCTCACAGAATTGGTAGAGTATGGTCACCAAACAGAGAACAAAGTGAAAGCTATGAAAAGTGAAATAAAGGCAAATGTTCAGGGAACCAACAGTGACAGGAAGGAAACTGGGACTCAAATCAATAGTTTGGAGCAGAAGGAAGAAATAAACATTTAACTAGAACAGAATGAAGAAACAAGAATTCAACAAATGAGGAGAGGCTTAGGAACCTCTGGGACAACTTTAAATGTTCCAACATCTGAATCCTAGGGATGCCACAAGGAGAAGAGGAAGAGCAAGGAACTGAAAACATAATTGTGTTGCGACCCTTCAAGGCCAGGCAGGTTGATGGTATTTGTGCAGATGGAAAAATATTCACAGAGCCATGGGGACATCTGGCATGCCTTTATTCACGGGTGGGTGAGCCATGCACTCTGCAAGCTGCGTGTCTATCTGTGTGTCTCATGTCATGGCCCTTGCTCCCCAGCATGGCACCCATCCTGTCACCTGTCCCCTTGTGTGTCTCTCATCATCATCACCCTCAGCAGGGAGTCCCTACCTGTTTAAGTACTAGAGGGGAACAAAGCCAGAAAGATGCCAGAAATTATATAACATAACATAATTCTGCACATGTGAGCTCACTTCATGTTATGGGAACAGTTTACCAGAACCAGTCTCAAGGCTTTGAGAACACTAGTTATCAGGCCCCTCCAAGGCTATGGGAACACTGCTTCCCTTAGCTACCCACACACCTGGGTGAGGAAGCCAGACTGCCTCCCCTTACCCTACAGTCCATCCTTTCTGGGTTTCTAGCCTTACAGTCTACGTGAGGATGTCTTCTGCCAGGTTCCCTTGGCGAGGAGGGCAGAGCCCCGCCCCATCACCCACAACAGCAGGGCAGGCTATAGCAGTAAGGAAGTGAAACATCCGTGCGGCCACAGCAGCAGCACAAGCTTCGACAGCACACAGCCAAAGCACAGGTAATCAGACTACCCCTTGGTACAACGGCCGGTCCAATTCCCACACAGTGAGGCCACTCATGTGGGCCACCTACCCAGAGGGTCCCAGCGGGAACAGCAGCCCACACGTCATCCTGTGCCACCCAGTAATGTCCAAGAATAGGTGTCTGAGTCCAGCCCACCTGGGCTTGTCCTTTGGAGTTCTCAGTGCAAAGGGGCACTGGTCCAGCCAGCTCCACAGCCCCGGCTGTGAGCCACTCTGAGCCATCCCATATGGAGTAGCCACTTAACAGCCTGGGCTGGTCATACCACTGCTTGGCCCCAGCATAGATGTCAGTCCAGGTAGCACTCCACAAGGGACGTTCGCTGTTCCACTGTTTCTAAAGCCACGTCCAATCTGAGACAGAAGCAGGAGAGATGCACCATGGGAGGCCGGCTGATGAGCTCAGGGGGAGTTCATTGCAGACCCAGCATGCTGACTGGTCAGCCAGTGAGGCATGGGTAGGAACCCAGTCCACTATGGTGTTACTTTGCACTCTAAGGGCAAAAAGACAGAGCAGTTATAGGCACCAGTAAAGGCAAGTTAGGACCCTCAGGCAATATACAAGCAAGCTTCTTCTGGTCGGCTGATAAGATGGTGGCTCGCAAAGGGGTCTTCCTGGGCGTGACCACCAGACCTTTGGTGCCTCGACGGGGGGCTCAGCGTCTTATTGCAGTGACAGGGCAGAACTGATAATGGGCCATAGGGAAATCACAGAGGTGCCACGAAGAAGCAGTTGATGGTCTGCTGGCCCTGGATGTGTCATCTTTAAGAACGGGGCACATGTCCCAATCACCCAGGGTCCTATCTGTAAGTCTCTCTCCACCCCTTGGCCCCAAGGGGCAATAAGAGCCACCCAACACATGTGAGAGGCTTCTAATTCCCAAGGCCACGTCCAAGTGGCTGTTTGCCCTCGCTCTAGACCCTCCGGAGCAGGCAGGAGAATATTCCCGCTTTCCCACGCCTGGTTTCAGCAAGGCACCCTCAGTCTGTGCCTGTGGCTGAATTGGAGCTGCAGGCCAGTGAAGCGAGGCTTCCGCCGGAGCTGGGCACCCCCAACACCTCTCATTTAGAGTCCAGAGGACAGTTCACAAGCGTTTTGCCCAACCCCTCAGTGTAGGTCCTAACTGTCATGGGGGCAGTTCCTGGTACAGCCTCTGTGACCAACAGGGCAGCATACACTGCAGCCAACATCTTTTCACTTAAGCGTACTATACCTTTGAGCTCCTTCCATAGTTGGGACCAGAAACCCAAGGGCTGACAAAGCTGTTCTGATTGCTGCCACACACCCCATCCAGAGCCTTCCTGTGTCACATGTGCATCTAGCTCACAGGATCTAACAGGATATTTCCTCCCTGTTCTTGGGAGGTCGACACAACCAAGTGGCCCTTTGGACACACAGGATTGGCCTTTTTGGGTCATACCCCTGAGGTTTGGACAGATAATTTAGGCCTGCACCAGACGCCGGTGTGTGGGCACCAGCAGCTGCATTTGCACGGCACTGGTGCGCCTCTGCGGTGGGAGCCTGTGGTTGGCGCCACCACTGCATCCCCTCAGGTTGCTGAGTCTGTGTTTCTGCAACTCCGGAGACTGCTGTCTCTGGGGCTCCAGGAGCTGCTGTCATCTTCTGGGGCCTCTCTGACAGGCACCACACTCGCTTGTCGCCAGTGTGACCGAGGCTCTCTGGCCCCATCCCTATCAGTGAGCTTTCTGGCGCCAGTGCCTGCTTGCCCGTCTGGTGGCAGCTCCAGCCTTCTTTCTCGTAGAACTCCAGGGTCCCGCTGCCAGCTCTGCCAGCCCCCATGGCCGCCCCTCCTCCTGGAACACGGCTGCAAATCTGGGCTCTGAGAGCACGGCCTTGACCCACAGGCCCGGCAGCCCACGCTGCTGGCCCACAGGGGTCCCGGCCTTGTTCATAGAGTTGAAGCAGAAGAGCTGTCAGGATTTAAGCAACAGATCAAGCTCTAGTGGAGGTTAGAGGTTGATCCCTAAGAGAAAAGAGTTCGTTTTAAGTTCTAGACTAAAGCCATTTCTGGACTTACCTCTCTCTGCTCTTGAGCAGCAATACAACATAGAATATTAACTTCTGATACGGCATGCCCTCTCTCCTTGGGCTTAAGATGAAAGAACACAAGCTTTCCAATGTCACCCCTGAAATAATTTTGCCATTTTAAACAATGATGTAATTAAGAACCAGCAGACGGATTTCTATGTAAACGAAGTTGTATTGTCCCGGTCACTTCTGTAACATCTGATTAGTGGGGATGAATGGGACCTTAATGCCTTTAATATCGATTTCTACATTTCAGCCCAATTTTTCTGGTGTTTAAGTTCGCAGAGGACACTTTAAAAAAAAAATGCCCATTCTCAGGTTTAAAAACATTTTGTAATTTGGAGTCCTTTCCTCCTCAATTATCCCAAGGGCCACACTTCTCTTCCTGTCCAGTTCTGATTGCTGCCAGGTTGAACTATGACCCTACTCGGTGTCACAAGATCTGTGTTGTTTTTGAATAAATCCCAGCTCTCCATTTGTGTCTGAATTACTTTGGCTTATTACACGTGAAAAACATAGTAACACACTTTAAGGTGAAGTGGACTACTAGGTTGCAAACATTTGATTATAATCTTGTAGTAAATAATGTTGGAGGGGTGGTATTGGAGGCAGGGGGAGATTTTGGGGAACAGGAAGAGAGTATGAATCATGTAAGCCCATTCTTCAGAACTGAAAATATATTCAAATTTTAAACTTATTTCTTCAAAAGTAACTAATTAATAAAACAGTTAAAATATAAATTTAATGTGCTTTAACAAGTGCAATCAATTAATTTGAATTTTGTAGTGTTATATTCCTCTAAAATGTATAGAGATCTTAGTGTAATACATTCCTTTATCTGATTCTGTATGTGATATAAAATGTTTAAACCTGTGAAATACAACTAATTTATTTATTATGGTTTTATATTTTGATGTTTCCTCCCTTCTCGTTCTTCTAAAGAAGCTCCAAAGGAGATAGATGTGATTTATAGCAGGTTACTGGAGTAAACAGAAATATCATTCACACATTTCAGCAGTCAAGCATTAAAAGCACACAATACCATAATAATAAATTGCTCACATTAACTTGCCTCTAAAAACTGAAAAACATATTACAAGAAAGTATCATTTAAGAATTGTCATAATTCCATGTTCTTTTGGATGTGTAACTGTCATTATTTACTACTATTTTGAACTGTTTTCAATATTTCAGCTTCCCGTTCACCTCAATCCAAATAGAGTGAAAATTTGAAAGGCATAGAGAATCCAAATGCTGTTACAAATCATAAAACAAAAACACAGAAGAAATGACCGAGAAAAAATAAACAGATGTTATTTTTCCTTTATTTGTTAATATTTTATGACAATGCTCTTGCCTGAGATTATTTCCTCTTCAAACAAATCCCTGTGGAGACAGGACATCTGTATAACAATCAGGTCTGCTACACGCACGCAGGGCTCGGCCAGAAGTGCCCTCTGCGGATGAAGGGAACGAAACCCGTCTGTCCTGAGTGAAACGTGAGACTGGCCTGGGCTCAGCCCAGAACAAGCCCGTTGGGAATTCACTGCCTTCGGGATCCAGGAGTAGCCAGCCGGGGAGAAGAGGGACACCGTCTGAGCCTCCAGGCATGCCTGACACTCCTTCCGAAGAAATCAGGACCTCAGCACTGCCCCACGTACCAGATCCAGGTCAAGGCTGAAAACACCGCCCACCAGCCCAGAGAGCACTGGGCCAATGGACCTCACTGGGCCTCACATTCCGTCCAGAGAGTTTCGCCCGATCGGGACTCCACTTGATGCTTCCTTCAGGTTCTGCTCAGCCGTTGGGAAGTGTTCCGCCGACTCGGCCACGTCACGGAGGCCCTGCAGTCCACGCAGAACGCCTTCGGGTGCCGTCCACACATCTGAGGCTGAGGAAGGAATGTCACAGACAAACTGTTTATTTATAAGTAACTGCCTCAGGCAATCCTCTTGAAACCAAGATCCAACCTAAAGTATTCAGATTGTCCAGGACATGCTAGGGGCCCTGTGAATGGGACTGATGACTGCGGATCCTGCCTGGAGCGCCCTCCCATTGCGAACTCTGTCTGCAGCCCTCAGGGGTGGTGCTTTTGTATGGGTACCACAGCCACGTCATCATCACTGTGATGCTCATGGGACAGCGCATAATGAAGCATGATCCTGGAGGGCCTACAGGATAGGAAAGATTTGTGTGTTTTTTTTAAGATTTTATTTATTTATGTTTAGAGAGGGAAGAGAGGGAGATAGAGAGAGAGAGCAACATCAATGTGCAGTTGCTGGAGGTCATGGCCTGCAACCCAGGCATGTGCCCTGACTGGGAATCGAGCCTGCAACACTTTGGTTCACAGCCTGCACTCCACCCACTGAGCTACGCCAGCCAGGGCTATATAGGAAAGTTTATACTTCATTCTCCACCCGAAGGAGCAAGTGATGGAGTTGAAGAGTTGAACTCCAGACAAGAATCCTCTTTGCGATGCTTCAGACTGCATCACAGGCAATTCTAAAACTTCAATAGTGGGCTTTGGAGGGAACGCTGCCTTCCCCATGCTGGACTTGGTACATAGCCTGGGTGTTGTGGTTTTCCAGAGGAAGTCATGGTTAAGAACTCGGGGACCACAGGCCCAGCCATGCTCACAGGCCCAGTGGCATCCCGAGCCCAGAAGCTCCTTCAGGGAGCCTTGTGGAAAAACCAACTGACTGTGCCAATACACTTCTATTCCCCACCAACTACCCTGAATGGATGCATAGCAATAAATACTTTCTTACCATGTCTTTACCATAGGTAGTTAACTGGTTATGAATAAAGAGAACAAGGGAAATTACACGTTGTGCTTAATAAGCTGGGGAGCATAAGCCTGTTTGCTTCACCAGCTTCACACCCTAAGGGGCCATAGTTTTGCCCCACCAAAGGGATTTACACTCCTCCCCCACCCTCGCTCCCTCCCTCCCTCCAGGGCCCAATTGCTAGGGAGTGTGGGGGAAGGTGATTGACTAAAGAGGTCTGTCAGTCTTCCTAGGGGCTGTAGACCTATCAAAAGCCCACAAAAGTTGGGGAAGTCAATTGGTTCTTTTGAAAATGTGCATGGTCTGTCCCAAACCCAAGTTAGCATAAATCCAGTGGGATGAAGAAGCTCTTCCCCACTTTCTTCCCTTCTCTCTCTTTTCCCCCACCCGTCTCTGGAACCCACACTCACCGTGTGTTTGCACATTCTTTCTGACCTAGGAACACGCGGCCATGTGGGTGTAGCAGCTCCTGGGGCCCGTGGCTGTCTGCACGGACTCACAAGAACCCAGCCTTAATACGAAGCAGAAACTCTGGACACTGGCTTTTGCTTTGGCCTTGCTGAGGACACGAATGGACTATGTGCATAGCGGAATGGAGGAAGATGGGAAATTGGAAACCCATGGGCAGATTGCCACAGAAATCAACCATATGGCCACACCACAGTCTCTCGTGTGTACATCCTTGGAGCACTTTCGTTGTGATACCCTAAAAGAACCTTCCCTCCACCGATGACAATATGATCTGCTGTGCTTGAGTCCATCAGTCACGGCAGCCTTGCATCCCTGGCTAGTTTACCCACCTCCTGACTGTCTACCATTTGCTACATTTAAGGTTTCATGAACCAGGCCTTGGGACACCGACTTTACTGTGTCCATTATGTGCTGTAATCATGAACACCTCCATCATCTTCTCCTTACAGGGAAAAATACCCTGCTGACTTGACTGAGATTCTTTCTTATCACCAGCCGTTGAATTGCATGCAACTTTGCATCCTTACGTGTCATTTTAAGAATTGCCAAGTCCAAGTCCTGCACACCTGGGCACCGTTATCCCTCACGGTCCCAAACAGCGGGCTAGTGAGTAAACGGTATTAGAAAGTGGGAGATAGTCTTAATGCGGGAGCCAGAGAAAGTCTCCCGGATGGGCTGATATTTGAGTAGATCATTGAATCATATGAAACAACAGGTCATGCAGAGCTGGCAGGAAGAGCTTTGTGTGATTTTGTTAACACCGCAAAGCTCCATTCCTTGCAACTTAAGCAGGAAGCCAAGAACACCCAGAGAACAGAGCCAACCCTGAAGATTTAGAGTTGTGAGAGTAGCAAAACTCTATCAGCTATATTGCTGGAGAAGGGAAAAAAGCAGCGTTTTATTGGTATTTCATTTAAGTACTGTTATATACAAGTGTTTCTATTACTTCTTATCATCTGCAGTAATACATCTTTATAAGTATAATTGAATAAAGTGCCACTACCCATATATTCCCTGCCTAGTTAATGACTCTAATACTAATTGAAAAGTGTCTGCAATGTCATAATTCTATCAATAAATCTATGTATTTATAGCCATGCTATCAACAGAGTATCACATTGTTTTGACCTGGTGCCATTTTAGCAACAGGCAATAAAAAAGGGGGAGAAATAAGATCTTCCAGGCAAACCTGGGTGCTGCTCATGCACACTTATTTTTCAAGCCTAGGAAAATAATGCTTCTTAAAGCATTTTCCTTTAACTTTCTAGACCTGGATTTCATTGTTCTTAATTTATATGATATTTCTTGATAATGGCTTCATCAGCCTGCCTGTAAATTGTCCATGAGAATATTCTATTTTCCTTTTTGCCATTCACCTTCTGTTCTACAATAGGATTTTAATTACATTCGAAAGATTTTTTTAGAGGATCTTTAATAGTAATTTCCCCATTGCTAGCCTAAAGCTCTTTCTTCTATTCACCCCTCTCATCTCTACTAATGCGATTTTCTTAGTTTGTAACCTGCATCCGGCATTAACCACAAATCCACATAGGGGCAGGGAGAGTTCATGCTTGAAAAGTTGGTAGTTTGTATTCTGACACTTAAACTGTCCACTTTTATGTAGCACATATAAGCTTTCTTGCTCAGTGAGGTAAGTGTTGCTTAGAATTCATAGGACTCTATTTCAGAGCTGATTCCCCTATTATAGCACCAAATGGTATAGGAGTAAAAACTATGTGTGCGTTACTGAGTATGTATTCGGTGTCAAGGAGACTACTATATAATGGTGAGTAAGTAGTGACCAAAAGTGACATGTGACTCCCGTTCTCATGGAGATGATCCAAGAAATGAGATAATTAATTATACAATGGCCATTTAGTAACTATGGTGTTTAAGTTTAGTAATTATTTTGTTTGAATGAATTAAAAATAAAACAGAATTTTCATGGGAGAAAATAGTGTCTTCACCTAGTGTGGAATATAACACATTATGTCCCTGAGAAGGAAACTGGGGTGAGAAGGGGAAGCCAGTGAATATTTCAGTTCAATGATAACAAATCAGAAAAACATTTGCTGTTTGAAAAATGGAAAAAGGCTGATGTGTTTGGAGCCTAATGAGTGAAAGAAGATTGGCAGGAATTTGAGCTGGATCAGAGTCCATGGACAGATTAGCTGTCAACCGAAGACTAGAGTTTTGTCATGGCAATAACAAAGCAGTGCAATAATTAGCTACACTTTGAAGCCCAATACTTTGAAATATGAAAACTATAAGCAACAAAAACAATTATACAGTAAAAAAGATTAACAGTTAATACAGCTATAAATAATGTACATTATCTAGATAAACTTAAGAGGTACACTTTCTTATTTTAAGACAATGATAATCTTTTGTATAATAAGAAAAAAGAAAACAATATGTTAGAATTATCTAGGGCTGATAGCATGCTTACTGTTGAATAAACTATCCTCAAGTGGCATTTAAATTATTAGATATATAGTAATATTAGACCCTGAGTCTTTCAAGAAAATATTTCTTTGGTATCATTTAAAAATAGAATGTTAATTTTGTCTTCTCCAATGCCAGGAGCCCCAAAATTCCAAAATCATAGAGCATTTCTAAGATAAATCTATGATGCAGATGTTAAAAATAAAGGAGTAGAATTTAAATTTTATTATATAAAATAAGATTTATTATCATGTATTAGGAATTTGTTTTTTGATTTTTTTAGACTAGGCTTTGTCTGAAAACTTATTTCTTTATTTTAATTTAAACTGTATACCTTTAGCCCTGTTTTCTACATTGGTAACATATAACAAAACTCTACTACAACATCTCAAACGGGATATCAACACAAATGCAGTCATGTAATGAAACATTTCCATCTCCCTCATATACCTACCCAACTTTCATCCTATCCATGTCTCATCCTTAACTCCAGGTGACCACTGATCCGTTCAACGTTTTAACAATTTTGTCATTTTAAGAGTACTATATTAATGAAGTACAATAATATGTAGACTTTTAGGGCTGGCTTTATTCAATAATCAGCATAATCCTCCAGACATTCATCCAAATTGTTGTGTGTATTAATAGTTTGTTCCTATTTACTGCTGAGTAGTATTTCATGGTATGGCTGTCCCATGGTTTGTTTAACCATTCACCGGTGAGAAAGATATTTGGATTATTTCCAGTTTGGGGCTGTTACCAATAAAGTGCCTATAAACACTCTGTACAAATTTTTATGTGAAATAGTTTTCATTTCTTTGGGGTAAATGCCCAAGAGTGCAACAGCTAGATTGTACAATGATGGCATTTTATTTGTTTAAACTGCAAAACTCTTTTCCAGGGTGCTTACACCATTCTACATTCTTACTGGTAATGTGGAGTGGTGG